>NC_069713.1:14647233-14974733 GCF_027358585.1 Pangasianodon hypophthalmus
GGTTATAATTCTGTGATGCTTCTTAGTTTGGTATGTCTGGGAGGGATGAGGGGTTAATTCTGTGGCTGAGGGAAATTAAATTGTACATCAGTCCCAATAAATGCCTAATGTTATTAAGCTGCAAAGGACTGTGATAAAATTATTCTGAACGGTCACAGGGAGAAAGGACAAAAGAGAGAGAGAGAACTGAAAGAGTGAGACGGCCTGTTTCCAGATGGCTGCACTCTTCCTGCAGAGTCATGTTCACACTCGGATGATGATGACGGTGATGACGAAGGTTTTAGAGAACAGTAGCGGCTGAGCCCCTTCACGGCTCACTAACGTTATTGTATGTAGCTCATAGGAGAAATTCATAATTAATTGTACTATGACACAAAAAGCCAGTTAACCAACACAAAGGCTTTTTTTGAAAATGCTGAAAAAGTACAGGAAGAAAACAAAGGCTCAGGTGTGACATTTTTGTTCTACGCCACTCTGCCGTAGACTGACCAGGATTCTCTTGTAAAAAGATTTACAGTGCACTGGCTAAGGCTCATCGTGCTTGGTTACACAGTGTGAAATTACAGTCTAACACGCCTGGAGAAGTTTGGAGATATGTTGGAGAATGGCTGCCTGACAAGACAAACTACACAAGTAGTACTACTGCTGGTGAAGACTAACTGTTAGTGTTTGGTATAATTTAGAAACACTAATGCTAGCAGCAAATTAGCTAGATAAGCAGTAGCACCAATAGCAGTCCTCAGTGGCAGTAAGGAAACATTAGCTGTGATAATAACAGGCTAAACAGAAGACCGCCTTACTAACAATAATAGTGTAGCAAGACTGAGAACATCTATCCTTTTATTTACAGGGAATTGTTATTCAGAGTCTGAGTGTACACTGTACACTGTGTGTGTGTGTGTCTAAGAAGGAGAGAGATAATGGTGTTTTCTGGAATCCTTCCCATCGATCAATAAAGCTTCCTTCAACTTAATGCCCTATGTCACATGACCTGTGAGTGTATTTCTGTTCCTGAGCCAAACATCTCTGGAAGAGTGTTGTGGGTGGAATGATGTGAACATTCAGGAAACTTTAACAACCTCAGATTTCTTGTAAAAAAGGAAAGGATTAACACTTGTGTGGTCAAGACAGATGGAGAGCTTCCTACGGCCCAGTTATATCCCCCTGGACTACACTTCCCATAAGCCCTCTTGTCGCCCACACACAAAGTCTTACTAGTGAGGTGATAGCTTTCTGACTCTAACATGCACACAAATACACTCACATACACACACACACAAACAGATTGATTCATTTTAAAGTATTTTAAAGTTCTCGGCAGTAGCGCTACACCACACATTTATATCACAAATCCCCAAATTATGTTTTCTGAAGAAAACATCACAACTTTATCATCAACGTTATGTTTCAGGTTGCTTCTTATTTGTTTACTTACCTTTATGTTATTTACCCTGATGATAATAAAAAGCATGTTGATTTTAGACTCGTCTTAAACTTACAGATTACCTTCTATCTATTCAAGGTCCAGAGAATAGTTGGGTTTTTTTTGCCCTGATTAAACGTTAAAACATGTTCAGTATTTACAACTAAACATCCTGTAGTGTGGGAAACGCCAACTGTCTCATGTGAAAACCAGGTGAAAACGCAATCTTGATGTCGTGCGTGAGAGATCAGTAAACAACGACATCCCAGATTAACTGTCGTCCTCCAAGTCTGTTTGATTCAAAGCCACATTTGTTCATGAGAACAAACTAGCCTGAGGTTCTAGCCAAATCTTGGAGTGTGGGGGTTTGATGACTGAAAGATGAACCAGGACAGAAATTTTTTTTTTGGTGAAATCTGCCCTTGGGGTTTGTCACATTTTCAATATCGGTTAGGGTCATATAAATCTTCTAATGTGGCCCAGGCAACCTGGAATCCACATAACTCATTTTCATGCTGTTTGTTTTATTTTATTATAATTTTATTTACATTTGAAAAACCTATATAATGCACTACATACCCAATAAAATGTCCTCAGCATACCAACTAGAGAAAAAATACTTAGAGATAGATAGATAGATAGAGAGATAGAGAGATAGATAGATAGATTTTGTGTTTGAATATTATGAATATATTTTTATAGTAAAATTCTTTTTTATAGTTCTAATGTCTTGATCATGTACATACAAATACTACTACTACTACTACTACTAATAATATTATTCTCCATCCAGTTATCAATCGACCATGACACAAGCTACTGCCTATAATTCCTAATAATTCTCTCTCTCTATCTCTTTCACACACACACACACACACACACACGCTGACTAGACTGAACAAAATCCACTTTCAGCAAATGTGCTTCAGTACGCCTGATTGAGTAGCATTCCCATAGGAAAAATACACAGACACAATCCTCTGGCCTGCCTCAGGCCTATAGCCAGGTCTTTCCAATGCACAACCACTCATTAGAGCTTTTTAGCAAACATAAGTTAGTCAGCCATTAGCTCAAAGCATAGCACTAAAAGCAAAATAAAAGTGCTTCACATCCTCATACTAAAAGCCACTCACTATGAGGCCACTTCACATTCAAAATAATGGAATCCATTTAGCTAATAGGAACCCTCCATACATGACCATATGCCATCCCAAAGGATCTCTAAAACACGCCCAAATTGTCATATCAGTTACTGTACTTCCCAATGTGCACTGATTATCGATCTAAACTTATGCTACCATCAGCTACCATCAGGCTTAGGCCTCTCTGCTTCGCTCACTGGCAAACCAGGTCAAAGGGTCACACAGTGTTTCCCACATAGCCGTAGCCCTGTGGCATCATCAACACGACAGGAAGCTGGATGGGAAGTGAGTGGGTGGGGCTTCTTCCTTCCTGGACGCTTCTCATACACAATGGCTGAACTTCCTAAACAAAGACTAGCATACTACACTGTTATTGGAACTTACAGGCTGAGAGAGCAGGAAGGAGGGTGAAGAGGAAACCAACTGCTGATATTATAGTGATTGTTTGGAAAGGTGCGAGCACATACACACACACACACACACACACACACACACACACACACACACACACACACACACACACACACACACTCCAAATTTTACTCCAAAGGTGTTCCTGAAGCATTTTTATCCCCCTCATGAGTGTCTCACAGATATTCATTCAAATCTACACACTCCCACTTTGTATATGCTATGAACTCTATTTAATCTACAACGATGGCTTAATTTTGCAGCCTGTAGCTATATAGCAAAGTGTTGGTTCGGTAATGATACTCATTAAACCAACATGGGAGACTGGAATAAACACAAATTCAGTATGCTGTCTGTTGTAATTACAGCTGGCCCAATGTCAGCTCTCCCCTCTGCCCAGTTTCCACTGATACAGTATTGACTAGGGATGTACAGAGCAGTCTGTAGCTCTATCTGTATGTGTTTAGTGCACCAAATATTCATATCTCTTATTCAGGTTTTTTTTTTTTATTAAAGATGAACCCTACAACTCTTCCCCCACAAACACTAGAAAACACTTGAAAAAACCCCAGAGGCAAAAATGCCAGCACTGTCAGCATGGTGTGTGAATTCTGGCTTTGACAGTTCCTCAGCCTCAGCTATATCACTTGAGAGATGTGCATGGGGCTGTTTATTTAATCCCACTTGTGACATTTTCTAACAAATTTAGTTGGTTCCATTTCCCAAAATATAAACAAACTAGTAGCCTAATTTAAACCACCTTGACCTACGCCAGGCAGTTACTAAGGATGAAGGAATGAATGCTAAATGCAGTGTACAATGACTCATGAGGAATGTATTCATGTTCATGTGTTCATATTCAGTTACATTCCTGGCATGGATACCAGATTTCTTGACAAAAATTAAGCATTCAAGTTCCTCTTTTCCTACCAGTTGGGCCATTAGCAGTGTGGACAGAACAAAAGCTTTCGGTGTGAATTCTAAGTCAAACTCATAACTATATCAGGTTTGAATATTTGGCTATAGGCCGGACTAATGAAAATGAAACCATATACACAGTAATCCAGCAGGCTGAACAGGTTACATTTTTTTCCTCAAAGATTCACCTGTTCACTCGCTTTGCCTGTTACGGAAAAAATACAACGCATTTCCTACAGTACCGAGAGCCTCCTACAAACCTGAGGGACCAGTTCTATAATTTGCAATCAAACATACACATACGTAAAGTGTTTTTGTCCTTAGTGTATGTGTGTGGGCTACTGATTACCTCTGTGTCCCCCCCTTTTCTTTTTTTTTTTTTTTATTTTAAGGACAATGACCCTCGTGTCCAAGGAACCATGCACAAGCAGATTCATGTGTGGGTTTTTGTAATTGTGCACGTGTGTTATATAACCAAAGAAATGTAGGCCAACCATAAGCCTTTGCATGAGCAAGAGAGAGAAAATGAGAGCAACAGAAAAAGAGCATAGAGAAAAATAAATAAATTAGAGAGCAGATCAACAGAGAAAGAAAAAGGAGTGGGCAATAACGGACAACCTATGAAAACTTTGAAAACATATTAACGTACAATTTCAGCTGCAAATGTAAGTTAAGACAGACTTGTGCACAATGTGGTAGAAATACTGAAGATGTTGAAGATGCACTCAAAAAAATTCGCAATATCGATCTGGTCTCCAAACAACACATCAACGCAGCGTAATAAGTTTCTCGGACTGGGAGTGACTTTCTGTAAACACACTCACCTGACACCTGCAAATTCAGATGAACAACTTTAAAGTCAGACCAGCATGCTCTGTTCAGAATACAATCTCAGATAAAAACCCACCAGCTCAGCATATTCACACAGGAAGAATCTACAGAAGTGCTTTATAAGTGCACCATTACACAAAGCGACAGCTGAGCACTACATTATGTTAGTTATACATGTCCCAGGATACAGTAATCTGGTAGTATTTCATGGCCCACTAAATGGTTAAAGAAAGCCTTCCCTTACTGCCACACACACACACAATGACCTTCTCCTTGGCCACTCATTCTCATTGGCCCTCCAGACTGGTCCATTAACCAAGCAGCAGGGAGGGGGGTTAGGGCCCATAGGTCCAGTTAGATCCAATTATACAGGCAAGACAGAAAACTGGGTTTACCCTCCATGCTCTCTCTACACTGGACGGGTCTGTACCCAGGGGCAGCAGGGCTGCTAATGGACATCGGAAAAATGTCCCCTGCACTTTGGTGCACACAAGAAAGACAAAATGCAATCACTTCCCATTACGATCATGATTCTCACTGAATTTGATGGTACATCAGTTAGACAAGTGAAGAGATATAATTACAACATTGTAGTCAATACAAAATTATACAGTTATTTGATACTGATTCATTTTCTTACTTTTGTATTCATTTATATAAATAACTTTGCAGAAGTGTCCCTCTGTGTCCATTGTAATATACTGGACTAACACAATAACAAAATTCTAAACTATGACATACTTATTTTATAGCATTTTAATTAAATAATACAAAGTGTGAGTTATTCTGGCATTCTCATATGGACATCTATGGACATCCACCCTCTTTTGATTTTTTTTTCCCCTTGACTGTTGTCTTCAGGAAAGTCACTAATTCCCAAATCCATTCTTTAATCTGTTCTTGAACTCTGCAGCCCCCCAAAACCTAATCCTTTCATCCTATCCTATCTCTCGGCCATTAGAGTATGCTGTAACTGGCAGTCTGATGGCCCACTCTTACACCCAGACACACTTATCCATGGGAAGGTCACACTTCTTTTGGGTAAATAATGGAGTAACCTACATTTACTCCAGGATTATTAAGCACAAATTCAGAAGAATAGAGGATGATATTTGAATTAGAATATTTTAAGACAATCTGAAATGCATATATTAATAATATATTACATTTATTAAAATTGTCTAAAGTGGAAAATCTGCCATATCAAAATGTAGTTTATTTCTATTTCTATTCTATTTATTTTCTACATTATTTTCAAAGTATTAATTGATTTATCCAGACTGCACTCTGAAGCACTGGAGGGAAAAAAAAAGAAAAAAAAAAGAAAAAAAAACAACAGAGGAATAAAGGAAACAGAAAGAGAAAAGAAGGGCAGTGTGTGACCGAGTGTGTGCCTCTTCAAGCACTAATGCAGGCTGTGCCTCTGTACACAAGATTAATGACATTGAGCTCAGCTGGCAGTGTGTGTTGTTTTGACTTCATCACTGTTTGTGAGGGTGTGTGCATGCCTGACAGCTCTTTTAATAGTATTCATAGTGCAATTTGCAATTAAAAGTAATAACGTCACATTGTGCATTTTGCATGGGCGTTTCTTTCTTCTGTTAAAGTAGCACAACGGTCCAAAACATGGATGATTGGGTTCTGTTTCACACACAGACAGACAGACAGACACACACACACACACACACACACACACACACACACACACACACACACAAAAATCAATAGTTTTGCATGAATTACTGATCGCATTAGTGAAATTGGATGCAAACACATTCCTGTGAAAATGTTGCCTGAAAGTCATTTTCACACATTTAGTAACCTGTTGGTGTTTGTCTTTGGCTTAATGATAACCAGCAATGATAAGGCATTTTCCCACCATTAAACAATGGCAAGGCTGGCTGTGTGTCAAATGGACACACACATACACACACAAATTTTTGGAGGTCACTGTAATGTGCATAATTTCTACTATTTTTACACCAAGTAGAAATAAATTGCATTTCTAAAACAGTGCAGATGCATTTCATATTTCAGCCAGCTTTAAAAACAAACATGCCTTCAACAGAGCCAGGACCAACATCCTGTAACACACTGTAAAGGTTATCTCAGTCAATAATTGACTCGAGCATTAGTTCAGTGCCTCTCTCCCTTCCTCCCTCCCTCTCCCTCTCCGGCTCTCAGGGAAAATCCCAAAGGGTAGATCGCTTTGCATTTGTGTGTTGTATGGAACAGCAGAGAAAGACAGCTCAGCACATGGCTTTCCTTAATGCGTACACACATGCACACTCACACAGATATACAACCCTTATATAAAATTACTACAGGACAGGAGTCCAGTGGTGTCCTTGAGCAAAGTCACAGAAGCTCATCAGACAGAGAGGTATAAAAGAGCTCTAAAACAGAACTGGTGTTTGGAATTAGCCCACCTTAGTGACTACAGATGTCAGTCTCATACATACAAACACCAGAATCCTTGATATAGACTCACCAGTGGTTAGTTATAAAGGTAAATTTTATATTATAATCACAATTCTCAGCTGACCGTCACTAGGCACCGTCGCCTGGTACCTCTGGATACAAAGCTGTTTATGCATTACAGTAAGACCTCAGAAGACTAATGAGAGAGTGTGACAGAGACACAAAACACTAATTGTCTATGGAAAAAGCCTAGGATTAAGAACAGCTCAAATTCAGCAAGCACGACACTACAAGGGGAATATTGTAAAACATCTCTGGTAGTTATTAGTGACTCTGGTGACCATCCTCCAAAGCTTAGCACTACTTTATCTACAGTTCTCATAAAACCTAAGAACCATGCATTACTTAATAGTTATTTCTTGAACAGTAGTTTTGTTTGTTAAGGAAATGCTTATTTGTTAATAACTGGGGGTTAAAGTTAAAGGTAGGGTTAGAAAAACCTTATAAGGTTTGGCGAAACATTTTGGCAGCTCACAGAAAATACGTTTACAGGCTACTCCAGTCTCTGTCATATCCCCGACTTTGTACACAGGACAAAAATAATGATGTGGACTACCAACATCCAATCAATCAGAACAAGGAGGAGTCTTTACTTGAATATCAGTTCCGATAGCTAGTAATCCTAGTAATCAGATGTTTATTTGAAGCGAATATTTAAAGGAGAGGCTGTTATTGTTTGGATTTTCAACTTCAAAACAGCGAACTTCAGCTAACTGCCACCAAAATCGCTGACTATACCTTGATGAATCTGAGCTAGTGATTTGGAAGATTTTTCAAATCTCAGGACTTTAACCCAATAACTTCTCTGTAATTAATTAAGCTAATAACTGTTCTGTTGTATTCTTGGACTGCACCCTGTCTGAAGAGTCACTTTGGACAAGTGTTTGCCAAATGATTTTAATGACTGCCCCAGCAGTGTTCATTTATTGAAACCGTAAGTCAAGAAGATTGTCACTTGCCCTAGGGATGTTAATACCCAGTATGTGCAATTACACTGATTCACTAAAACCACCAAATGATGATGGATAATATTTGACATAAAGAAAAAGAAGTTACTACTATAGTAGTTTAAACTCTTATACAGCCAGATTCACCTTTAGTTAGTCGTCTTTAAGCATTAGTCAATAACTACTATAACTTATTCAGTGACTACAGTAAAACTAATAGGACAAATGCCATAAATTTAGGACAAATGCCATAAATGTAAATGTATACAGTTATGAGAGTGAGGAATGTAGGTTTGTATCCACCATCTGAGAATTTAAGAGGTAGCAACAGCTGCTTACAACTCCACAATTTGTTTTGCTTCAAAACTACCATTCTTCAAATCACAACCGATTAACTGAAGCTGCAATCTGTTCATGCAAAACAGATATTTGAATAAATCAATTACTGCTACCATTTTCCTAAAAATTGCTGCTCAGCTACCAAAATGACTTGGTATGGATCTTACACCTTTAGAGTGTAGAAAAGCAATAGCAGACGTTTTGGCAGCTGACGATCTTTTTACCCGCAGGCAGTAGACCATCACAGGTCCATCCTCCATGCACCTGTTGTATGTGTATTCAGTTTACATGGTAGTGGGTGAATTAAAATTGGGAAATAGTTTTCAATTCATCAGCTTCACTGAACCAAAACCCACACAAAGTGCTCATCTTTTCTATGGAAAGGATCAGACCAAACACAGCAGGGTAGCAGCCGTCACTTTGAATTCAGTTTTTTTTTTTTTTTTAGAGCAGAGAGAAGGTATAACTTCCTGTGAGAGAAATGATCCATTAACACAATATTTTTTCCCACAAACCCTGACATACATATGTTTTGAAGAAATGGTAGGTTTCCAAATAGTCATTCAAATCATTCAAGCAATCAGTTTTTTGCACAACAATGGAAATTTGTTGTCAACAACTACTATGAGTAGTATGTGAGATGTTCCACAATCAATATTCTTGCAGGCAGACATTACTGAACATTACTACTCGCTAATGTTTGAGTTCACTAAGATTAAAATGCTACTCACACATAGCTCAGCTTCCTGAGCTAAAGGAAGTATTGAATGTGTTTCCTGTCTTAGAGAGGCATGATGACTGTATGTGTGGGTTTGGATGTGAGGCACAACAAGGATGTGTCATGTAAAGTCAGGGGACCAGGAAAAAAGATATAAAACATCTTTCTAGGTCATCAACAAAACAGGTTGTGTGTGTTCAGCAAATTGTGTGTGGTAAACAAAACCAAGCTAAAGCACAAATAAAGACAAAGATCTTATGTCAGGGTTTTTATTATCTTATCTTTATCTTAGATTGACTCTGTGATGTGATTATCAATAATCAAACAGACTCTGATTGACCAACAGAAACCAGTGTCTTCCAGTCAAAGGTAAGTATTAATCAGTGTTGGCCAATGGTGTCCATGGATAATCAGTTTCATAGAATAAGTAGGCTATATACACAAGCAAAGGAAGTATCCGTCATACAGGAAATCTGAATGGTGAATCACGTCACTGAGTCAATAGTGATGGCTCAATATCTTTCCATGATGTTTCAATATGCCCCCAAAGGCAAATAAGCAATGATTTATAAGGAATTAATGTAATTGGCAAACCTGATCAGGATGTACAAAAAGACAAAAACAAGATTTCTGCTCTAGTCATAAACATAACTGACAACGTCCATGACCTGGCTGAAGTGACACAAATCTGATTTTTTTTGTCTTATTTTTGTACACAGATCTGTTTTTTTCAGTACTGTGTTACACAAAAGAATTTGATCTTTTCAAATCAAACCTGCGATACTTTCATATATGGTCTTTGGATACATATCAGATAAGTGGCCATGCGACATGAATGGGAATGGTCAGACTGAAATTCATGTAGCTTTTCAGAACCCTGTGCAACACCAGTGACTATATTCAGTGGAAGGATGTGGAAAATGGTGATATACTTGATATTTGGGGAATCTATTCCAGCAAAGTTCCTACCAGAACTGAGTAATTAAGTGAAACTATTGCCCAAGAAATCAATGTGGGCAATAAATCAATTCCGGGTGTTTCAGGGAATGGGTGTGTTCAAAATAAAAACAGATATGGATCACTTGTGGTGTGAAACCAGATCTGATCTGAAAAAAAGACAGTGCAATGAAGCTTGTAATATATGCTTTGTTTTGAAAGTGGTGGGGGCAAAAAAACTTCCAATTCATTTGAAAACCATGTGACCGAAACATGAAATGCAGGAAAAGATGCTTGATAGAAATTTATAACCATTTGGATGTGAGAGTTTTATCACAGAGGTGATGCTTTTATTTGAGACACCACCCTGAGAAACTAACCCCATCAATAAGACTTACCTGATACTCCAATGCCATTTTTACTGTTAGCTATAATATAAAAGATTTTTAACCGACAAGTGATTGGGACATGCCCCCAGCATAAGCTACATCTATAGTTTGGAACATTCCGTTGATGCTGCCGCAAATCACCCCCTCCTGAACATGTCATTAGACAAAATGGCTGATGTCAAATTCATCCACTGTATAAGAGGAAGGGGTGCAGTTTTAGGCAAAGAAAATTCCAGTCTGGCCAGTTATAATTCTGTTAATGGATAACCCAGAATCTGACTTAAAGTCGATCCTGGTGCCTCTCTGATCTGCCACTCGGCTTCAATCATCTGTCTCCTCCATCCATGTCTATGCCTCCTGGTTGCTTCTTTCTTTCTGTCACAAAGCTTTTAGTTAATAGAAAGTCATAACACTAGATCAAAGCCTGTGTATGCTTACACGTCCTCTCGCTCTCCATTAGGCTTGGCTCAGAACCGCTCTTCACTTTGCCAGAGCAAAACACTTCAATTTCTGTAATGGGCTCAGATAATAATGCTTTTCTACCAGGCCATGTTTACCAAGCAGCAGCCACACAGATACTAACTACACACAGGGAGAGATACAAGCTACAAAATGCTTCCTGACATACTGTACTCTACACTGGCCTACTTGGCACCAGTTCAACTTACTGGTTTAAAAAAAACAAAAAAAAAAAAAAGAAAACCTGCAAGGGATTAATGGCACATGCATGAAGAATAATTTATTTGCCTGTTTTTTTTCCATTTGCTGTAGTGCCAACTAAAGATTTGAGCTTGATGTGACAGAGAGGGGGCATAGCATCTGTTGCACAGTCTCCTGAAAACAATTATACACACAGACAGAAGGTGTGGCTGTTTTAGTCTCATCCAGCATATGAGTATGTGGAGGAGTGGAGGACCTTCTCTAGATAATTGTGGATGTATAATATCAATTTAACCATTTCTCCTACTGTGCCAAGCTGCTTTGGGAAACATCTACCAGATGCACCAGGAGCAACCTTTGTCTCTGGCCAAATAAAGAATGGGAGGGAAAAAAAAAAAAAAAAGAGAGAGATTTTCGCCGTGGTTGACTACTAAATCCCTCCCCAGTATTTCACGAGCCATCTTATTTTAATTACAAACCCAGCCTCTAATTAGAGACCAATAAAAGTGGGATGAAAGAAAGAAGACAGACCTAACAAGGGATGGATTTTACACCCTTTGGTTTTTGCCACCGAAACACACACCACACAAACACACAAATCCATTAGTCAGGGCTTTTCTGATTTAAACAGGGTATCTGTATGTGTCTGTGTGTGTGTGTGTGTGTGTGTGAGCGCAAGGTAGAGAAAGAACTCCACAGCTTTCCTTTGTTCTCTCAAGGCTGCATCCTGCCATTAAGATCTCAATGCACAAGCAGGGTTTTCTTGCTGGCACTATCATGCTTGGAATCAATCCCCAAATCACAGCCAGAGAGACAGAGTTAGAGAGAGAAAGAAAGAAGAGAGAGAGAGAGAGAGAGAGAGAGAGAGAGAGAGAGAGAGAAAAGGGGGGAGGTTTTGAGGGGGAGGGGGTATGTAGAACAGAGGCTCAGAGAAGGCAAATGCCAAAACCTACAGTAAAGCAAATAACATTAATTTAACCAGGTGAAAGTGAACCACTATGTCTTAAACCCTTCCCAAAAAAATAATCTCTGACAGATCGATACAATTTCTTTGCACCATATTTTTAAATTATGCCATGACAGGCCAAAAATCAATAACCTTCCAGAAGTACTGTGCAGGCTTAAACAGCTCTGGAATTCTTATCTCACTCATTGAGTCACAGTGTCTTACCTCATTCATCTCTGGTGATGGGCTGATGTAATATTCAGCTCTAATCAACCAATCAGAGCAGGTACGTAACGCATAGTGAAGGCTGTGAAATATAGCCACTGCATCATTCCACTAATGCAGTGTGTGCGTGAGAGAGATTTAGGGTCAGAACCACAAGACTAGGCTTCTGACCACAGGGATTTATTTTCACACATCCTGTGACACACAAAGCTCAAAGCACATGTGATATATACCAAACACCCAAACCACATTTCCAGCAAGTGCAGATATTTATTATTATAATATGAATACATTCACCTACATCGCAGCCTGCCAGGCAGAGGTGCAAAAGGACACCGCTCAGTTCAGCTTGGGAATGATTCAGTGTAGGACATGCTGCCAGAGGGAACACATTCAGTACGTGTGTGTTTATAGTGTTCTGCTGAGAAGCCAGTCATTTCCTCTCCAGGTGTGGCATAGAGCACGTACAAGAGCACACACAGCCCTAGACACTCCTTAGCTACTGGGGCTGGGAAATTATAATATTACAATATGAATGCAATATAGCAACATATTAACTTCATGATACATTTTTCTGAGTGTCTTGGATATTGTCACCAACCAGTGCTTCTACAAATATATAAATGTTACTCATTGTACCAGATAGACATTACCATATCATTTTGTAGTAGTTTTATTTTCTCTTATTTTCTTATTAATACACGAAGTAAGGAATACAACACAGCAGGAAGTGATGTTATGGGAAAAAATCAATGAAGAGGCAGTGTGATACAGTTTAATGCAATTCAAGTTACTGTTATCACCTTGAAATTGATTATTTCAGTGTTTTATTCTTCTTATGTCACAGCTGTTTTGCAACAGTAAGAATTACTTATTTATTATAGAACAACACATCATACATTCGATCCATTTAAAGTTATGTTTAATGCTATGGAACGGCCACAAAGAAAAACTCATCTGTCCTGAAGACGTTCCTGTGTTAAACTTAGAGGAACCACTCTGACTGTTAACTGCTGTCACTGGAGACTCATTCCAAAAATACATAATAATTATCTCCGCCCATTAAAGTTCACCACATCAATAACTATGTTTTTTTTTTTTAAATCCATTCATGGGGGGTGTCCACCACACAGGTCCCTCTGTATGACCCATTCTATAACTATTGGTAAAATTTAAATAAAACATTTCTGAACTTCTCTGTGATTTTAATTTATAGATTTTTAAGATAAGTTTTATCTCTCAATGAGGGGGAAGCAGGTACTTTTTCAACCTTATTTACTTTTCCTTTTAGTCAGTGATTTGGTGTAAAACGTCCTACAACATTAGGGATATATGCACATTAGTCCTTGTCAGGATGCTACTGTTTCTGGGTGTCTTGCGTCGTCAGCTTCAGAAGACAGCTGGCAGTCCTTAAGAGCCAAATATGTAAATGAATGTGTCTGTGTGTGTGTGTGTGTGTGTGTGTGTGTGTGTGTGTGGGTAATCTGAATATCTTAATATTGCATTACACATCCTCCACACAAGAATGGGTGACACTTATGCCACATTAGATGCAAGACTGCTCAGCAAATTGTGTGTTATGACGCCATGGAATATATAATATAGGTCAAGGCAAGCATGCTGTGGCTTTTGGACTTCTAAAAATGTTTGATCTATAGGGGTTAACCCACACAGTGACGTGTAAATAGACAAGAATTCACTGACAAGCTACATGAATGTGGCTTATCACCCAGCATGTCTGTCACAAATGGGTGAGTTGGACGTGCAGAAACAGCACCGTCATAATGAGCGATGAGTGAGTGTGTCCGTTCAGCTCACCTCTGTCCAAACTTACAGGGCGTGCCTACTCACTTGTATTCAGTCATTATACAATCACACAACCATTGCACTAACAGGCAGGTAGACAGACACCAAACAATGACTTCCCATGACTCGTTGCTCCTCCTGACACACTGCTAAAGCTGACCCTGGATTTGTGTAACCTAATAAGACTTTAGGCAAGAACTCGCTAGAGCCTTATATGGTTTGCTGGTTCAATGGTACTGTAACAGCTGTATGGTTCAATAACATTAAGGTAAAGGAAACATGGCAGAAAATCAATCAGAGTACAGAGTGACCTCTGATGTCTGACCTCAGCTATGTGAGACCCACCTCTTGACCTCCTCAGTGTGGAGGTTAGTGCTTTCAGCTTTCCACTTTTAATTGGCGTACAGAGCATTTATCTTTTGGGCAGGTACTGCAAATATAAATATAACCTTGAAAATAGATAATGAAATCAATTTCCAAAATTTAATTAAGAGAAGTGTGCTGTGTGTGGGGGGAAATGTTAACATCCAGAAAAAAAAAATAAAATACTTTCAGGGGAATGTCTTAAAGTTTATGCTACAACACTATAAACTCTGCCAAGCAAGAAATCTATTCATTTATTCAGCGGGAAGAAGCACTTCTCAGGAGGAAGGAAAGTCAGCAGAACGTTGGAGTATGAATAAACCCTGACCCTCATGGCAAACTCCGCACAGAGAATCGCAGTGTTCTGCGCTTCGTTTTACACAGCAGGCTAGGCTCTGCTTACGTTAGCTATGGCATTTCATACCAAACGATCTAGGGGCTCATTGTAAAAGATGCTGATTAAAATTTGCTTTTGTGGTGCTTTTGTGCTGACACACCAGACTTAATCGCCTACAGTGTAGGAGTGACGTTGGAGGAGAACGCAGAGGTCATGATCCTGAGTAGGCTAAGGCGGCACTTCATCTTTTTCATTGTCTGGGAAAGAGCACATTCTTAATGTGAGGCAAAAACACACTCCTTCACACATTGTTTGTTATTGTGCTGGACACAACTGCCATTGTATATTAGAATCATAAAGACATTTCACATTAATGTATTAAATAACTACAAATATATCCCGATGGTTCACGGATCTACATGCCTACTTGAATAATAGACATATGACACATAAAATATCAGGCACTGAGAGAAAAAAAATAGCAGAAGCCCAATAGGAACAGAATACATGCCAGCTCCTCTTACTCAAGCATGTGTGCCTGATGGAGATGGTGAAAGCGAAACACTAGACCAACATCCAACATGAGGATGAGGGAAAGTCAATAATGTGTGTGGAAAAAGCCACTGCCTATTCTATCAGCACTGTGGGCATCAAAATGCACTTCTGATAGAAAATTCCCATAACGCTCACGTCATATTTTTCCTTTTAACCTGGCATAAAATGCCTTGTTAGTATAACCTCATAAGGTCGCTTATGATGCTGGAGCTCCTGATCATGGTCATGAGAAGGGTATTAGAAACACAACTAGTCAAGTGAATAGTAAATCCAATCTGACAATGGGAAGAGGTTAAGAAATAGGGCTCGTGTCATAAGGAGGAATTTTCCATGTGATCCTTTTCACGTGAACAATCACCACACTGATAGTCAAAGATGAAATGCTTATAACATAATGTGTAAATTAAGCTGTGGTTTATTACACAAATTTGGAGTCTCAAAAAGAAAGAAGTCATGGTTTTGGTAGTCATTGCATTAGTTGCAACCTAACAGGTACTGTGCAGTGGACTAAGCTGCTGATGGGTGAAGCCTCTCCTGAGAGAAGAGCAGCTTGCGTGCTTGGAGAGGTTTGTTTGCCACTCCAGTACCGGTGCGAGTAGGAAACAAACTATGGAACACAGCAAGAACCCCCTAGTCTAAGCACACTCTCCCACAGGGTGTTTAAGAGGAACGTAAACATAGTCACATGGAGAATCTGGCCATATGGGCATGATTAGAGACTTTTCCATCCCACAATGCACTCTTCCGAAAGAATTAATTACAAAAATACAACCTGATGGCAATTAGGAAGCTATTCTAAGAGAGAAATAGAAAGATGGAAGATATTCAGCAGCTTCAGCAAAGCGACCTGGGAAGCAGGAGAGAATTAAGTGTGGGAAATGAGGGGCAGAACCCAGGGGAGGTTCCACACAAAAGGAGGATTATCACACTAATTTTAATAGATGTCTTTATTACTTTGGAGAAACTTCTGAACCAGCGCAACGACTCATTTGTCAAAAAAAATTTACATGAATAAATGTTGGTGTCCTATTAACGCAAAAAGGCAGTACGTGTCAAGTCGATCGAAATTCTGCACTTGATGTTTCACCATGTCATTTCAGTTAATGGGTTAAAACCAGCCATCGAACAGCCTTCTATTATCTGTTTGCTTGTTTGGCTTGGAAGCCATTTTTCTGCACTCTATAAGAAATCACTGCCTTCTAATATATCAATATAAATGTACACTATATGGCCAAAAGTTTGTGGACACCTGACCAATCACACCCATATGTGCTTGCTGAACATCCCGTTATAGATTTCATCCCCATTATTTACGGTTATAATAACCTCCACTCCTCTGGGAAGGCTTTCCACTAGATTTTTGTGTGAATTTGTGCTCATTTAGCCACCAGAGCATTAGTGAGGTCAGATACTGATGTCGGACGAGGAGGTCTGGTGTGCAGTTCATCCAACACAAAGGTGTTCAGTGGGGTTGAGGTCAGGACTCTGTGTAGGACACTTGTGTTCTTCCACATCAACCTTGGCAAACCATGTCTTCATGGACCTTGATTCGTGCTCGGCAGCATTGTCATGCCGGAACAGGTTCGGGTCTCTTAGTTCCAGCGAAGGGAAATCTTAATGCTACAGCGTACAAAGTCATTGCAGACAATTACGTGCTTCCAAATTTGTGGCGACACTTTGAGGAAGACCAATATATGGGTGTGATGGTCAGGTGTCCACAAACTTTTGGCCATATAGTGTAGATTTATACAATAGCCATACAAGCTTCTTGAAGAAATTCAGCTCTCCTATTTCCTCACAGTGCTCCAATAGACACCTGTTAGCAACATGCAAAGGAGGAATAAGTTGCTTTGCCTACAGACGAGCACCTGACACTCCCACCACACTGAACACGTCACAAAGTAGAGAAGATCAATACAGCGAGGGAAAAGCAAACCGCTGGCAAAGTATCCTGTTTGTTCTGAGTAATTGTGAGGCGTAAAAACAAATAAAGTATCTGAGGAGAGTCACCTGTCGCGCGTGCGGCTCTGGCGCGCGCGTCATCCTGCTTAACAATACTAACCCAAAGCAAAATGGTGACTCTATTCACACAAAACAACAGCAACAACAACAGTAATAATAATAATAATAAGAAGAAGAAGAAGAAGAGGAATAAGAAGAAGAAGAAGAAGAAGAGCTATTCTTGTTTGAGTAATTCAGCTCGATGGACTTTGGCATGACAGGGGCTCTGTGGAAACCCTGAGCGCACGTGAGTTTACCAGAGTAGCTAGCTGTTTTGCACATAAACAAATGTTTTGTATTTAAATGAAGCTTGTAGACGTGAGGGAGAGAGTGGATTAGGAGGAAAGGGAAATGTCGAACTGACCTTCACGGCTGGACAGAGCTGCAGTCCGGGAGTGGAGAGGGAAACACAGCGCCAGGAGTGCTGAGAGCAGACAGGTGGCTGGCTTCATGTTCCGCGGATCAGAGCCTCTGAAGTTGAGGAGAAAAGTGTACAGGAGCCCAGTCTCAGCTGCAGCTCATTGTACCGCGTTTACACTCACACTAACACGCAGTACTTCGCCTAGGATTTCAAAAAAAAAAAAAAAGCCTCGTGCAAGTTGGTAACTTGCAAAAAGTAAGAGCTTGATGTAGGAAGAAAATAATAAATATTTATACAATTCCAAAAACAAATTAAATAAGCAACATCACGATGTTTTGTTTTGTTTTGGTTTGGTTTTTGTTTTTATCTCTCCGTTTCCGTGTGTTCGTACCACTGTCGCGTAAAGTGCACTGTTTCAGCGCTGCCTTCAAAGGACATTAACACGCTTCATTTCCTCAAATAAAACAAAGAAAAAAGTCAAAGTCGTCCAGGTTGACAGCAGTAGAAATGCTGACCCGATGGCTGGCGTAACAAGAAAGCTCACACTCCTCTTTCTCTGAGCGTCCGGTCAGGTCTTCCGTTCGTTCACTTACAAGTGCACACAAATTCTACTGGTCCAATAGAAACCTCTCCAGCAGCTCCAGCTCCAGCACACAGCACATCCGCAGCGCGCTGTCACACCACACACAGCACAGCTGACGGAAAACAAGGCTGGAAGCGTAAAGAGGGAGAAAAAAAGACAAGCAGCGTTTATTTGTCCCGAGATCCCAGTGACGAGTCACTAACAAATCCTGCTCTCTCCCTCCACTCAGCGCCCCACCCCACTCCCATCACTGACTAATCACCTACAGGTAACAGCACACACGTGACCCAGCCTCACCGCGCAGCGGCGCACTCAGGACTAATAATAATAATAATAATAATAATTATTATTATTATTATTATTATTGTTGTTGTTATTATGAAGTATTATAAATAAAATAATAATAATAATATCAGTAAAGTATTAATAATTTAAAATAATAATAATAATAATTAATGTTATTATTATTATTATTATTACAAAGTATTATAAATAAAATAATAATAATAATAATAATAATAATTTATTATTGTATTTTAACAAAAAAATAAGAAAAAAGAATTTTGACAACAAAAAAAGTGAAAAAAATTTCAATTTTATATTAAACATTATAATTATTTTTTATTATTTGTGGTGGTTGTTGTTGTTTTTGTTGTTGTTGTATTTTAACAACAAATAAACAAAATTTTTTAAAACAAATTATAATATAATTATAATTATATTCAAACAAATAAGAAAAAAGAATTTTGACAACAAAAAAGTTTGAAAAAATTTTCAATTTTATATTAAACATTATTATTATTATTATTATTATTATTATTATTATTATTATTGGTTGTTGTTGCTGTATTTTAACAACAAATAAACAAAAAAATTATTTTAACAACAAAAAAGTTTGAAAAAAATTCGATTTTATAATAAACCTCCTTCTTCTTCTTCTTCTTCTTCTTCTTCTTATTATTATTACTATTATTATTATAACCTTTTTTTAAAATCATCACCATTCAATTGTTTGGCAAAATCTCTTCCTAGTAGTAAGAACTTCAAGCATTTCTTTCCATAAGATTTACAGAAAGATATCAGTGTATTATTAATTTTAATCCAACACAAGAAACTGGATTGGTGTGGAACCAATAAGAGAGGGGGTGGGGTTTCATCTGGTTTCATATAGCCAAAACATCTGACTAAAAAGTAGGCCGACTTACTACACAAACACATAGTTGTGAGAGGTGGCCTTCTAGTTCGTAGCCTACGGTATGCTGTTCGAGCCACAGCCTCCATCTGTCTCTCTTTAATCTGCAGGAGAACAAAGGCCTGGGTCGTGACCAGATCAGCAGACAGGAGGTCAGATGTGATGCAGAATCAACTTGTAGACAACTTAGGAAAGAGCAGTGGGACAACACTGCTGGGGAAAATAAGCCTTAGTTTCCTAAACAAAAATACATTTACACCGTCAACAAAAAAAGTGTACTGCACATGTACTTATCCTTCTCTAAGGTACAAACAAAGTAAATGTACCTTCAAACAATGGACAGTGATCTTTTTAATCTAACTGTGTGTCTGTCAATAAGTTTTAAAGGTACATCAAATTCTCTTAAGTCCTCAAACTGAGGATTCAAAAAATGTTCCCTTTGAGGCTACTGCAAAAAGTGACAAACATTTGTACCCTGAATGATACAGTTTATTTAATTTTGTAAAAAAAAACAAAAAAAAATGAGAGTGTAATAAAATGTACATCAATTGCATGTGTAAATGTCATACATCATTGTTTAGATTTACTAAAAAGCGCCCTCTTCTGGACGGGTGGATATAATACCATTTTCATAGGCCTTAAAACACCAATTCTGAGAAAACATAATTTACAAAACATCCTCTTGATTGCAGTGATGTCTGAAAAGCAACAAAATAAAAAAGTAGCTATTTGAACCATCTAAGACTGTCCACATTTTGTGAATGTGTATAATCTGCCAAAGTGGACGTTTTGTTTTATTCTTTCCTAACAAGCTTCAGGCGACAGAAAAGAAAACACATTTGCACACTGTAAACAGTTCCTTCATTAAGCTGGCTGGCTCCAGTGCATTCTCAAGGACCTATGAAAGGAATCAGCTTCTCCAGGCCAAGTGTAAGACCTCAGCACTTATGAAACAAAAACAAGAAGCTCATCTCCGATCAGCTATTGCACCCTTTACTGATAGGCATTGCTCTCTCAGTGGGCTGCACTTACATTTTACAGCGAGACCAATCAGGAACAGTAGGCTAAAGGAGACTTAAAGAGATTGTCACACAATTTGTCTAGAGGAGGGCATTATTATTCTGCCCCTGGTGTGAGCGAACTGCACAACATGAGGCCTGAACCTTTATAAAAAAAGAGAGGTCCTGCTATCTGCTGTGTATGGAGAAAAGCACAGACACAGTTTATAAGAACATTCTAGTTTAATATCTTAATGGGAGGAATGGGATTTTTATATTGAATATTCTAGTTTAATATCTTAATGGGAGGAATGGGATTGTGTGTGAGTGCATTCATGATAGATTAATGAATGAAAAAATGGAAAAGAGGAATAAAAGTAAGTTAGGATCTTTTTTTTAAAAAAAAAAGAAAGTGAAAAAAGTGTGTGTACATGTGTGTGTTTTAGAGAGAGATCACTGCCTAGTCTGGAGGGCAAGCATTTAGAAGTTTGTGTGTGTGTGTGTGTGTGTGTGTGTATGTCACTAGTGCCAGACTTAATCAGTGTCCGACTGAGTGAGGTGACCTTGTAGTCACTCGCTATTGAGGCTGCACAGTAATAGGTATAATGACAAGCACAATTATTTTTGCTTGATTTTGAAATCAGCATTATTCATCACAATTCATGAGTTGTTTTTTTTTTTTTCACTGTTATTTAAAACCAACAGAAAGCATTTTCTCTCACACTGTACACCTACATTAGAAAGCTATATAGTTTATTTAATATTTGAATCTAATTAACACCAGACCCTTAATTGTGACATTAATTGAGTTAATCGTTTTAAATATTAAGCAAAATTAAACTCACAGATTCTGAGCTTGTGTTACTGTCTGTGTGGAGTAGATGGATTGGTTATGCTAAGTTGCCCCTAGATGCGAATCAGTGTGTGAAAAGGTGTGTGCATGGTGCCCTGTGATGGACTGGTGTCCCATCCAGGGTGAATTCTCCTGCCTTGTGCCCAGTGTTAACAGGATTGTCTCCAAATCCACCATAACCCTGACCAGGATAAAGCACTCACTAAAGATGAATGAATGAATGAATGAATGAACCACAGACCGTTAAAAATAAGGCCAGGAAGGAATGCCTTATGAATAGTTTAGGTGGTTAGGCAGAACTATATAGTGTGTAGATATGTTTATCATCCCTTTCACCTTTACTTTACCTTGTCTGCAAGCTTCCAAAATCTATGTGCCTTCAATGAGCATCCAAAGCCCCTACAAATAAACGTGTGTACAAGATCTTCAAGGATGGATTCAGCTGCTATGCCCTCCTTCCCCCACATAACTTCCACAATCCCCACATACCACTGCATCCCATCCCTCTGGCTCAATACACATCAGGTCCAGGAAAAACATGTAAGACCAGCAGCAGTATCGGGGTCATTATTTCATTAATGTCACTTTCAGGCTCCACCCATGCTGTAAATGATTCCAGGCTATTGAGTTAGCAGGATACAGGTGCTGTGATGCTTTCTGCAGGGTGCTGCGAGTTGCCACATCTCAGCCTTCTCTGTAAATTGCCTATCTGGTGAGTAGCCCCAAGCAGACGGACTTGCCAGGCAGGATTTTTCCTACCACTGCTGCGGCACTTCGAGGGGGATGGTGTGAGTGCAATTTACACTTCTGTCTCCATCCCCCCATCCTTGAGGAAATAAGGAACAAGGGTTGATTTTTGAGTGAGGGAGAATATACAGACTGGTTCGGTGGCATGTGCGTGGGCTGTGCATAAGAAAATAGGCGGACATGTGAATTAATAAATGTGTATGTTGACTGCTTAGTGTGTATGTGTGTTTGCATGGGATAAGCGTTTTCTGTGACACAGGTTATTCTGATCTGTCCCTCTCATCTTGCTTGTTCTTCTAAAGTATTGGCACTTATGGATCACTGCTCCTTGAAAAATTCCAATTATACACTTGACTCACAAAAGTCTGCTAATTATTTATTGCCTACAATGCCTAATACAATGCCCAATCAAGAGTTTATGTAAATCCTCAGCTATTTGCACAGAGAGAGAGAGAGAGAAGCTCTTATACATACAATAAAATTCTATGCCAATTTTACATTGGTTTAATAGCACAACGTTTCTGAACTTCAGGGACACACTCAGCGAGAAAGCTCTATTAAATAAAGGCCATATGGAATCTCCATTTATTCAATTACACAGATGAGGCTTCCACTTAAATTGATTAGATTATTGCTCAAACAGGTGTTTTGCTCACTAAGAGGCAAACAGGACACACACACATCTGTTGTAATGAATTGTTTTGTATCAGCTTTAATCTACGCAGGTTGAATCAGGAGTCTTCCCACACACATCAATCTGTCTGCATTTGACAGTAATCCCATTGAAAACTCAATAAAAGCCAGGGACAAAGAGACAGGGGTTGAGAATAATTAGTAAAATACAATAAAAAATAATAATGAAGGAGAGGGAAAAACTGGTTAGACGAATAAGAATAATGTCATGAAAGAAAATGAAGAATGTTAACACTTAACTCTGAGATAAAATTACAGTACAGTCAACAACACTGCCTTCATGACCTGAACGAAATGTCCATTCTATAAAAGACATCCTAATTTAACGCATTCCACGAATCCACTTTGCTTAGCAACATTTAGTTTTATGTTAAATACATGATCCAGAGATTTTAATGCAATCTTATTACAGCCAAAAAGGCTACAGCTAGAAATTCATGGTAGGAGGTGAAATTATGCCAAAGAAGACCTTAATCTCGCGCCAAAATCTCCCACAGACAAATTACTGATTACCACTGAGCAAACAGCAGATCCTTACAAGTCCCTTGAGAGCCAATAATCAAGCGCATAATGCAGAAGATATGAATTTCAAAAGTCTGGAATCATGCATGCAGCTTTTGTCGAAAATAATTTGATTTGAATGCCTGATTAAAATGTTACACCCTCTGCACAGACAAATTAATACAATAATGAATGTGCAGTTATTAAAACTTTTCATCTGTTTGTAGCAAAATGATTTGACAGATAAAAGCATCAACTGGTGTCTGGAAAACATACGATTCTTCTGATCAGACATTTCCAAAAAAAAAGACTATTCTCATTCAACTATCCTAGTGTTTCAGTAACATCTTTTTATGTTGTTGTTGTTGTGGTCAGCATATTTGGGAATTTCAGGCTTCGCTGCACAAAGTAAATGCAACTAGAGGTGCAAGAGGGTTAAAATGACTCACCTAACTTCAGAAGAGCAGTACAAAGTCAATAAAATAGATTGTGATCCTTGTATACTTTCCCTCGAACTAGGGATTCCACTTAAATGGGCAGAAAATGTACCGATACTAACCAATGGACCGTTGAAGATTGGAAAAAGACCAGGCAATGTTTTTCCAATCTTCACCTCTCCAGTTTCGCTGAACCTGTGCCCACTGTAGCATCAGATTCCAGGAACCCAATATCGACTTCTGTACTGCCTAAAGTTTTGGTGTGTCATGCATTCTGAGATACTTTTCTGCCCACCACAGTTGTAAAGAGTGATTATTTGCATTATCGTAGCCTTCCTTTCAGCTTGAACCAGTGTGGCCATTCTCCTCTGACCTCATCAGCAAAGCTAGTTACCATACAGTAGCTATGAGGCAGCATGACAGGGAGGATTCTTGCTGAAGATGTACTGTATGTACTGAAGTGTATTAGGGCAGTTGATTATCGGTACAAATGAAAATAAATCTTCTTCATGAAGCACAGACACAATAACATTGATATAGTCAGTGTTGTTGCCCTATTCGTTCCTCAAATTTCCCTGTGTGGTGTTACATGAAACACAAAGATTGGTCACTTCTTGACTGTACCAGTTGTCATACACTCATGTCACCATGCAAGAGAAGTGTTACACATACAGATGGAGCATGTTTAGTTGGAAATGGATATGAATGGGTTAACAATCAAGGGCAGAGAAGACAAGATGCTTGCTTCCGGCATCATCATTTCATACAAGGTAAACCAATAATTTTTTGGCAATTTACCATGAAAGACCTGGTCTCAAAAGACAGCACTATTTCAAAACAGATCCCTCAGGGATCAGCATAATGCATGATGAATATGCATGAAGGAGGAGAGCTAGATAATGAGGGACTTAATAAGAGGCTGTTCAGGAGAACATCTCTATAGGAGGAATCGGGGCTGTGAATGATTGGCATGACAAATCTGATTCCCAAAAAAAACTGCCTGCATTGGGGGAGGATGACTGAGATTAACTCTATAAACATATGCAGAGAAACAGAACAATCCTGTGAGAGCAAGCTAGCAAGCCAAGCAAGCAAACCATATGTGCTTTAAATATATAATTATGCATCATGTTCAAAAAATGATTTTTAGAACGTGTCTTTTGCCCTTAAGGAGGCGATTTGGGCAGATGGCTGCTTTCGCTATTATGCATCCCTAAATACACTCTCAAAGCTGCACAAGGAGCTTGAGGAGCACTCCAGAAAACACAGCTTTTATTCCCTTAAAAGCAGCTTTGGGATCATTTCTGTGTGATAATAAGCCTTTATTAGTCCAAGGAGTTCAGCTGAGGAGCTTGCATTCAGTAAATTGTACTGGTTTTGTGCCTGATATCGGAATGGTAATGAAAGAATTACAAATGGTCAAGTCAGGATAGTGGTCAGTTTTAGAGCATTATATATAGATGCATCTGTACAGTGAATTTTAATAAAGGAATGCACCAGAAATAGGCAACATCTGGTGCTTCATGGGCAGTTACACTGACTTGCAAGCATAAAAAAACCCAAGAATACAAAGCAGTGACTGTGGGGTGACTGTGTGTGCATGATGAAAGACAAGTCCTCAACCAGAAGCTCTGTCCTACTCACATGCTATAATCCACCATGATATTCACTGCTAGATCATACCATGTTCACTCATCTGACACATTCCATTCAACATGATACAACATGAGATCACAAGGATTGGACGGATCACACGAAGAAATAAAATGTACCCAGAGCTTGAGAAAAGAAAAGAGGAGGTGTGAAAGAGATCCTAAAATAAGCCTGTCTTTAATTGCATCAAAAGAGTCTTGGGCTCAGATTATTTAATATCTTTAAAGCCCTAATGGTTAGTTAATTGTTAATCTTCTTCAGTAGGACTTTCCCAAAGAATAACAGTCGCTCCGAATGATCAGATTGCTGCTTCTCTTCTACTTCACCATGAAAGACAGACTAGTTATTGGTATAATTGAGCTTTAAAGGTTGTCTAGCCCGCCCCCGCCTCTCAAACAAAAAATAACACTCACTTTGAGTAAGACCCTCACAATGCTTTTCACACATGGAGTGTCCTCGCTCGCTGCTTTGTTCAATTCAAAACAGCTCTCTCGTGGTTGCCGTGGCAATAGCATATACACATCCACGCAAGGCTCGAGCCATGACTTGCCACACTCATGCTGTCACTAGGCTCCTCTATTTATGTTAACAGGGTTTTAGGACCCCCAGGCTGCAGGACCTGACCCAGCTGGCACTAGGTTGGCTCTGAGCCTGTGACAAAGTCTCCTGCTGAGCCAAGATGGCGGTTTGGAATTTAAAACGTAGCAGTCGAGGGCACCAGGTGTTGCGTGTGTGTGGCATCATCAGCTGAGAGATGGGGCAGGCGAAGGCAAGCTGCTGCTCAGCATGTGTGTGTGGAGGGGAAGAAGTGTCAAAGCAATAGGCATGGAGTTAGGATCCATCAACGTAGGGCGTATATACTGTACAGTGTATAGAATCATATAAAAACAGCAACAAATTTTACATACCATATGATTCAACTTCTCAGTTTTACTTTCTCAGTTGTTGAACATGTAGTGTTAAAAGAAATTGCCACAGAAGGAACAAATATGGAGTGAAATGCTGAAATCGTGATAGACCAGTCTATTAATGAAGAATTACTTTGTCTCATATGGGAATGAAATAACCATTAGTGAAGCTGAGGGGATATGAGAACAATAATGAGCTAGGGCTATAATAGATGCAGACCAAAACATTCATATTACAATGTGACCACAGCCAGTGGCTTTATCTGTACACACAAAAAATGAAAAGCTCATTTCTATGCCTTGACATCATTTCAGTCAGATCAAATCCCAGGGCAAAGAATGAGCAATGTCTAGGGACCTTGAGAGCAGAAGGTAGTTATAGGAGTACATTTAATCCTGTGAAATGAACAATCAAGTGGTACAATGTGAGGGTATAAACTCTTTCAAAATTTGAGCTCCAATACATCAGTTATGGAGCACTAATACATGATATAAAAAAACAACATTTTTTATATTATTATATGAATTTTAGCGTGTTGTAATTGAATTGATGCGTAAAACCTTAAAAAAGAGTTTTGAAGGCTCCCGAGTGGTGCAACAGAAAAGTGTTCGCCCTATCGTCAGGGGATTATAATTTCGATAGCCATCCGTGGCCAGGAGTCAAGAGGCAAAATTGGCCATGCTCTCGGGGTGGAAGGGATGGCATTACTGTCTCACCTTTTTCAACACTAGTCAACTGCAGGCATCTGTAAACTCATGTATGTGGAGGAGGGTATATAGCACTTTCCTCAGAGTGTGTTACGCTGCCATGGGATGTAGCATGAGCAGCGGTTCAAGAAAAGAGGCGAAGGTTAGCTTCACGTGTCTCAGAGGAAGTATGTGTTTGCCCTAACCTCCCCAACTGGTAACTGTTGTGTGATGGGGAGAGTTACCATAAACGATTTCAAAATGCTTAAAATATGTATGTGCTTTTTAGTAATAAATAAATAGTACTTTATTTAGCCTAACATATTTTATTTACTACAAAATCCCAAAATTACATCACATTTGTTTATTAACATAACTGTCATTATGCCAACATAAAAAGTTGAAATATTGCTTAAAACAGCGTCTTCAAGACATGATAGATTAGTGTTGTTCCAAGACTCAATCTGTGTCAAAATGGATATCATTGAACCCATGCTGATAACAGAATCCCACTGAGGTCCTTGATCCTTACAGAGAAAAAAAAATTCCTGAGTGTTTACCAAGCAACTGAAACAAAGAAGAGGAAAGCCAACACATCAAACCCTTCAGTTCTAATGTAAAACCATCAGATCCACATTATAATAATGTGGACATATTAGACATAAGCGGACATATCAGTTATCTTACTGGGGTTGCTGTTAAGCATTTATCTCTCAAGGTTTCCTGAAGGCCAGCTGTTACTCAGCAATTAAAACAATGGCTGACTGCCAAAATAAGAATAAATATTTTTTACTGCAGGAGGTCTTTGATCACGCCGTTCCTAAAAGAAATGACATTTGCAATTATACAAGAGCATTGACACAAATGATCTGAAGCTACTTGTTGTCATGTAGTCACTGCAGATGTACTGCAAAATATTTTCTTAAAATAATGCATTGGCAATGTCTTTTGCATGAACTTACTGAGTTGAAGTACTTTTCAGAAATATTAAAATTTGTAGATTCCAAACTTGATGGTTGATTCATTTGACTTAGCTTTTTCATGTTATGAAATTATGTATTTTCAGATGTTTGGCATTTTTAGCATTGAAACCAGATGGGTAAATGAGAGGCTTTGTGTTTAATCAAGAGTTACCGGAGCCAGTGAAAGTTTACACTATGTTGTCATCTGGGTTTGAACAATATATCAAATGGAATCAGTTTTATAAGCCAAGAAAGAGTCATCCAAAAGAAATTTGACTTGGCAGTTGCTCACAATGACAGACATTGTAAAAACGCAAAGAATATATAAAAAAAGAGTATATGAAAAGGTTCAGTGAATGTGCAGGGAACTTGAAGAGATTTTATCTTATAACCTGGGTTCTAGCATCACTATGTGCAATATGGCCAGACTCTACCAACTGAAAACACTTTGTTTGCTTTTCTATTGCCTCGTGTATAGCAGGATTTTAGCTTAATGGTATTCTCAGACCCTGATTCATTTGTAATAGCACGAGGATGTTTTTGATACAGACTACAAAGCAATTCTGTAAGTCACTCTGGATAAGGGTGTCTGCTAAATGCTCTAAATGTAAAACATCTTAACATATATATTTTTCCTATTGTGCAGATAACTATAAACATATAGATACAACTTAAGCATATGCTTCCTACCACAGCAAGAGGGCTTCAGCAAAAACATGATAATCCTGTCAAACAGTAAGCGTATTAGGACAAGTCAGGCAAGAACTGAAAAGAGCTGTAAAAGAAAGTACTTGAGTAACAAAACAAAACGCAAGCTGCATCTAATGATAGAGAGAGATCACTTATGTTGGATTATAGTTTGTAATCCTGGAAGCAAGCCTAGGGGTGAAGGAAGCAAAGAAACATTTGGAATAATTACTTAGTCCTTCTCAAATGTGTGCAGAGTCGATATCAAGGCTCTAGAGTTACAGTGAAGAATTTTGAATGCCCTTTTAAATGTCAAAAGAAAAATACTCTACTTTCAGCTTACTATGATTTCAAACACTACATTTTTCTATAATCGATATTTGTAAAGTCATCAGGTGATGTATCGGACAGTGTAAAGGAGTGGATCTATATCTAAATACACTTTGTATCTATTAGCATTCAGCTTGTCTTATATAGGCTAGTCAGAGTTATTATCATACTAGCTAACGTTTGAGAGATTATGAATAAAGCTGTTAGCTAGCATTAGCTAATGTTCTCCCACACAACAAATGTACTATTAGTAACAAAAATCGGTGCAAGACTTAATGTAGATGTCCTTTTCTTTTGGTAATCTTTGTTGTACTTTTTCATTCATGCTTTAAGTAAATTTAAAAGTTTATATTTTTTCAACTTTAACTTGAGTGAAGAATTTGAAGCTGCACTTGCACAATGTTTAGCACACTATTTAATATGGATGACTATATTCAGTACTTGTCAATACTTTTACCACCTCTGGTACAATATCAGTAGGTTGCGCACCTGGACAAATGTAATTTAGAATAACACTCGTTTGTCTGACTCTGAGGTTGCCTTTTGGGTTTCGTGTCCAAACAGAACACAACATTGACATTCCCATGGTCCAGGATAACAAATGTAGTGTGCATCGAGCCAAATCTGAGTGTGACTTGTTTGACAAGGTAGACAGGGACATTGATGGCTTGCAAAATCATCAGACCTTAATCCCCTAGAAAACCTGTGCAATTATTTGGATATGAATTCTACTCCTTAAATATATGGAATAAGATGATGCTTTCTTGTAGGATTTGAAATCAGACCATCCTTGGGTGATTTATCTAATCACAAGACACACAATTAATGCACTACACATTGATCAACATTGAGGGATTATAACAGTCAGATTACAATATTATCCTATCAGATAATACTCTCCAAACTGACAGATAATAAGCACTTTGAGAGCATAAGACAGAACCACACAAATTATTAGTGTATTGCTACCAAAGAACAGCATTCTATTGCAGTATGAAATGTATTAAGGTTGTCTATGTTATTTAAAACTAGTGTGAAAGTGATCAGTGTGTGTGTCTCCTTCAATGCCATTGAGGTGACACTTTGGCAACTTTCAAATAAAGTATGGTATGGATGATGCAAAAGGGGGGGGAAAAGCATTTTAAGTACAGAATATCAGACACAAAATTAAAAAAAATTCAAATGGATCAAATATGGAGGTGTAGTAATGGAGCGTAGTAAATGCTCAAAATGAAGGAGGTGAGGGGGTTAAGTTCCTCTCTGTCTCTGAAAAACTGACCTTCGTTATCTGATGGAGACACAATAGCACTCACGATCCTATTCACTTTCAAGACTCTTTTCTAACAACACAATTAATAGGCCAATTTCTTTATTGTCTTTCAAGTGGGAACATAACCAATCCAGATACATAAAACCTGTTTGAACTGTCAGTCAGGAGGAAAGAGGCAGGAGAGTGCATAGCCCTAATCTTTTCATTTGAAACATATAATTAGATACAAAGTATAGGGAGCCACATTGTGAATTTTCTCCTCTGATGCTAAATACATCCAAAGACTGAGGTTTCCTAGTGTTTGTACTTGCTTTCACCAAATGCACTTTGTGTAACTGTCAGTATGAAGTCATCAAGACTGAAACTACGCAGAACGAGAACTCAAAAAATGGAATTAAAACCATAAAAGTGCTGATCAGAGCACATACCTGCTGCAATATTAAATCATGAGTAGAGAAAACAAACATGAACATGAAATAATAGTCATCAAGAAAAAAGATGTAGGAAAGTTAGAGAGTTAAAGTACACAAATGGGTGGACAGTGAAAGAGCGGGAAAAAAGACAGAGTGCTGGTCTATTGAGGCAGGCAGCAGGTTCTGGTGCATAAAAGTGGAGGGTAATGAAGGCAAACCCAGAGGGAGACCTGAAGCAATCACCAAACACAATAACACCATAGAGATGCCCGTCACCCTGGAGACAATGGAGACCTCTGCTCAATGATGTCATCTCTCCAAATCGGGCCACCACCATCAGGCTAAGAGGTTCAAGAGATTCTAAAGAGAGCAATCTGACCTCATCCTTTCGGACAAGCATTGGTTTAATTAATCCATACTTCAATTATTATTTTCTTTTGGGAGATTATTTAGGATATTTAAATAGTACAGGCACAAAGACCATAATTACAGTCTGAATATGGGGCAGCGCAGGCCGCAGATTGAGCTCAGTGAGACAGTTCTGAGGAGAAGTTCTGTATTTCCCCTACCTATTGAACTATGGTAGCTTCCCTAAAAAAGCCTCCATTTCACATTCACTTTGAACTTTAGAAGACAGGATGACAAATTGATATGGCACCAAGTGGAACTGGAACGACTACAACTTAAGCCTATGTGTGTGAGCGTGAGAGAGAGAAGGGCTGATTCTGAACTCACTGACCCTCAGGCTAACGTGATCACACAACACTTCTGTTTCTTAACGCTTACATGCTGTTCAGCCTTCAAATTTAGCCTCATCACTGACACTTAAAACTCATATTCCTCTTTGTGGGAAGAAATAAATGACATTTAACATAATGTATACATCATATTTTAGCCACAGTAGTTTGTGAGGTTCTTGTGGCAGCTGAAGTGAACATTTCCTCTCTTTTTTTTGACAGGGACACCCCAATGGTTTGGACATTGAACATACAATGTAGCCAAGGCCAGTCACACCTTTTCCTTCCTAAGAGCCTGAAGAGAGTGGTTATGATATTTGCAAAAAAGAAGATTAAGATTTTCACTTTCTTTTTGCAGACTAAACACTAATACACTATTAGAGAAAATGAACAAAGATGTTAAAAAGTTACCAGACTGTATCCCTTCCTTACAATACAAATGAGACTAAGAACAAAACAAAACATGTTGAAGGCAATTTGAGTTCAAACAAATTAGGATACACCGCTTAAGCAGCTATGACTTGAAAATGGCTCACTAATGGGCTATAAAGAGAGCTAAAAAAGAGTATTAGCTAATAGCTTTTACCATTTATGCAATGCATTTTATAGAGAGCAGGGAGCCACTTTCCGATTCAAGAATAGCGTGCGTCAACTAGAGAGAGATTTCGGCCTCAGCCTTCGTGTGTGCGACACGTGACAGAATGGCAGCTTCCACTGCCTCCCTTGTTCTTCCCTCCATCTGTGCAGCCGAGCCTGAACAGCCTGCATCTCTCCTTGAAAAGGCCATAAGGCTGCGCAGCTTGAGCGCAGGATGGTGTGATGTCATGCTGCATTAAAATGCTCAGCACCCGTTGGCACCCTTTCCCCTCCGTCACGTCTCACTGTGCCCATGACAGAAGCGCATATTTTTTAAAAGTTTGAGATTTCTCTTTGCTTTGAGGTAACTCGGATCATTGAGTGTGTGTGCCAAGCATGACTAGAGTTCTCCAGAGCACTGTGGTGGGCCATCTGCCTTTAGTATGAAGAGACATCTGCCGGAAGCAAGGATTTCTGGGAAGTCACTTATGGGCAGTTTTACTTATGGCTCAGAGGTGGTCACAGTATAACCACACCAAAGAGAAAGGAGATACACAGGTCGTCCTCTTTAGAATATCTAATATTTCTGAGTCTTATATAACCGCCCAAGTGAGGCTCAATAAATCAATATGGTTACTAACATACAGTACAATTTTTATTTCAGGATTTTAAGATAGGTAAGCAGTCTAGGAAATGCATAAGCATATGCTGTGGAAGCAAAATGCTAGTGTCTACAGGGGTGGACAAATATAAATCCATTAGCTAGCTCCCTGGGCAAGTAAAGCTCCAATGCACTTGCCCAGTCCCATGTTTTGGTTGCCTGGAAACCTTAGTGACTAGGCCGAACGTGGTAGCTAATGTAATGTAATAATATATGGAGAGATAGCTAGTTAAGCACATTAATATAGACCAAGGGAAATGAATGCATATACGATCATGTAGCACATCATGGTTGTGTCCTTGACAAAAAGTCAATGGTGATCATTTCATCTAAGAGATTCTGTCTTCACATCACATCTAAAACATATTCAAGTCTGGCTAGTGTCATTCATTTCTCTTGATATGTTTAACCGCATGCTTGGCTAGCAGGAGATTTATAGGACAGCTTTACACTGCACTTAATTCTGTGCACTTTCTCAGCCTTTCCCCATACTTGCATGTTCCTGTTTCTGAAAACATCATCTGTGATGCATGCACACTAATTAATCTGCCTAGAAAAAAACGTCAGTTGATAAGTGTAGTACAGCAAGCGGTAGGATTCGGAACAATCACGCTATAGTAAGAGCATCGAGATGCGTCACACCACTCTTAAGCACATTATGGTTAAACATAACGTAACAAATGAAAACTTTTGTTTTGTGAAAATCATTAGGAAGTTTTCTTTTTTATTTCTGATGAACCTATTTGTCTGTCTGGATATGACATTTGCTCCACCCCTGTTCTACATTACACCCAAGGAAAATATAAGGTGTTTAAGTCAGCACATTAACCACAATACATTTAGGATCTGCACAAAGATTACCTTAATTCGGTGTAGTGCTTTTTACTACGTTGTCACAAATCCAGGTCTAGACACCAAATCAGCAAACAAAGGGCAACAAGTCGAACTTGACGCCAACGGCATCAACAACCAAAGAGTCTAGTCCTTCTTTTTACTAATTTGTATGCCATAACTACCCTTAAAATATATTTCAAACTTGAAAGAAGCTATTGAAGAAAGACTATGTGAGACATTTTTCCTTGCTGTGACCTTGACCCTGTTTGAATCAATTTATCTAATCTAATCAGAATCTAATCAGTCCATCTGCTGGTTACAATGATAATTATATATAAATCCTACAAACATTCAACCACTCATTCTTAGAAATTGCGGTAATGAGAATCTCAGACGGAAGTACAACCCGAAAACAGCAAAGTGGTGGAGGCATAACAAAAATTAGCAAAAATATGAGTATAAGTAAGAAACTTTGAGAGGAAATAACTCTCAAATGACTGAGGACAGCTTACTTCTGTCAATTCTACGCTGATCTATATTTGCCTAATCACTGTATCTTTAATCCAGTCTCTCTGGTAAAAATCCTAAAGGGTTTCTGTCTTTTTCTTGCTCTCCTCTTCAGTGTTGCTGACAGGGAATAAATTCTTAAAGGTTCTCATTCTTTGGAGAGTAGCCACTAAACACATTTCATAATAAAATATAATTCCTTTATTGAGCAGCTTTATTGGCTACATTGGAATACTTCTCTTCACATACCCCAATGCACTTTCTCCTTCATACACGTACGTGAAAGGGATATGCTTATTTCTTTGTAGCCTGTATATTTTTTCTTACAGCTGCTGTTTTCATACCCTGCCATTTAGTTTTTATAAACATGTATCGTCCTTACAAGCTGTCATGCAATTTTGCAAACAGTCAAACATGTAATTTCCGAGAAAGAGCTAAACAGACTTGATAGCTTAGTTCCATTTACACTGACATGTGCACACCTACCTTCTGAAACCTGGCTTACATTGGCAACAGATGTTCTATGCAGGGGACCAGATTTGCCATCCCAGATTGAAGCCATATTACAAGTGGAGCCTCATGGTATTGCACTCACATGGCTAATTATACCACAAATTATACCACCTTCTATACCAAATACATTTTGTTTGGGTGTCAAGATTATTTGATCTAATCCTTTTACTTTCTCTGATTTTTCTCTTTTAAACAGTAGTTATGTTGTATGTTCATAATGAGGCCGACATTGTGGCCAAACTCTACAAATTACTGGCCACTTCCATTGATTTGTCATTGCAAGTGATTATGTATATACATTCTAGGTGTTAGCAGAGCTGTGCATTATAATACTGACAAAAAACCCACCATGCAAAACACTGGCAGAGAGTATGTTACAGTTCAGCAGCAATAATGGGTTCAAATTGAATTTGTGTATTCATGCCTTCGAATGGTAAGGCAAACACCCAAATTCAACATTTTCCTCATAATTTCATATTCCTCATAATTTCATCACATTGAAATTATGCTTAGCGTTGACCACGCCACTATACTGCAAAACTTCGAAACATCGAGTCACAACTTTACTTGACAAAAAGTTTGACTTCCTCAGTGGGGAGGAGAATAAGAGTGGGCCGTATGATATGGCATATGTTATGGGTATTCATGGTTACACCTAAAAAGGAGGCTACTAGTTCACATCGTACACTTTCTCTTTGGGAAACTCTTCCAACTTAAAAAAACCTACAATTCCTCGTTACAGATGTAATGTTTTGGTGCATGAGCATGGACTTACCGTAGAGCACAGAGATGCCACCACTGGTTACACCTGCCACACAAGTGAACATGGAGCCAACAGTGTACACGTCACAGACATGCTGAAACAACAAACAGTCTGCTTACTTTGCACATTAAGGTTAACACTCCAGTATCCGTTCTTGTGGATTCTGATGAAAGGTCAGCTATTGGGGGGGGGCTGCCTCCCCTTCCTGCCCTCTGTCCACACACACATTGCTCCTACCTTCTTCCTGTGCCTCCAGCAACAGAGGAAACCACTGCCTGTCAAGAGGTCACCTGGCAACCAGTTCCCTTCAAGCACTCACTGCACCCAAACAGAAAGGTGTTATTGTGAAAGAGAGGTAGGATGGTGAGAGAGATAAAAATTCTCTCTTCTCAGAAAGTCAGGTGTATACAAAATACACTTTTTTCTATCACTAATTTTTATCATGCACCTGCTGTGCATTCAGAAAAACTCTATTTATGTACAATAATTACTCAAGCAACGCCACAACCTGAACAATAGGAATCCTGAGCTCCAAGCACCAGTTTATATTTCCATGAAAAGCATCTCTGTTCTTGTAGTGCATCTGAACTTTAACTTGCATCTCTGCATTTAAACAAAAAAAAAGGTCTAAAACACATAAAATTTATCTTTCTTCAGTGCAAATCTTTCAGCTTGACCTGTTGTTTGACCTGCACTGTCTTGGTAATATGAACCATCGTTTAGGAAATTTAGCTCTGCAGTTGCGTGGGAGAGGCTGAATACTTTAGTTCTGTACAAGCAATAAGTGTTACCCACAGATCCACACTTACACACATACACACAGACATAGGAGGGTCAAGTCTGAGATATATCCATCATCTATGATATTTCCTGTCTGGCAGAAGGAAAGAGTACATAGATGCAATGAAAAGAAAACATAATAGGAACACAGATTCCCTTCCACGCCTACACCCACACTACAGAGAGATGTTAAGAGGTCAATGAAAGCATGGTGTAAGTAGGAAGAAGAAAGAAAGAGAGCTTGATCCAGAGATCAAGAACACATGGGCAGTTCATGAGCTCTCAGTCTTTCACAGTAAACACTGGGTCTCTTGAAACATGAACATGTACAGGATGTGTTTTAGATGAGGTGCAGTCCAGCTGCAAATCCAGAGACTGATTTAGAGGACATTACAACTAAATAGTTGTTAAGCAGTAAAACTGTAGGTGCCGAAGAGGGGTACTGGGTGCAAGCATATGCAAATAAATTAGTTGCTAAACATGTATGATTTATAAAGATTTATAAAAGAAACAATATTTAAAATTACTTTTTTTTATATAGAGAGAAATAGCTTATTTTAGTGCAAATCAATATCTGTAACAACTAATATCATGGAAAGTATATGGTTTGTTGAAATTGCTTGGAAAAGTAGACCAAGTTACATCTATGCAGTCTCTCCTCCTATCTATCTACAATCGCATTAGGCTAAGTGCTGAATTTCAAGAAAGGTGGTTTCATCTTTCCAAGAAAGTGCAGGTCAAGCAACAGGTCAACCTGAAATATTTGCACGTCATTGTGGAAGCTCAATGAATGTTCCAAAGCCAATGTTAAATAAATAAATGCTTTCTTTTGGGCCTGCAGTTATACAGCTCTCCACAAAGTAATTACAAATTCCGCGTTTTCAAAATAAGGTGTCAGCTTTTCCAATTTTTCCTCCTTTTCCCCCACATTTTTCCCTACATGAGAAGATTAGGACTCAAATCCAGCCCCCTCAAATTAATCTTTCATACGAGAGCATTCAAACAGCTATGTGTGAGAGGGCCATTTCCATGACAACAGGACGAGATTAGGTTGTGATTGTGCGGGCCCTTGATTGGGAAAAGCACTTAAAGATTTCTCTTCTCGCTGTGAAAATGGGCTGGCCTGGGGAACAAAAGAACACAGAGAAAAAAGCAGAGCATGTGAAATTCATTGGTAAATTTCAGAATATGACTGGTGCATGCATTTCAATTTTAGGCCTTTTAGTCTTTTTCTTTTTTGACTGGATGATCTAAAAAAAAGATTTATTGTTACTGCATTTGCAATATTTTCCTTTGTGAAAAAAGATTTGAGCAGATTTCCATTTGTTTCTGGCTTTTCACCTGAATTCTTTTAAAGCACATTCAAGTAGCATGACAGACGTTCATGAATAAGGTAATGAATTCACACTCCTGCAGCCTCGTTGTTAGCTATGCTTTCTCTTAGTGTTTGCAGTCATTCAATGCTAACAGTGTAGAAGGGAATCTTTCAACTGGCCACTTTCTTACGAACACCATATCAATACTGGGTAGGACCCTTTTGCTCTCAGGACAGCATCAGTTCTTCATGACATGGACTCCACAAGGGGTTGGAAAAATTCTTTTGAGATTCCGGTCTATGTTGTCATGATTGCATCACATAATTAGTGCACATTTGTCAGCAGCATATTGACTCTCCAGTTCTTCAGGTCCAGATCTGGTGACTGAGGAGGCCATGTTCTTGGGACCAGCTGAGACAACACAGTGCATTATCATGCTGGAAGTAGCCATTATAAGATGAGTAAATTGTGGCCATAAAAGAGTGCATGTGGTCAGCAACAATACTCAACAGATGCTGTGGCATTCAAACGATGCTTGGTCGGTAATAAGTGGTCCATTGTGTGCCAAGAAAACATTCGCCACACCATTACACCGCCTCCAGCAGCCTGAACTGTTGACTCAAGGCACGTCTTCTGTTGTTGTAGCCCATCCACCTCAAGGTTTGATGTGTTGTTCTTTTCTGCTCACCATGGTTAAAAAGAGTGCTTATTTGAGTTATGGTTGACTTCCAGTCAGCTCAAACAAGACTGCCCATCCTCCTCTGACCTCTCTCATCAACAAGGGGTTTCTGCCTGCAGAACTACTGCTCACTGGATGTTTTTTGTATTTTACCCTATTCTGTGAAAACTATTGTACTTCCTGAAATACTCAAACCAGAGATCACATTTTTCTTCATTCTGGTGTTTGATGTGAACATTAACTGAAGCTTTTGACCTGTATCTGAATCATTTTATGCACTGTGCAGTTGCCACATGATTGGCAGTTTGGATGATTGTATGAATTAGGTGTTCTTAGTAAAGTGGCTGGTGTGTACACAAGTGTATGTACCCAAACAAGCAAATGGTGACACTCTTCTCGTGACCAAAGCTACACTTTTCTCCACTGGACCCTACTGAAAAGCAGAACCTTCTCTTGGTAACATATTGAGTTGTCAGATATCTGGCACCTCCTCTGGAGCTTTTCTGTGTCCAGGAGGCTTAAATGGCTACCTATCTTGTGCATACATATTACTTGCAAATACACAAATCGTGTAGATATGATTGGGAAAATTCTGTTTCCATCTCAGTTTTAAGATTTCTACCTCAACTGTTAATCAGTGCATTCAAGATCCTAGCACTGGAATGTGAAACTAATGAGAGCTGGCCACTAAACTATACCACTGTAGAATACCCCAGATCATTAATGTACATAAATCATGAAGATAACAGACACAAACTGCTTATCCAAAAAAAAAAAAACAAAAAAAAAAAACATATTTCATCTCTCTCCTAAGATCATCTATCCTCATTCTAAGATGTTGACTCTAAGGTAGACAGACATGTCATTCTGGGAAGAGCTGTAACCTCGACAGAAAGCAACTCAATCTGGAGGCTTCCTATGGCGCCGATTGATGATGTAATCCTTTAACAGGTCAAGCAGCTGGACTCAGCAGAGGGTCTAGCAAATAAACCTTCAACTCTAGAGAAGATTAAATGGAGAGGAGTTGGGACAGTGTTAGAGACAGATTTACACTGACACAAAATGAATGTCTGCCCCCATTACACCAAGGTAGTTCATAATGAGCTGGTCCAGATTTACTGCATCTGAACAGCTCCATGACGCCAGCACTACTGAGTTACGATGAAGGTCACAGTCAGGTCACAGTCATGTTAGTGTTATCATTACTGAAGGCAGGACCACCAGAACACTGGTGACCAGCTGAAATCACAACAACTTTAGAAGAAATTAACATTAAATACACAGTCAACTCCAGAATTATTGGCACCCATGGTAAAGATGAGTAAAAAGCACTTCACTCTATGCTCAAACCAGCATAACCAGAGCCAAAGCTTTTGGCACTCATTACAGTATAATGCCTCTATATTGCCTTGCTGAAAAACAACTACAGAAAGTATGGTCTTCAGGGATCAGCTCAATCAGTGAACACTTACTGAAATCAAGCCTAAAGTCCTAAAGTAATCATAAAGCCAGCAAGTGTTTACCCTATTATTGTGAAACAGTATGAGGGCTCATAGCTGCATGGATTTAAAGTTAAGAGGCTTTGACATTACTGGAAAAAGCTAAACACTGCTGATAATGGGAATAAATAAAATATAGCTCAAGTGAAAGAATGGTTATTTTTGTATTCATGAAATATACTTAATAGATGGCAAATTCATGAGCTAATTAAGAAAGCAAAAAAGCACATTCAGTAAAAAATTGTCATCAATCCCCTTTAGAAGAATAGATGCTGAGTAAAATATAGCTAGAGTAGGGACCAAATATTGCACAAGGGTTGTGCTATCATTTCCATCTTTTCAAGGTCAAAGTTCAATGTTCAAAGTTCTTTATTTGTCACATACACATTACATACATGTGATGTACTGTTGTGAAATGTTTTTCCTTAGTGCTTTGTCCCACAGTGCAACAATAAAAACAGAAAACAATAAAATAAAACCTAGTAGACTATATGTAAGAAAGTTTAGCAGCCTTTAGAAGAATGAAATATAGAATATGAATATGCATAAATAGAATATGTTTAAATAAAAAAACAGATATACAGAGTTGTAGTGTGTAAAAATTGTCTCATAGTGAAACAGTTTATGTATAGAAATAGACGCATCATATACTTTTTTCCCATGAAGTATTCCTTTTGATCATAAAATTGCAATTCTGCCTCTGCCAAATAAAACAATAAGATTTAAGGTTAATTCCCCCTTAAGAGATGTAAGCACATTTTGGCTCCATTCAATGATGCTGTGACATTGAAAATCTGGAGATTTCTGTAAGTCTGTAAGTGATTGTTCCATATAGAGGTTACATCATAAGACGAGCTGAAGAGCCGACATGCAGGGACAAGGCCTTTGTTTTATCTAAGTGTGGGTTTCTGGCTTATGCCTAGCAGCGAAAGAAAAAGCTAAACAGCCATTACTTTACCACACTGTCACTAATCACTGTTTACCTGCTATCAGTAAACCCAGCATAAAATGTCCTGTAGTCTTATCTACAGGATATAAAAATACTGATAGAGTCCACAAATAGAACCTGATATTGATCCTGCTTGAATATATCAGTCCTAAATCTAAACACAGGTAACTTATTCTAAATGCTATAAACCGAAGACACCTAGAAAAACACATTATACTCTGCAACAGCAGAGAGGAAGACAGAGATGAAACATTTGCAAGCATTCCAGCACTAAACCTTCCACCTAGTGAAATTTGACAGACACGGTCGTGTCAGATTGGACCGCTAGGCCGTTCTCCCTTATCTCCACAGAACAGATGTGGCAGCTTCATGCCAATTCCCGCCTGCACAGGACGAGCTGTGCATCGTCATACGTCAGGTCTGATTTCACAGCACAGCCATCAGCCAAAGCCTCTTAAAGCTTAGAAATGAATCTGGCTCTGTGGATGTGCTTAAATAACTGCCAGCATTTATTTGGGGGAGAAGCTTTTGATTTCGTAATATTTCAGAAAGTTGTGGTAGGTGTGAAAATATCTTCGCTTAACTTTGGGAATGGCTGGATGCACAGGGCTGGGATGAACCATTCATTAAGGCTGGTAGGAGTTTACTAGCCATCAGTATCAAAAATAAGCAAATCGGATATTCTGTTCATGGTGTTCTAGTCCAACCGCTCTGAGCTGCTCCGCTACTGTGCAACCGGCAGAAAAGAAGAAACGAGCAAACTTTGGCAGAAATTGGTTGTGCTGTGTGCAAAAAAATAAATAAATAAATAAAATAAAACAGGAAAATCTACTGAAATTGAAAATTACTTAAGAATTAAGGAAATTGTTTTAAAATGTTGCTAAAAACACACAGAAGCAGGCCTCGGATTCCAAATTTCAGCATCCAGATTGTAGGCTGTTTAATAAAGCAGACAGGTGAAATTTACAGTGTTTAAGCACCCCAGCATTGCTGCTGTTCTATGATAAGTGATCAAAAGTATACACCACTATAAACTCATTTAAAGTAGTGAAGTGATATTTTACACAGTTAATGGTTGAGCAGCCATGTTGACATGGTATAAGATGGGCTGGTTTGAATATTTCAGAAACTGCTGATCTCCTGGGATTTTCACACACAATAGTCTCTAGAGTGGTGCAAAAAGTAAAAACATTGCATGAATGACGGTTCTGAGGGTTTAAATGCCTTGTTGATAAGAGAAGTCAAAGGAAAATGGCCTGATTGGTTTGAACTGCCAGGAAGGATATAGTAACTCAAATAATCACTCTTTACAACCATGGTGAGCAGAAAAACATCTCAGCACAAAATATTGACCAAAACTGGACAACTGAAGACTGTCAAAAAAAAAGGTGTTTTTTTCCCCCTAAACTTCAATTCTCCAGTTTGAGTGAGTCTGTGCCAAAGATAGCCTCAGACGTCTGTTCTTGGCTGACAGGAGTGAAACCTGAGGTGATCTTCTGCTGTTGTAGCCCATACACCTCAAGGCTTGATGTGTTGTGCATTCAGAGATGCTTTTCTGCTCACCACGGTATTTGAGCTTATTTGAGTTACTATAGACTTTTTGTCAGCTCAGTCCAGTCTGGTCATTCTCCTCTGATCTGTCTCATCAGCAAGGTGTTTCAGCCTGCAGATCCTCCGTTCACAGGATGTTTTTTTTTTTCCCCACACCATTCTGTTTAAACTCTAGAGACTGCTGTGTGTGAAAATACAAAAAGATCAGCAGTATCTGAAAAACCAGCCCATCTGACACCATGGTTAAAGTCACAGACTATGTTTACATGCACAACAAATTCCATTTAGGGTCTATATTGGGGTTGCAGCCATATTCCAAATACGATGTTTATATGCGTACAGGCATCAGAATATTCCTGTATACATGGTTATTGTAAGTATGCCGATCTACACATGTGCTTTTCCTCTCCCACCGTTTTTGAGAATTTCCCAGGAGATTCAAGATGCTGCTGTTGGCTATAGAGTATGCTCAGTTATTAGTTTTATTACTACTTTCACACTAAATTAATTAGGATTCTAACACTTCTCACCATCAAAACTGCCTGACAACACTGCCTCGAAATGGAAAGGGTCGGGTTAGCATCTGCTAAGCTAAGCACCCACAGTTCCTTGCAGACTGAGCATGCACATATATCTCCTTTTAGTAGATTTCTGAATAAGGTGTTTACATGCAACAAATTTCTGATTAAAACAGGCACATTCCAGGGGAGAGAATCAGAATTTGGGGAATCAGAATATTGTCTTATTCTGAATCGGGCAACTGGATTGCGGCGTTTCCATGACTCCATATTAATCAGAATATTGTCCTATTCCCATTAATATCGGATTATTGAAGTGCATGTAAATGTAGTCACAGAGATCACACTTTTTCGCCATTCTGATGTTTGATGTGAACATTAACTGAAGCTCATGACTTGTATCTGCATGATTTTGTGCATTGCGATTTTATGTCATAAATGCATAAATGAGCAGGTGTACAGGTGTTCCTATTAAAGTGACCGGTGAGTGTAAAAAGGGTACATGTGCCATACAGACATGGATATCAAGAATTATACGTGAAAAACAAATCTTCTAAAATGTCTGAACTGAGTGCAACGATATCGATATCGAAAGTATCGAGTATCCCGGTCATCCCTGTTGCGGTGTCGCGAGCAGCTCGATCCGAGACAAACCGTCTGGTAAATAGGGAAGTAACATCCTACTAACTAGCAGCGAGTCAAGTGGTTTAGCTATAGTTAATAGTGATGCGCTGAGATATCTAAAAACTTACTGGAGGATTGTGTTTGGATTACGATTTAGAAAAAAAAATTATACAGCCTCTTTAGCATATTAGCATTTAGTCTCTCAAGCTAGCTAATGGTATGAAACAAGGTAGGTTGGTAACGCAGTTAGCTAGCTGTAGTTAGCTAGATAACGAAGGTGGCTAGCTAACTACAAGAGTTAAGACTACAACAGTTTCTGTTTCTCTCACAGAGAAATACTTCACTTCAGTACCAATTCAGGACTTCAGATATAAGGAGATAAGGAAATACTAGACACGTCGTTGCATATAAAGATTTAAAGAGCCTTCCCTCTGTAAAACTCCTTTTCCGCCTCCTCAGATTAATATTTTAGGAATTTCAGTTACGTCTTTGGAACAATATAAATTTAAAAACACGACATGTCACTTCAATATAGCCTAACTACACCTACCATGTACACTCATAGCTACTATAGGTGCACTTTGTAGTAGGATGAAAACAGACAAACCAGATTTTCCCCTGAATACTTTATTAATGAGAATGAATAACTGACTTTTGGGAAAACTCAAGAACAATCATACAGTTGGCGAGCAACTAATTCAATGTGCCACATATTTCATCTGTTGTTCCCTAGAAATAGGGAAGTCATGCACATGGGATTTGTCCTCAGAGTAGTAAGAATGAACACAGCATTCGGAATAAATAACTGAATTTGGAAATGAACTCCAAAAAAAAAAAAAAAAAAAAAATTAGGAATGTTAGCTCACTTACTATCAAACACGGCTACAATTTTATTATTTATACACAGCGGTTAGCTTAACGTTAGCTCGCTTACTTCAAACAGGAAATCTTTAAAAATGAAGGTAAAAAATGTAGGTTAAACGAAGTGTCACTAACCTTTGCGTATTCTGCAAAAGCAGTGAGATGTGTCGTTTTAGTGAAAACAGTATTAACTGCCGCACATACAACATTACTTACAGTCCTACCGTATTGACGATACTAACGTTTAAAAAATACAGTGGCATCACTGATATTTTGAAGCTTCAGTATCGCGATACTACCGTAGTACCGGTATACCATGCAACTCTACTTTGTAGGTATGTAATTATAGACTGCTGCTCCCAATTATAGATGGAATTAAACTATATTTTATACATTTCTCTAATTAGATAATATGTCTTTTAATCATACATTGATAATAGTGATATCTGATTAATGGGGTTTACACATCAAGTTCCTATGGCACTATAAGAAGGTGTAAGTACAAAGAGGTGGTTCTGTAGAAATGCACACTTTTCACCTGTAATTCAGTGAAGTGTTTAACACCAGAAAACCTTTGTAAAGTTCTCATATTTTAACATCAGTTCAGAGACGAAGAGTGTTTGTGACACCAGTCTCAGGATAAACAAAATATAGACTGTCTGTTTAGGGCTGATGAGTCCACTTGCACATGGTCTGAGTGTTTCTTTCTATGATGTTTATGAACTGGTTATGGATTTAAAGGTCTTTCCTTTCTTGAAGTCCTTACATGATTGGCTAAGTATATTGTGTTGGCAGCACATTATGCATTCCATAACATTTAAAATATCTGCATTTGCTTAGATGCCTGGCAGTATGCTTGCACATAACCTGAACACATGCACAAGGGGACAGGGTCATAACCAGATTGTTCAGAAAACAAACAAAAAAATGAAGTATAAAGTCTTGAGAATAGCTACAATAGCTTTGTCGCAATCTAATGTTGGTTGTCTGTCACTCCCTTCAAGGATCCATTGTCCTCTGCTGAAGTTTGCCTTTGCTCAGGTTTTGGTTCAGGTCTCTTCCGAAACCCAACACTACCTGATAGGCTTCCCTGTGTACTTGTCGCAGAGCACTGCACATTTGTACAAAGTGCAGTCACTTTATAAACCCCTTCTCTTCATCTGAATGCAAATACGTTGACATTCATCTTCACAGAAGTATAAACCAGCTCTCAGAAATCTCCCTCTCCTGTGTTGATATTCAGGTGTTCTAGTTTCTATGTTCTCAGTGTGTGACTGGCAGGAATGATTGGGATGTATTTATTTGAATTTTGGGTTCAAAAGAGCTAGCTTCAGCTCACTTACATCAAAATCTCTGTTAATACAGTAGTATTGTTGTGCTTTGGTAAATCAGGCATTAATTTACTTACCCATGTTTAATATTTGTGTTTTGTTATTAAATGTTCACCATCCAGCTGATCGGTGGCCTTTGTTACCCCTGCAGGTTTCAGCTGACCTGTTTAGTTTTGTGGTTCATCACTAAGCCTGTGTTTGTGCTGTAAGTGTGAGTTTGCCAATACAATAGTAAGTGCATAGTTTTTACAATGTTTTGTGGTCAAGTTTCTTTCTTGCTGACTCCATAATACAGTGTATTGAGGCATAGTTTCAGTATTTAGGAAAGGCAAAATTAACACTACACCATGATATGTGGACCCTCCTGCCTATTGTTTGAAATCATTTTCCTCTCTTGTAAATTGTATGTCCTTTAATAATGTGATTCCTGGCTACAAAATATGAAATATGAAATTATTTACAGTTCAAAGCTGAACCGTAAATATAATGTATGTGTAACATTGTTTAAATTACTCACAGACATTAAAAACCATCTCACAGATGTCTCAAAGATGCTAAAAAGTAATGATACAAGTTTGAAAATTTATTTCAAAATCATGAAGCATTAGTTCTGACACTTAATGCCAACAACTGAAGTGAGCACCAGAAAGTTCTTGTCAATAATACAGTCTTTCACTGCTTTCAGAAGACATTTGAAATAATAGGTCGAAAACACGGTTTTGCTGTAGAGGATTTTATGCCTATTAAAATGTCCCCATCATCTCCTCTTGTTTTGATCAGGCTGCTTGCTCATCTAATGACATTGGGCCTGTGCTGCCCTTCAGTCTAAAGCACTAGACTATTTTAGATGAGACAATCTGCCTTTTGTTGTGCATGTTGTGTTGAAACAGGGGGTGAAAGCCTGAGGCACAGAAGGATCCAGAACATCAGCTTGGTGAATGGGCTCTCTTGTGAAATAGAACAGAACTGATAAACCCATAGATTTCAGAGAATCATAGCCGTATTTAACCATTCTCTACCAGTATCCTGCTTGTTTGATGTAAGCAACAATAACAGCCTTGTTTTAAATAGCCATGGAAAAAGTCTTAGGAAAAAAATGCTTTTGGTCCGTCTGCTACTGGTAATTGTCCATTAGCTTGATTACTGCCAGTCATGTTGTGTTAAGAATGAATAGTTTTGTTGCTGCCTCATTTTTTTATTCACATAGCTGATTATTTTCTAATATCAATATCTGTAATCTCTGTTTTCCTGCAGATTCAGAAGCATGAGTGAAAGAAACCGGTCAGGTGCTTCGGCCAGCCAGGTGTGCCGTGCATCGTCCTTCTCCAATCAGCCACCCCGCGTGCTGATAGTTGACACATCGCCACCTTGGTGGTCAGAGACACGTTCCGTCTTGTGTGAGGCTCTAGAGAACTTCCTCTCTCTGGCAAGCAGTCTGGAGGGACCCAGTCGAGTACCGCTGCTCAGCCTCTATGCAGTAAACCTGCAGCAGGAGTGTCTGCTGCCATTTGTGGTGAGAGAAAGACTGTGTTTTTTTGTTGTTTTTTTTAACCAGTGATGATGTGTGAGTGAAAGATGGTACTGACATTCATAATTTCATCTTATTTACATGTATGTGAAACTTGGACTGTGTCAAATGTTACAAAGCACAGAGTTTATTCATATTACCCAGGGGTGGGTAATATGATGATTTATACCACAGAACTGTTGAATCCAAGTGGTTAGAAGGTGTTGATTCATTTCTTATAAGAGCGTAGCTCAGACATTAGTGCGGTTGTAATTCAAATACATTCTACATTATGTTATTGTTTCTATAGTAACAACTCTTTCACAGGGATTTCTACCCAGTTTAATTAATCCTACTAATAAACTGTAAGGGGCACTTAACACTTTGTATCTGACAGTAATGGGAGACTCTTCAAGACAGAGGACCTTGCTCTTTCTGGTACCTCTGTAACATGACAAACTCTATTTCATTTTCTTTTTTAAGTTCAAGAGAGAGAGAGATTAAACTGAGAAGCTGCTGAAGGAAGGAGTGTTTGCAACTACCATAGCATAACTTATTTCACAGACATTTCCCAACATTAAATATACCTATTAATGGATCAAAAGCATGGCATGTCTTTCTTTAATTAATAACATATATAATTATTGTCAAACTGCTGTGGTGTAAGGGGAATAAAATACTTTGAGACATGCTGTTATTGGAAAATAATCAACTCTGCAGTGGTAATTTGGTTTTGCGGGTGGCATCACACCATCGCTGCATTGTTTATTTTCACATAAAAGCATGTCTCTGTCGTATCATGCTACAATATTTTATCTCATCTCAACATATCCCCCTGTTTTGGTTTTTCCATTCTGTCACTTGGCAGCAGGTGAAGGGGAATCTTGTGCGTTTACACTCATGTGTGGAGGAGCTGCGCTCTCTTCCTACAGAGGGCTGTATACGGCCACAGGTCGAGCTTCTTAAACAGGCAGTGCTGGACAGCCTGCAGCAGTACAAACACTACATCCGCCATGCCAATCTGGGGAACAACCTCCACAGTGGCTCTGTAGAGGTAAGAACCCAGCAAATCTCTTATATGTTGATGAATGGGTAAGCAATGGGTAAGATTTTGCATGTTCCAATTTCTCCAGCCTTGCTGGAAACAAATGAATATTTCAGTTGGAGACCAGGGCCTTAGCCTTGTGTCTAAAGTGCTTTTAGTGTACTCGTCAATGGAAACCACCCGTCGCGCCGCATGAAGATAATCCCACTAATTTTTTCTGAGCACCAGCATTCATATTTAAATTCTCTGCTGATGGAATGTGGCACTGAGTTAACCCCTGTTATCAATCGGTAATGAAGCCATCAGCATTCTGACACAAACCACATGGCCTGATGTTTCCTCTCTGCTCTCCACAGGCCACACTTAGATGTTCTCCATACAGGAAGCAAAGCAGAGGACAAGTGCTTTTAATCAGATTGTTCTGATATTTATTTTGGCCTTAATGGGATTAATGTTACATTTGTGCTTTTTGTGTCGATTACTTTAGACAGCTGTAAGAGAATAAGAATGACTGCAATTCAAACAGAGATGCTTCTCTGTTAAAGGAGGGTTTTGTAGCCTACTCCAACTGCATGCTCTGTGTAACAGGGTTGGACATGAGGCAGAGTTGAGGACCTTCTTGTGCCATCATCAGACAAGGACCAATGCACTTTTTTTTACAATAAATGAACAGATTGAAACTGTATGAAAGTATCTGCAAAATATGTAATTTCTCATTATTTATAGGACAACACTGTCTACAAATGAGATTTTTTCTTCTTCTATTTTGTAGCTTTATAGAAACAGACCCAAGCCCAAATGAACCAAATCACGATACATTTTGGATCAGGGTTCTCAAATCTGTGGAGAATCTGCAGAGAACCTTATGATCATAGTACAGATTATTAGAATAAACATAAGCATATTATTCAAATATTAGGCAGATTAAGGAAAAATTAATGATCTCAGTATATGCATGTATTGGTCCAAATAAAACTTAGCTTATAGTAACTGAATAATAACTACAACGATTTTTGTTAGCAGTTAATAGTGACCACTATCAACTACCAATTTAATGTAATTTTACTAAATAATAAAACAATTGCAGACCCCCTTGCTATATGTTACAGACTCCTGTGGGTCCACAGACCCCACTTTTATAACTTTAGTTTAATTAACTACTGTTAAGGATTTTGTTAATGATTGATTTTTTTTTATTATTCAACAGATCTTGATATTTTGATGCCAAAAACAGAACTTCAGAAAACAGAAAAAGAACGTCCAAAGAATTATTATTCATTGATTAGGTTGTAATCAGAATTGTGTGTTTGAAGGTGACAGTACTGAGCAGTGAGCCGGGCCGGGCTGTACTCAGGCAGCTGGAACAGGGCCTGAAGGACTCCGACCTGGTCAGTCTGCGACGGCTGGCTGTCGTCCACATTGCCGTGGAACAGAACCTTCCAGACAGAGAGCCAGCTTGGAGTCCAGAGTCCTGCTCTACAGAAGACATGGAGCAGCCAGACGGTCAGCATCACTTCACTTCAACACATTCACTTCAGCACTTTCAGTTTAGAGGCAGTGAGCATATTTAGTAAAGCCTTTCAATATAAAATAATTATTATTTAGTAAAAATTGACTTCCTGCACACTGTGCACATTGTGTGCTCATTGTATACAGTATACTATTCTATACTATGTATACAGAGCAGCTAACCTTTTATTTTTGAAAATCCATTTTAATTATTTTTTTGTTGTTGTTGTTTTTGAGTCACAAGCCAAAACAGAATTAGGTGAACTTCTAATCAGAGTAAACTTCTAAACAGAGGTCTAATCCTTCTGTACATGTTTACTACATGCTTGCAGTTAGCATTCTAAGGCTTGCTATAGCACAGACTAAAAAACAGGACGTTTCCTTGGAAATATGGATAAATAAATGACCACACAATATGCGTACATTTAATCCTTTCTACCTGACACTCTTATTCAGGTTGTCTTACTCCACGTAAGCAGCGGAAGGCAGAACAATACAAAATACTTGAAGAGTCTGTAAGGACTCATAACCTGAAAGACTAAAGCTGGCTTTTGGAAGTTCAAGTAAAAAGCCAAGCCTCACCTGAATGAATGAGTTGATCAGTTCTTGTAGTGTGTGGCACACAATTACCCGGGCTGTATTTCAACAGTCACAAAGCCCAGGAGTGCCGGAATGTTATTTAAGTCAGAAATTTAGTTATTGTTGTTTCGTTGGTTAGTGCATGCCTTATCCCAGATATGTGTGTGTGTGTGTGTGTGTGTGTGTGTGTGCGCCAGCAAGCTCTGCCTTTCCCCCAGCATAGGCACAGGCAGTGTGTGGAATTGGTGGAGCACAGTTTAGTTGGAATGAAAGCAGAATTATCCGTCTGTGTATCTCTCTCACGGTCTCAAAGATGTCTGACCCTTAAAAAGTCAGCCAAGAAACCTCAAAGAATTTTTAACCAAAATCGGCAAGAAGAGTGAAAACATTGCTGTGTAATTGACAAAGTAGCAATTAATTGTGAGATAAATAGGCAGAGACTGAGGTCATGTGAGTTTAAAAACACAGTACAGGGCGTAGAAAACATAGAATTTCTAAAAGGACAGTTACATAAGCGTAATTACTTTAAAGATGGGCATGCCATGGTCCTTCAGTCTCGACTACATGATTATTCTGACTGCATCGCTCCCGGTCAGCTTAGCTGCTTAACATAGCACTTTTTCAAAAGAAGGAGTCAGATGGTGCACTAATTGTAAGACGTTGATATGGATTATAGTTGAATGTGTTCTCAAGTGTGCTGTGATTCTGCTAGACACACACTCATCCATACACTCAGATCCATGCTGAACTCCAGAGCCCAGACACATCAACAGGGTAGGCCTGCTGGAAAATGAGCCAGAACCCCTCCTTCACATACATCCTGTTTTTCAGCTTTCAGAAGACAGACTTGAGCATGACAGCCTCATGATCTGGGTTGTGGAAGGTGTTTTGTAAAAGAGGAAGGAAGCCTGAAAGTGTGTGCATATGTACACTATAAATAACAGAAAGAGATTTGTGCAGATGGCTTTTTGATACAGTATTCATTCATGTAGCACAGATTAACCAGAAAGTGTGGATTATTCTGTACTAAACTTTCGATTTATATCATTTATATAATTTATAGCCATTTATATCACCAGTGTCCAAATCTTTAGGCTCATCAGAGGTTAATTGTTTTTAAAATCTTTCGAGCTACAGAAAGAATCTCTTTTATCCCATGAAGCCTCAGAGCAGTACAAACCCTTCTGGGGAGCTTTTGATGCGTGTCATGTGTGTCCATCTGGGGTTTAAGCTCTGTGCATGAATCATAATTCCGGAGTCAGTCTGCAGTGTAATACTCTTAAGCAATACAGAGAGAGTTCAATGACAATGACTACCTTATCATGACATTACTCTTAAGTGCATATTCAGTGAGTGCATTTACCCATAATTCATAAGTCTGAGACTGTATCAGGACCATAGAGTAAAAACATTTGTATAATTTGTATAATTATATAACTGCATTCAATACCAATATTAAAATAATAATTATAATATTAATAATTTCTCAAACAGATTGAACATTCAGCCCAATATTTATTCTCCACTAAAGCGCAATTGATATTTTCCTGCTGAGACTATTTATAAAGCCCTTAAAATGTGCATAAGTGTAGAAAAATATACATGACCATGAACCATAAAACTAAACTTGACAAAATTATATAGAAATGGAACCTGCATTTAAAACACACAGCATAAAATCTTCTCTCATGCTGCTATTTTGGTATATAATGGTCAAAAATCAACCCTAATATCAGTGGTGGCTCAGTGAGTGGTGTCTCTCAGCTCAAGATTTTTAGAATCCCAGGACTGCCAGAGAGCCACTGCAGGGCCCTTGGATTGTATCCTGGTTTAATCGTAAGCCGCTTTATGTAAAAGTGCCCGTGAAATGATTAAACGTAAATGTAAATACAGGATCCAAGCATGTATCAAGAGTATGACCTGTGAGGCATAAAATAAATGACAATTTTAAATAAATCCAGTCCAAATCACATAGCCTAGTTATAAATGCTCTGTTACCCATCGCTGATCAGTGCACAGTGTGGTGAACAGCTTGATATTTACAACTTGATATTGGTGAGTTGAGTCAGATGGCATACAGCAGAAAACCAGAAAATTATGCAATGACCTTGTGTTCAGGGATGTGATCTGACTAACACGGTTGTAATCTGTTGCTTGTTTTTATTGGGCTATGTTTACTCATTGTGGTGAAGGTAGCACTGTCGGACTTCAGTCATTTCCCTCTGTGGCACTGAGAATTTCAAAAGCTGGCAATGACTCTTTCCTGAAAGCTATAGTTGCAGCTTTCTTATGCTAGAAATTAGACAGCACTTATGGGTCAGTGGTACATCATGAGTTTTCCACATGACTAGTGAAAACAAGGCCACCCAATATGTTTGTCTGACTTTCAACTTGTCCATGTATTTCTCTCCCATGTCTCTGTCAGAGACAGTAACTCTGGCCTTTACTATTTCTGAGATGTCAGATTTACTGCTATGGGTACAAGACAGACCTGCCCATAGGTCGTGCCCCATTTCTTTTTCTCTTTCACCCCGTTTGGCATCACCGTGGTGATGGGTTGGTGTGGTCAAGGCAACTAGATCAGCGAAAACATTAATGACACTCAGGCTGCCACTGGACAAGATAAAGTGTGCAAGGGTAATCTAAATATATCGCTAGACGTCAGAGAACTGGCATCTATGTGAATAGGTCTCTGTTGGTGCTTTGGATGTGCTGAGAGTGTGTGTGTGTTTGTGTGCCTGGTTGTGTATCCCTATCTCTTAACACTTATTGTTCATGAAAATCAGATTCCTGCATTCCAGACCAATTCCACATCACTGTATCATCTTGAACCTGTATATTTCACTGTGTAGGAAATTAAACACTGTTAAGTAATAAGTGACTATATTTTTAATGCATTCTATGCTGTAACTTGTTACGTACTGTAAATTAAGTGACTAGATGCTGTAATCAACACAGGCTAAACAATCTTCTACACATCTGTTTTTCTCTCACAGACTGAGTGCAAGTCCTTAAAAATCTTAATTTGTCTGAACATTTTATGAGCTAAAGGCCTTAATAATGTCTTAAATGTAATGTCACAAACATTTAAGCCTTTTAGTCTATTCTTAATAATGCAATACATGGAGACATCAGTATCAACACAGACTGATTTTATATACCCAGACTGGCTGCAGAACAGAACATACTGTCACTGTGTTGGTTTTAAATTACATTTAATTGGGATATTAAAGGGTTTTTTTTGTTTTATTTTGTTTTGTTTTTTAAGAAAATCCACTTAACTTGAGGATACCTGCAGACACCCTGTACCTAAATTTAGCATGATTAGTCTGTCTTTCCAGACTATAAGACAACCCAGACACTATTGTCTCATAGTGGTCACAGAACTGCAGGGAAAAGAGTGATGGATAGCATTTGTCTTTTACCTTCATCTTCTCTCAAGGTGCCATGTTTCAATATCACCGGGCCATTTCTGTTTTATGGGATATTAGTAAGTGTGTACCACATATCTACGACTAGCTGTAGTGTATGTTTGAGATTTCAGGATTCTCAGGTCATTTCAGGGGAAGGTGGCCTCTATCATCGACATATTTCAAGGTCAGTTTCACCAGCTTGTGAGGCAAGTGGGAGTTGACCAATGATGACCCCCCTTGAGTGGGGTTATCAGCTCGTGTTTAGACTGCTGTATTCTCAACTGACAAGCACGGATATTAAAAATAGGCCAGGCCAATAATCTAAAAGCAATAGTGGGTGTAATAAAAGGGAACAGTATGTGGCAAATCAAAAACGTTCCTGTTGCTGGAGGCAGCTTATGAACCTCATGAATTCCTATATATTTATTCAGAGTAGTAGATTAACCAACATCACTCATCAGCATAAGTCGCTCTCTAAACATGTAAACATCTTTGATAATTGCCATTGTAGGCTGATGAAGAAAAAGTGCTTTCAACCCAATTCCCGACCTAAACTGCTAGAGATTAAACCATAGAACTGGGTCAGTTTAGCCAAAAAATGGCATACAGTGCTTCACGGGTTCTCACATATATTCACAGTACTAATTAATATGTGAAATTGGATAAATTGTGTGCATTGTTAATGGGCTTTTGCTGATAGTTTGCAAAAAAATGAATGATGTCACATGGAAAATAGGTGGAAGAAACACTTTATATGAGGTTTTTGCATGTGCTAATTGTTCTTGATAGCCATGGTGAGTTCAGATCTCAAAGAGACTCACAGAAAAGTGAAACTCAAGTATTAAGTGTGATGAGACCTGTAGGAAAACTGTTGAAGTGGCATGGTGGCACAGCGCCTCACAGCCCCTGTGTCCCTCAATCCATCCTGAGCTCAGGTTATTGTCTGTATTAAGTTTTGGATGTTCTTACTGTGTTCCCTCCCAAAAACATGCTGGTAGGTGGAGTGGCTACTCTCACTTGCCCTTAGGTGTGAATGAGTATGTGAATGTGTGTGTGCATGGTGTCCTGTGATGGACTGGTGTCCTGTTCAGGGTGTGTACTCGCCTAGCACTCGATGTTCCTATGGTAGGTTCCGGATCTACCACAACTCTGACCACGATACTGAAATGGTTACTGAAAATAAATATGATACGAATGCAACATAAGTGTGTAGACATGAGTGTGTATTACATTAGTAAGGTTTTTGAATAAACCTCAAATATTTAACTATTATTTGCACCGGATGTGAATATTTAATATTGAACTGCCTTCACTGTGGTAATAAGTCATAATTTTGAGAAGCTTTCTGATTATTTTACTAAAGCATATTTCTGTAAGCTGTCTCAGTATTAAAACTCAGTGAATGGTATCATTTTGCCTTCAAACAACAGAAACAGGCTTCTGTAAATTTAATACCTGTCATTCGGTCATACTTATTTGTGTATGGGATTGCCAGTCTCAAAGTTAGTGTTCTTTTTTTTCTTTTTTCGTTACTAATTCTTTGGTTTGCACAGACCCCACCCTGTATTTTGCACTTTTAGGAATATTTAACATTACTTAACATTACATAACATTACTTTTAGGAATATTTAACACAGTTACTTTAAAGAGTTGTCTTGGAAATTGAGATTATAGAATGAACTAAACAAGCAGCTAATGTTTTACACAAATAGAGTGTATCTGAAAAGCTCTGTTCTGTGTATTAGATTATCTTTTGGCTGTAGACAAAGATTCTCCATTTTGGAAAAATGGAGAACAAAAAAAAACATATTTTGTTGCTTTATCTCACATTTACTCTCACATCTTTCTAATGTGCCTTGTTAACTTGGAGATTCACCATTTCTTGAAAATGAGATGAAGGATAAATGCGTGTTTGTGTACTTGGGTTTGTATGTGTGTGCTTGTGTGTAGGGTGTAACAGTCACGGTGGTCTGTCAAGAATTTGGCCTTGAATGGTTCTGTTTGGAGGGAGTTAAGAGGATCTGTCTCTTTGTCTGTCTCATATCTCACATTCTTTCATTTTTAAAAATCACTATGTGTATACTCAACTCCATTACATTTTCAGTTCAGTGTCATTAATAATGTTGTGATTTAAAAAAAAACAAAACAACTATGGTTTAATGGTAAGGTATTACTTGAAACTTGGTTGCGGTCTGTCACAAATGCTATATGCAGTCTATGTCACAAAAGCCCTTCCCATTAAATATAAAACATATCCCATTGCCAGACTTTAAACATTTGTTTTTTATTAAAACGGCAAGCCTGATTGATAAGTAAATTAGGGAATTATTTATTCTGGACTCCCACCACTATGATCACTGTCATGTTTATCACAAAAGTGTTTCACTGTTATAAATTATGGAGATAAACTCAGGCAGACCACCAGGGATGACGTGGAAACGTTTCACATCTGTAACACTTGTGTGTCGTTGTTTATAACTCTATCTTATCTTCTCCCTTTGTTGTTTATCATGTTCCATATTTGATACCTGATGTCTGATGCAACTCATTAGTGTTAGCGTTAGTGTTACAAAATCCAGGACTGGACTGTAAGACCTGGACAGTTATTTATTTTTTTTAATTTTCCATTCTGACCTGAAAGCCACCCGCACAGTCCAGCAGCTCAGGAAACAGTCACTGTGGAAAAGGTCATGTAAAACCATAGCAGTTGTAGTAATGATGTTAGCATCTGGCAGGTGTGTGTGCATGAGGTAGTCAGTCTTCATTTGCTAGTGATGCAGATTTTATAGTAGTGTTCTGTTCTACAGTCTTTTTTCCTCTTATCCCTTTGTGAGAATTCAGGAAGGAGGGTGTGAGACTGACTCTTGGCTTCAGCCTTCATTCAAAGCAAACAAAACAGTTTCTTGTTTTACACTCCATGCTGTTTCTTCTCTATAATTCTCCTATGGTTAATGGGAAGCTGTCAAATTACATAAAATGTGATGTGGATTCCTGAGAACTTACTCTCATGAGGCTCGATCACTCAGAATCTTTTCAACATTTGTCCTCACCAGAAACAGATAAAGTCACTTATAGAACTATCAAGGATCCATACTGTAACATCACCCTTATTCCATTTCCTCATAAGATAAGAGATTAGCTATTAACCCTTTAATTATTACCAGAGAGTAATGAGTCCTAATGACTCAGTAGCTATTAAGTGCACAATACATGTCAAGTTGAACCTTCTGATGTCTAAGTGACGGTAAAATGATCAATTAGGCTCCATTTGTTTCAATACGACAGAGAACAGAAGGTCATACAGGCAGCTAATTTGATAGTGTTTTCAGGACAGACAACATCTCTGATCTCTATCTGCTCTTAGGAAAGAGCTATGAGAGAGATGGACAGCTAGTGAGAGACAGTAAGAGACAGATCATGAGTGAGGAGTGAGGATATCATGTGACTTCTGTGTAAAAGACTTTGAGATTGCTGGTAACCACTTAACTTCATACAGATAAAGACAAAGGGAGTGAACCAGAGGAAAGAAGGAAACGGGGATTATAGGAAGTAGTATGTAAGTTGTAAAACAAATATGCTAAAAGCATACAATTTGATTAGATTAAACTGAATTTAAACACACCCAGTAAGGAATGGCGGGGGGGGGGGGGGGGGGGGGGGGGGAACAGAAGAGGCAGACAGAGAGAAATGAGATGTAATTTTGTGTTAACAGGTGATGTGGGGGTTGCTCTGCATCTGTTACTCGTCATGCTCTCCGTTTCCCACTTCTTCATCCTCACCTTTTTAGCCCACTCACACCATCTGGGTGACATTTACTAGATGTTAAATCTTATCAGTGTGCAGTGGTGTATGACATTCATCAGCCTTCATTTAGGATTCAACATTAGAGCTACAGCTAATGACATGTAAATGAACTCATGCCACGTTGTGAACATTATACAAAGATTTGACCTGTGTTGAAATCTTTGTCTGTTTAACTTATTCTGTAGAAGACATTCAACTGCATATATATGTATGAATAGCTATATACAGCTCCACGACTAATGTATGTACAGCCCCATGACTAATTGTTATTTTTAATAGTAATAGTAGTAGTAGTAAAGAACAAGAAATTTTTTACAGGACCCTTCTATTTATTCGCTTTGGAATGATGTTTACTTACTTGCATGTAACCGATCATAAAGCTGCTGAGGTTTAAATATTAACCTACAGCAAATGATTTCCGTGTCTTTGTTGACAACTTGTGAACAGCAAACAGTTCTGTTCATGTTTGACTTGCAAATTTTAGATAAGATACAAAGGATTAGCAGTTCTGCTTCACTGATAACCTAGAAAACACGTATTTAATACAAAACTGCTTTAGTGTATGTTTTTGGTTTGAAAGATCTCTAGCCTCTCCCATCGTAAATCACAAGACAGTGATTGCATGCTAGAGTTGCTTCCTTTTTTCTCCAATCTTTCTCTTCATTCCTGGCTCCAACTCTTCCTCCCCCTCTCTCTTTGCTACTTAATGAAAGTTTAAACATGACCACTTGAGTCTCATTAGACTCTTTGGGCCCTTGGAAGTACATGAATAATTGAATATGGCTCCAGAGGACGCACCCATGAGTCTTATCTTACAGAGGTTTATGTCCAGGATGACATTCATGAACAATTAGGCTCCTTATGTCAAAGAATCATATTGTGTACTGTATGTAAATATTAGTCTTATTGAAGATTTATGTTAGTCCAGAGTCTAAAATCCCAAATAGAGTAAGCCAAAGTAAACTTTGAGGAATCTTTTAAAATGCACTTATGTATGAAAAATTGTAGAGCAGGACAAGCAATATCTGATTATCAGAATTTTCATGTATTCATTAATCTTTAGTAACTGCTTTACTCTGGTCAGGATCACGGTGAATCTGGAACCTATCCTGGGAACACTGATTGTAAGCTGGGAATATAGCCTGGATGGGACACCAGTCCATCACAGAGTTCCAAGCACACTCATTCACACCAAGGGGCAATTTAGAGTAGCCAATCCTTATATCAGTATGTTTTCAGGACTTGGGTGGAATCCAGAGAACTCAAGAGGAAACCCACATGGATACTTGGGCGTTTGGGAGTGGGGGTGGGGGTGGGGCAGCTGGGGGAAGAACGTGAAACTCTGTACAGAAACCTTAGTAACCCAAACTCGGGATTGATACAGGAATGCTATCTGTGCCACCGTACTGCCCCATTATGTAAATATTTGATTAATTAATTTCAGGTACATCAAGCAATATCTTTGCTGCATTTGAAAGTAGTTTGCAGAGGTGTCTGCTAATCTTAGCAAGTAAAGTTTTAATAAAATAAAAAACCCCCAAATTTCTGTCTGTTTTCATAAAAGTTCTGAAATGCTTTAATCGCTGCCAAAACCTAGCAGATAAAAAAAAAAAAAGCGAAATAAAAGTTGATGAAAACTTTGTACTGTCGATATATAAGACACCACAGTTCTGCACCACCATCTAGTGGTAACATCCCACAAATACAAAAGCTTCATAGAAAAACTGAAAAACAATATGAAGCACTTTGAAGACACCGGTTCTCCTTACTTTCCCCTCAGAAAACTTACTAACAAAAACTCTCTGTTTTTTAAAATGAAAATCATATGATGAAATCACATGCTGAAAAGGATGGAATTATAATGACATATAGTTATATCTGATCTGAATTCTGTCCAAAAAAAAAAGAACTGCAGTGAACATTTTTAGCTTACTCTCTCTGTAGATGATCTGATGCTAGGGGCTGAGATGGACTTGCAGCTAGTGGAGAACAGTGTCATCGCTGTGGAGAACATTCTGAAGGCATGGCTTCATGATCAAACAGGAGAAAGAGAGCACCTTCAGCTGCTGTTACCTGCATCTGTACAGACAAACAGTCCAAAACGCACTGCTGCTCACAGACCTGATCCTGGTGATTCACAATACACATACACGCTAACTGTGACTGGTGACAGTCTTATGCTATTTCTTAAAAATCTAAGGAGATACAACATGTGTATGTAGGCAATAAAGTAAAAAAAATTGTGTATGTGTGTGTCTGTAGTGTGTATAAAGTGTGACATGCAAGAAAGGCTTGTGAGCCCAGCTCTTCTCCCCTGCACGTCTGACCTTGGAGCCAAAACTGAGAGCATACGGGACTTCCCTCCAGCAAGCAAGAGCCCATCCAATCAGAACTCAGGGCCGCAGCGACTCCGAGTCATCAAGTACAGCTTTACTACAGATAAGATGGCTGTAACTGTGTCAGTGTAATGATAATGGTTCAGCCTGAGGCATGCGCACAGCCAGTGATGTTTTCTGTCATGAACAAGGCCTTTCATGCAGCCCTTTCAGCAGATCAAACACACAGCATGTCCATGTCTGCACTGTCAGCAACAGTCAACAAAAGAATTCGAATTGCCTGTTCATTCATTACCAGTTCTAAAAGACCTATTTTGCTGAACTGAATGCAGATTTTTTAATTTGGGACATGGCAAGTCTAGTGGAACTTTACTGTACACCTTTTTCCAATTACATGCACTTTTAGAGACAATGAGCATGCATGTCTTGCCAGTCAGCTACAAGAAATTAAGCAGTATTAAATGTGACCTGTGGAAAAAACATTGAAACATGAAAGAGAGAAACTGAAAAACAGAGATAGTGAGGCTAAAGGAGCGGCCAAAAGAGATAGATGCGAAAATGAATGGATTATGCAAAAAAGGCATGTGTATCATGTTGAACATGGCCATGAGTCATGCCCTAATGTGGTGTGGAACATCTAGACAGAGACTTCTGTGTCTGTTGTAAGCACACACACAGACAAACACACTGCCATGCATTGTGGAAGCTTGTAGATTTTGCATACATTTTGCATGCCCATGAGGTCATTGATTTCAGGGAATTTTAGAGAGACAGTGAAAGCATTCTCACCTTGTTGTTGTGCAGTAAAGGGAAAAATCATCACTGTGTTATTCTATCTCCTTTTCTGCTTTCTGTCACCTCAGTTTCATTCTCACTCTCTCCTTCCACCCACTTCAATAATTATCAGGATGTTGCTTTAGTCTTTTCTTTTTCATTGTACTGTTTACTTATTCACAGTTTACATTCAGCACTTACTATGAAGCCGTGCAAATTAGAAGTATTTAACATATTTAAGAAGCATTAGTAAATAACTAGTGTGTGGTAATTGTTTCTTGATTATCGATAAATTTTGAGTCTGTATATGTGTGTGTCAGAGCTCTGCGTGCAGAAGGAGTGTGTCAGTCTGTTCTGTACGGCCTTCCACTAGTCATCAGACCTACAACTTGCTGGCAGCTGGACTGGGAAGAGATGGAGAGCAACCATCAGACCTTCCACGCTCTCTGTCACACACTCCGAGTCAGTGAACAATGTGTCTGAGCGTGTGTGAAGTGGAAAAAAGAAAGTTCAGATTAATATTTATAATACAGGAAGAGAAACATATCCATTACAATATGTGAGATATTATTAGAGTAAGGGTTAAATTTTGAAAATCTAATTTATACAATTTTCCATTTTTTCACAGTGGTGTCTGACTTTTGCTTCTTCAGTTTAGCTCTGGAGCTATCAGGCTAATGTAGTTAACAAGTGCAGGAAGTCTGTCTCACCTTGAATCTTTTCCGTAAATAAATGCCTTAAACTGCATCACTGGAAAAAAAAAAGATATCTTAGCAGGTGAAGATATCTTCAATAAAGGAAATGTTATCTTATATCTCTCATCATGAGATTATTATATAACAAATATAAGACCATCTACTAAAGAGAAATATTAGTTGAATTTGTTCAATTTATTTATTTAATTAAGATATCATTTTTGCAGCGATCCAGTGTTACTCAGACTTAGAATTGGTCTGTGTTTTAGTATCTATAAAATAAATAAACAAAACTTCACCTTGTAGCTTATTGCTGTAACATTAAAGGAGCAGCTGTCAAATTTTTTCTAAGCTTAGTTTGATCTCAAGTATGAAGGTGGAATTGAACTGAAAAAAGTTTATAATACTATAATTTCACACTTAAATGTGTAACTAAAGACTTTTACAATTTTGCAAAACCATTTATTTAAAATGAGGTCACATAACAATGACATTTCGACCAGTTATATGAATATTTGGATAGACATTTGGGGTCAGTGGAAAATAGTGTAAATGAGATTTCTTTGCTGCACTATTTTAAGGAATGTTCCTAATGTTTTAAAAACATTATGTGTTGTTTTTGCATTTCCTTGTGCTTCTCCAGACACGTGACTGGTTTCTCTTAGTGCGTTCAGAGCCTGAGTTTCGTTCCGCATCCAGCGCGTTTTCCTACTACGTGCTCCAGTCTTCAGCCTCCCTCTCTCTCTTACTAAAACCTGTCCTCACACGAGAATTAATACTGCCCTGCGATCTGCCTATCTCAAACGAGGACCCACCACTCAACACACTCAAAATGGTAGAGGTATTGTCTCTCTCTCTCCTTCTCTAATGTCTTAAACACAAAAACAAACACAAACGTGGCTCAGTATTCAAATTATGTTGTTTCAGTTTATATGGTGTCAAGACCACCTGGTCCCAGCCAAAACCCTCATAGTTTTTGACATATATGAAGGGCTCAGGTAGCATAGACATGTTACTTAGAGAAGGCATATGTAAACTTGATTCGGATGTTTTCCATATCTGCATATTAACATTCTGATAGCAGCAGTGACGCATCTTCGGCCTCACACTGGAGGCTCTCAAAGGACAGTGTTGTCAGAAGGCATGCCCAGTTAAGGACACAAACTTGGGTCCATGAGTAAGATCTAGTGTAAGTCATTAGCTGTCTAAATAGTGATTGCATGTTTTTCATTTTTTTAAAATCACCATTGGGTGGCTCAAGTCCATGTGCAAGTTGGTTTAAAATGATAGGAATGTTTGTTTATTAATACAGCCGGCCTATAATGCCATTGCCATTAACTATGGTTACTTAACAATGGCTAGAAATAAAAGAAACTGAAATTGGTATACTGATGTGTTACTCTTTGTAAAAAATAACATCACTCATTCACATAAATACTATAAATACACAGACACGCACACGCACATGCACACACACACGTTCAACATACATACAGGTATATGTAGCTTATTCTTTTAATTGCATAGTTCACAGCTTCAGTAAGCAAAACACTCATTACAAAGTAGAACTTACATTAAATGAGGCTAGCAAGCTGGTTTTGTTATTACTTTACAATAAACACTGTGGGCCTGCAAGGCAATATGTTGTACCTTATTTGCCTGTTTACAACACTGAATCTCAAAACAAAAGTAGTACTAGTTCTAATCACAATTAATGTGATACACTATAAAACATTTAAATTATAACATGCTGACTTACTAAAAATGTGTTGCATTGTTTTGGGGACTCCCCTAAAATTTCAGTGTAAATCAAACATTGGGCATAATTTGTCATTTCAGGGAAGCACTGTGACCTTCAGTGGATTGCTTTATGAGCTTTCCTAATGCCTGTGCTGTATGTTGCTATCATTTGATTCTGTGCATAATGTGTTCAGTGTTCTTCCCTGTAGTTATGACAGTAAATGACTCATAAAGTATTATCCTTTTTGGGTTCTAACATCCTGTTCCTGCATGTGTCATTTCCTCTTCTGTGATAGAGGTCCATGTATACAAAAAAAAAAAAAAAATCTTAGGGTTTAGTGAAGAGCATGTTCTCCTGAATCTGTCAGCAGGTCACAAAAACACGGTACTGTTACGTGTCAGGATATAATTATTAACTTGTATATGGTAGCAACATGTTTTGTTAACTTCAACAAAATCTTCACTATTGATTTTTTTGTTGGCCCAATATATTTGTTTGCTCTTATCTTCCTCACACCCCCCCCCCCCCTTTTTTTTTGTGGTTTACATTTTCATATTATTTGTATTCTCTCCACATAATACCATGACTACAAAACATGGAGCCCTAATCTCATAATCTAATGTGGATTTTGCAAAATATATGAAGTTTTTATTCATTTTTTCCCCAGAGGTGTCTGGAGCAACTGGAGACGGATCCTGTGTTTAACCCTCTTTGTCTGGGCTGTAATCTCTACCCGTACCTGAGGATGAGAGGCCTGCTCTCTCGCTCCTACGGCTCTCGCTCTCAGAGCCAAGCACGAGGCCAACGGAGAGACACAAACCGAGCAGCAGAGGGCTCCACACCTCGGCAGGTCAGATGCAGTAGGGAATGAAGCACAGAGAAATGCTCTCTGAAGTTTAATCTCAACATGAACCTACTTATTTCTTTTCCCTTACAGGTTTAATATGTCAGATTTTCATATTTGGAACTTTGTATCATTTTCTGGAAATAAGGTACCAGGCTAAACAAACTTGTTACACCTAATTGGGTGATTAGTCACTGTAAAGGAATACTCCAGAGTCTTTTAAACCTGATCTCTATCTACTTTACATTTGTAGCCTATGTGTGATTATAACAGACAAAACTATCAGCAATTCAGATGAAAACAACTTGAAAACCTTTTGACTTGAAACTCAGTTATATGTCCATAAATACTATAAGTAGCATCACTACATGCACATTCAGAACAACAACCGTTACAAAAAACTCTTTTTTATGCAACACTGGAACAATACATTAAAACGTAATCACTTGTGATTTCCCTAAAGTTTTGTGGTCTCCATGTGCCATTAGACCCACACAACCACATTAGTAACGCATAAGAACAAATTCCTCCCTCTGGAAAAAGTAGTCCCATCTCTGAAAAGACAAATGATTGCTTAAATTACAGAGGTTAATTTACAAATAGTTTTGACTGAAGAATTCACGAAATTCATAAATGCTTATGAGCTACCCCAAATACTTCCTTTAGAGCAGGTTTTGAGTAAACAGGTTTCTGTTCTTTTTTTTTAGTATAGGGAAATGTGTTGTCTTTCTTGTCCATAGCAATTTCTCATACTGTATGGAGGTAAATAGAGGTTAAGTTGAAAACTGCAGTAATTCTTTAAACTAATTAGAGAACAAATTAACATGTTATTGTGTTAATTACATTAATATTATATTATTACATTCTCACAGTGTCTTACACAGTTGTGTGGTCATTCTGGGTCTTGCCAAGTATTAGCAAACTACAGTAGTTTTATCATCAGCCTGTTATTAAGACAATGGAATTTATTTACGAGGTGAACATGTCTTTTCTTCTTGTATATAGTTGCAGCAAGGTCGTGTCAGAGCCATGGTTGCTCCTCTGTCCTCTGCACCCCCAGCCAAGATGGCCCGCCCCCCTCTGACCCTGAGCCGCTCACGACCCCATGACTCCTCCCTTTGCTTAGTGGACGATGATGTGGATAATGATCTTCTTATGATGTTGTGAGAGTGAGAGTGTTACAGTACTAAGTTTGGTGTCTACTATTCTGTGCAGACTGTTCTCACATTGGTTGTGTTTCTGGTAAGTGTATGTTTAGACACATAAAACTGGCTTACGTTAGCGTAAACTGACACACCACACCTCAGTGCACTTCACACCAAATCTTATATTTATAGCCCAGAAACACTTCCAGTTCTAAAGTAAGCTGGGGATTTTTTAGTATGTGCAGAAATTAACTCTAAACAAATGGTATCAAGATATCTTCAGATATAAACAGACTAATTGACAGAAGTAGTTGAAGCCAAATTCTAAAACTAGATATTTGTTGTCATTCACTATTCAGCAATCGCCATCATTCAGTGGTTAGCATGCAAATATCTCTATGCCCTACGAGGGAAAATATACAGACATGTTAATAAGTTTAAATATCAAATAAGTACTGCAGACAAGACAGCCTATTAATAATTCAAAACGATTCCTAAACACCACAATTTGTAATGAGTCAGTGATTGGACAAGGTTTGTTCCACTCACTGGTCTTTATTAGCTATTAGAGGACAAGATGGCAGCCTTACAGTGCAGCACACACACCAGCTGTTTATGCGTCTACAGCTGTTAAACATTAGAGCAGATAAAATGCCTCATTCTTCGCAAAAAGACTGGGAAAAAACTTTAGACCCCGTTAACGCCCCTACTTTGGCCCTAAATGGTCAGAACGCATAAAATAAAGCAGTTTTGTTACTGAGATGCTGACAGTTGAAGTAGTTCTCACAGTGCTTAATTAGTATGACTTGACTTTCAGCATATAACGACCGGGCTATTTGCTTTAACAGCAAATGTAGGAAATTAAAAAAATTGAAGAAAAAAACATAAGTAAAGGGTGAAATAAATATGAAGCAGGGTTTTCTAACTGTCTGTAGAGCTCTGAGGTGTAAGAGATATAGGAGAGCACGTGATATAGATGCATTGTGCTCTATCGTGCACTACAACATTCACACACCACCCAGCACGAGGCCACAATGAGTACTGTGCTGAAAATGAGAGAGAACTGTGTTCAGTTCAGAGAGAGAGAGAGAGAGAGAGAGAGAGAGAGAGAGAGAGAGAGAGAGAGAGAGAGAGAGAGAGAGAGAGAGAGAGAGAGAGAGAGAGAGAGGCTCTTTTTATAATGCTATGTAGCATTATAGTTTTGAGGATACAAAAGGGAATTAAACACTTTCTGGAACTGAAGTGATGTCAAGGCCATGGTGTTACTCAATGTCACTGTCTGACTGAGGCCCATCAGAGCTGCTTCATTAACATTTCCGCTATTCCACCCACCCAATGCCGCCTACACCAATGTCACTATGACCTCATTTTGGGGTTAGACATTATGCAAAACCCATCAAAAATGAGAAGCATTTTGTAAAAAGTTCTTCGTCTCAGTTTCCAGTTCCATATATTATTTTAAAAAGGCTTTAAACATTTAAAAGGAGGGATTTTCTGATTGTATTACTTGAAGGTTTTGCCCAGAGTGCTTTCACATCTGAATCTACCTAATGGCGTGAGCACGTGTTCTCTCCTGGGCCAGATTGCATGTGGATTTGTAATGTCTGTGAAGTGTTATTAAACTCCAAGTCGAAGTCCACAGCAACCTTTTTCCCCATAGAAGTAATTCTACAAATTTAACTAAAAAGTTTATAGAGATTGATACAATATGTCTGGGCATTTGTCCACAAACAACAGAGACGCAAATGTGTTGTATTTTAAGAGTCTGTTGCATTACAATAAAGAGCTTCCTTTCTCCTACCACTGCATTAAGGAAAGGAGGTCAGTGCATTAATGCTTCTTTCTTGATAATAATTAATGTTCAGTTTAATTGTTTTATTTTCATTAATTAACTTATTTTCATTCATAAACTTTATCTTAATGTAACTTGTTTAATACCCATTATTTAAAAGCCAGTAAATGTGTTAATGGAGTTTTGTCCCTGGCTGAGCAGTTTTGTTTAATTTTCTCACAAACAGTCCTACATAGTTCATCTACAAAGAACATTTTGTCATGATGTGTGTGCAACTGTGTGGAAAGCAAAGACAGGGTCTGGCAGGGACTAGAAAGACTGATGCTGTTTCCATAAATAGGAATGATTAGTTTCTGGCAGTAACAGATTTTTCATGAAGTAGGTTTTCCAGCTTTCCTGTTTTCACTTACGGAATATCCTATCAGTATGACTTATTACAAAATATATGTAATATGAACTCTCCACATACCTTTACTATTTTTATATAATGTTTATTTAGCTCTTTACGTAGTAAGGAGTTGATAAGTGCAAACACAACCACTGTCATTAGTAACTCATTCGTGACAAAGTTAAATCCTGGCCTGTAGTTTTATTATTATTATTATTATTGTTCCTCAAGCCTTTTTGTCACCATCATTGTCACTGACCACGCTATCCATCATGCCATGTGCTTTATGTTTTATTTACAAATTAATAACCATATAGAGTCAGTCAAATATCTGAGTTAAAATAAAAGATTAGAAACAGTTTAATACTCAAACTATAATTTGACTGCGATAAGAGTTTTCATATTCCAAAAGTACAATTCAAAGAGCAAGGGCACACTTCTGTTTTTTTCACCCCCTATGGTTATTCAGGCATACAAAAGGGGGTAGAATGAAAACAGAAACTGTACATTCTAGAAAAGGGGAAGTCAAGCAAGATGAGAAATACATCCCCTGTGCAACCCTTTTTATAGACTGGGAAATGCCAATAGTGATACCACTGAAAATGTCACCAATTAATTAATACTATTAAAAGCATTTGTGTTTAGATATCTTATTTTCCAGACACCTTTGGTTCTGCAAAGATGTCAGCAGGTACTTTTGTTTCCCAAGGGAATTGTGTAATCAGGTTTTTGGGTCACAGTAAATGCACTCATATATATATATATATATATATATATATATATATATATATATATATATATATATATATATATATATATTTGTTTTGTTTTGTTTTGACCAAAAAAGCATTTTCCTTGAAGCAGTTTGGCACTCTAATCACATTTACACTGCGTATCACTCTGCAATCTGTCAGTTACCTGGTTAAAAAAAATGCCAACGTATTAATTCGATCCTAATGGAACAACAGAACCAAGACATGGCTTAAGTATAGGAAATTATGCATAAATATTATTATGGTCACATTATGGCCACATGCTAACTTTGCTTTTGTGGCACTTTTACAAAAGTGGCAAAAAGGATTAGGAATTGTAGAGGTAATGACTTTAATGGCATCTTAATGACTCCACAGTGGTGCAGCGGGTAGAGCTGCTGCCTTACAGCTCCAGGGTTCCCAGCTCAACCCTGAGCTCAGGTTACTGTATGTGTCCGCGAGAGTTCTCCTCCCAAAAACATGCCAATAGTTGGACTGGCTTTGCTAAATTGCCCCTAGTGTGTGAATGTGCATGGTGCCCTGTGATGGACCAGGTTGTATTTCCACCTCAAACCCAGGATAGGGTCTGGATCCACTGTGACCCTGACCAGGTTACTAAATATGTTACTGAAAATGAATGAATGTATGCATTCACCACTAATACTGCCCTCTCTCAAACAATATCCAAAAACATGCACTGACAGTCAACTCACGAACTCACGAACTCACGAACAACCTTTGCTGAGAATATATAAAGAAAGGAGAAAGATGGATATGTGTACTTGTAACAAGCACAGTCTAATTTCAGGGGAGTTATTCGGTACTTTTTCAGAATGGACCAAAATGTTTTTGTCGTATTTTTTCAAGGAATACTATTAAGGACATGGCACTGCCTGCTTTTTAGCTTAAGAAAACAGCATGCTAAAAATGCACCACAATGTGATGAATAGATCAGATTCTGGCAGGCCAAGAGGGTGGTCATTGAAGAAAAACTTTCAGACAGTGGAAGAAAAGACAGAGGAGGGGAGAACGAAAAGGAAAGAGTGAAGGGGTGAATACGAGAAAAAAAACAGGACTAGGAACAGCCTGTACCTTCAGACAGAGCCAGGCAGACACAGATTAACTTAGCCAGCATTCTAGCCATTTAAATTAAAGCCCTTTTTTGTACAGCTGGTTAATATTCACTAGGCATCAGGCTGTGTTTTATCTTTTCTGGCATTCCTCAATAGCCATTTCAGGAGGACAGAATAAGGGGAGTAAATAGGAGGACGGTGAGAAAGGAAAAAAGTATTTGGGATGATTTTCCATCTTTGCTGTCTCCTGAGACAACAACAAAACCAGTTTTAAGACAAGCAGATATTTCTTGGAAAGTGCTAGGAGGTTCTGAAAAATCTTTTATTATTATCATATAATATCAACAGCACAGCTGTTTTTGACTTACTCCCACACATAGACATAGCAGATGATTAGTAAATTGCTACATTTAAAATCTCAATAGAAAAAAAATGTAGATGTGTGCATTGATTGTCTATATAGTCTATCATCTTTGACCATCCAGGGTGAATTGGCATTGTAAGACAACAGCAGATTCCCTTGTCTGGTAGTTTCAATTTCTTATTTAAGGGCTTTGCAGCCTCTAATATACAAGTCACAGACTCAGTATGATTCACTAAGAAGGAGAAACTGGTAAAATATGTGCAAAATTGACATAGTATAAGACCATGTGAGTAACCCACATACAAGAAATGTGTTTTAGAGAGCACATTTAAATTCTGCAAAATTTGTAGTTTCATTGTCCTTCCTAAAGAAAAGAACTTTGTGTCACTGATAATCGATCACAGTGCATTGTCTTTGATGCCAGTTGTCTATGACACTAACCTGCACACTTTTTCTGGTTTTCCAGTTACTGTAGTAATCCCAGATATTACAGTCGCCCCAGAACAAGACCCCAGAAAGCATGTGATCATTTAGAAACTCTAGGTATAGAGTTCTAAAGACACCAGAGTGCATTTTGCTGGAAAAGCAATGTAGGATCAAATCAGATATCACCCAAGTTGTCATAGATGATGTCTGGAGGTTGCATGGCAGGGTGCCATGCTGTGGCTGGGGGCTTATGCTTAGACACTTTACTATAAATATCAGCATGCTTTTCTACTTTTCCTCCACCAATTCCTCCATTTCCAAACCCTTCTCCAGCAGAGTAATTGATACTACTGCTGTTGTTGTTGTTGTTCAGGTTAGCTCCAGTTTTACCTTGGGGCAGTGGAGGTGGTTCTTTCCTGGGGAGAGCTCCCTTCCCTGGTTTGGGTGCTGTGAGGGGCTTGGGACCTTTAGGCTTGGCCAAAGCTGGTGGTAGAGGTGTCTTACCAGAAGGAGGGACACCATAGTCATCTGTATTTGGATTGTAAGTCACTTCATGACCCTGAGGTTCTTCAACTCCCCTGGATTTCCGGGACTGGTTTTCCAGACGTGCCTCGTCGTACAGACTGGTAATTGGCTGGATTGCTCTTCCTTCAGGCTCATCATAGATGTGCTCTGTCTGTGTTACGTCAGCAGGACGCCTGTTGCGGGGTTCAAGTCCCAGTGCTCCTGTTCTAGGGGTCAGGTCAAGAGTCACTCGGTCATAGAGATCCGAATAAAAAGGTTCGTGCTTGCTGCCTCCACCTTCATCACCAAGTGGACGATGCCATGGGTTGTGCCCTGGTGTAACTTTAATGCTGTCTACAGGGTCAGAATAAAGACATTCCCCTAAAAGAGTGGGCAGACGGACTGAGTCAGCAGGCTCAGAGTACAGATTCACTTGATCGTCCAATGCACTTTTTGGCCCGCGAGGCGATGTGCTTGGAACAGGGACTGGAGGCTCTGGTAAGGTGCGACCCTTAAGATTTTTACTTTCTCCTTCCCTTCGGCCAATGACTCCATCAGCAGATCCAGGTTTACTGCCACCGGAGTCTCCATCTGTCTCTCGGCCGATTCCCTCAGCGATGGCAGCCCGGATCTGTTGGAGAGCAGGACAGTCCCCGTCAAATGATGAGCTCTGGTGGTGTTCCTCAGCCTGAGCCTTCTGCTCCCGAATGGCACCCTCCACAATCTGGAAGATCTCATTCCCCTGCTTTGTCTCAAAGGTGAAGTTGCCTGGGCCAGATTCACAACGGCGCCCAGCCTCAAATGAGAACATAACCTGCACCAAACATCAGAAACAATGAACAATCATTATGCTAACCAAGGTACCTGTACATTTTCATTTTAATGGTCTGTATCTTTTGACCCAAACAACAATATACATAATAGGAATCAGCCATCCAGGAGGAGTTAACTGGGGTACTTTAACACTGTACGTCTTTTTTATTGCAGCACTGAGCCTGTAGACAAATGTTTCTAGTGAACATGTTATTATACGACCAAACTGTAATCTGGTCTAGCCGCCTAGGAGAATTAGCACGTGTTTATTTACGTCTGTGATAGATACCATAAGCTTGATTCCAGTCACCTTAGACCTGCCCCCCTGTCCACACTTGAGGGAGAGAGGAAGGCTAGTTTCCTGTATCAAACCGGTTTCTATGGTAATGACAGGAAGCAGAGATGGAAACAACTTGGCCTCAAGTTCCTGCTTTAGTAAAAGGGTAGCTGTCACCAAAATACAGTCTGAGAACAACCACAAAAGTATTTCAGGTGCACAGCATTTGTGTGCGCATGCATTAACAATTATGGGCATCAAGAACAATGTTGTTAAAAATAATACAAGGCCTTGTGTAAATGTAAATGAAGCACTGAAATGGCCCAAACTGTTGTAGAGCTATTTAATTTCCCTTCATATTCTGTTAAAGACAATAAAATAAGAACTCACCCGATCTCTGCCATAGCGACGTAGCAGTTTGTAGGGCCACACCAGTAAGTTCTTCTTCATCTTAGGCTCCTTCAATATCAGGCTCTCTCCATCTGCTTTAAGCCAGTAATTACCTTGTAGACCACAACGTTCGGATGCTTCTGTTCTTTGGACACTCACCCAGAATTCATTGACTGTAAAGTAAAACAGGTACAATATGTTTGTTCAGACCTGCTCAACTCCAGTCCAGGGGGAGCAACTGTGCCTGTGCAAATAGGGAAAACTTAATGTGCAGTGCCTCACCAGGGCTGCATTAGTTACAAGTTAGTTTTTCTTTAAGTGGTCTAAAAACCATAAATGTAAAATATATAATTATTAGGTCTGTCTATTGATTATTCACATAGAAATGAAAGTATCTCTTATATAAGTACATCTTATATAAAATCAGAGGCTAAAAATAGAGAAGAAATTTGTATTGGAAGTGTATTGAATACTGCACTGTGAAGTATGAGCTTAGTTTGACAAAGCAGATATTTCAAATAGTCTTGGTTAAGGGTAGGACAAAAATAACACTGCTTCACATTTCATATTCTAATGAAAACAAGAATCCGACAAACAGCCAGACCGTTTCAACACCCTCAACAGCTAGGTCAGTGGGCCAGTCCAGTGCATACTATGGCTTCTGAACCTGACTCAGTACTCAAGCTTATCAGGACCTGGCTCACAGTTGGCTTCATTTCAGAACGCCTGTAAAACCGACAGTTATTGCTATACAATAGCCACATGGTACACGGTGTTACTTCATATGCTGATGATACTGTTGAGCTACAGAAATACACCCACCACAGAGCATATGACATACACAAACAAGTGCTCCCACACACTCAGGCACTGAAGATATGACTGAGTGTGCCAAGACTGCAAAGTCACAAGCCTCTTAATGTCAGTGCTCACTCACAGACACACACAGTCTCTTTGAGGAAGTCACAGGTGCCCTTATGAAAAACAGAAGTATTAATGACCTCTATTTCCCTAAAAACCTTCTGTTCAAAGAAAGACACTGAGGTCTTCACAAATATCTATCAATAAAGCGCACTCTCTCTTCCCCTGTCGAAGGCATGTGTAGAGGTGGGTTGTGCCAAAGGGGTATGGGGCTAAATGCCTGAGATTCTGTGCAACTCTCTGTGCTCCTTTTCATGTAGTAATTTTTGTTTAACTACAGGCGACCAAGGCAGTCTGGCATTGCAAACATAGCAGTGAATGAGTATGTGTGTGTGTGTGTGTGTGTGTGTGTGTGTGTGTCATTTCTGTCACAGTAAGGAAGCAGCTCTCCACTATACTGTCTAGTGTAAACACATTAAAAGCCACATTTTTCCAGAGCTGTATGCCTAGCATGTGTCCAGAGGAAGTGTCCTTTGTATGTTGTATGAGGCCTGTTTTACCTTTTCTCCTCGATGGTTATGGTTTAAGTCAAAATTAAACATACACATTAAATGGCCAAAATTAAACATACACAATTTTGCCCTCAAATGTAGTCGATCATGTTCTGTGTCTGAGATTTTATGAATACAACTTCTTAGCCAAACAAAATCTTTTGAGGAAAGTGAGTGATGATTTCCTGGCTGTTCCTTTAAAAAGGCCAACAGTGACTGTGCTACCACCAAAATCGGACAGGAAACAATGTCACAAAGCCCCCTTGTTTGGGATCTTGTGTACCAGAGCCATATATAATTCATATCTCTGTCTCCTGCCTGTAGTGATGACTATGCTCCCAAAGCACACATAGCCACGGCGGTATAAAATAGAGGATAATCTTTTGACTCTTTTGTTTTATCAAATAAACATTTTGTCAAATAAATGTTTGATAGTAATGTTCATAGTCAATACAGGAACAACCAAAGGCTTCTACATTAAAAAAAAATCCCTCTACTGGCTAAGGTCAACAGAGAAAACTATCATTATATAACATCAGAAAAATAAAATACACAGGCTGAATCTCAAACAGACATCTGTCCTGACTCTATTTCATGCGAATGATTTGTTTACAGTGTTTAAAAAAAAAAAAGAATCGTAAAACATGCCATTTTTCCTATCTAACTTTGTTACCTTCCTCTCTGGAGTAATAGATCAGGTTCTCAGACATCTTTAGATCCTGCTGTCCATTCGAGTCCAAAGTACTGAAAGATCCACCCCCTCCCTGAAAGACAAAGAAAGAGAAAGTAAGTTAGAGTGAGAAAGGGAAAGAAAGAGAGAGCTGCTGAGTGTGCAGTGTTGCCCTTCTGACTCCCATAAAAGCTCAAATTCCCGTTTGCCTTTGGAAATTCCCAGCATGTATCCGGAACATGCCTAGACATTCCCTGTTCATTCTGTACACAAACACAAACAACCTGAGACAAGGGCAACCTAGTGCAGTTTAGTATTTTATCATTATATACTTCTCAATTTCTTTGATGTGCAGTATTTTTCATTTATTTAAGCCTGAGTACTTAGATCATTAACAAAGACCCTTTAGTCATTCATCCGTCTATCATCAGTAACTGCTTTATGCTGGACAGGGTCGCAGTGGATCCAGAGCCAATCCCAGGAACACTGGGCATGAGGCTAATAAAGCCTGATTTATTAAAATGGGCTATATATACAAATTTACATTAATTTATTTCCCATTTAAGATATAATTTGTTATCTTCAGCTGAAACAACTTGACATTATCAAATGTCACTGTGGAAGACAGTGAAATAAAAGTGTGCATCTGACATTACTAAAGGCCAGGCCATGTGAGAGTAATATTATTAAACACTTTTCATCTCGGGCCATGATGTCTCACCTGAAAGGCAATCTCACACATCTTCTCCACCCACTCACTGGTGACTTGCTTTTCAGCTGCAAACACATGCGTCTTATCGTTGGTCTCCACACAGAAGGCGGACATGTTCTCTTTAGGACAGCTTTCGGTGAGGGCAGGAAGGATGCTGATGCACTCTGACAGACGGATAATCTTTTTGTCTAGTTTTTTCGTGCTGGGTTTTTCAGTGCCACTACCTGCACAGTCAAAGAACTCGAGTCGTGCAATGCCGTTTTGACTCGCCGGATACAGCACAAACCAGTTCTTCTTCCATTTCTGAAAACAGATTGAGCACATGAATAAGGAGATATAGAGCTGGTTATACTTTAACTTCTATGATATAGTTTAGCAGTAAGCAAGGGCAGAGGGCCTTGGAGGAATGCCAGGTACATTTAATGGGTCTTGGCACATGCAAAGATGTACACACAAATAATGATCAAGCTTGAAGAATTACACCACTTAAACAGACACGGTCTTTAAAGCTATTATTTGGATGAAGGAGGAAGTGATTTGTGATGCCCTTGACTAGAAGATCAAACATGGGGTCATGAATGTTAAGCTTGTTGGTGGATACAAGATTATCATGAATCATTTGAATTGGAGAGTTGCCTTTCATCCACAGAACTGAGGCTGGATCTGCACCATTCCATCTTTTCTACACCTCAAATAGCCTCTCACTGTTTGTCATCATACCCAAAAGAGAGACTTCTTACTTACATCATGGCATCTTTATTTAGTGTTAGGGTGACTATGCTGAGGTTACCACAAGGAAACTTGCTGCCAGTGACTATGAAGGTCTGTCTTCCAGATGCACAAAAGAGGGAAGGAAAGCTGGGAGGTTGCGTGAATAAACAAACTAAGTGACCAAGGACAGTACTGTAGTGTGTCTGTAAAACAGTATCATAGCTAACCACAATACACTATGCATTTGCCTATGATATTCACCCATATCCTGCAGCCTGATACTGTACTATTAATACATTTTTTGTGTTGTGTTCGCTCAACCTGACTCTCCACCACAGCCTCCGACTGCTTTCTAACTTTACTCTATTTCGAAAGTAGTTTCTCCATTATTTTTACAGAAAGAAAATGAGCCTCTGAGACAGCAATTATTTTTAATCTAACAAATTGTGTGTTTAACAATGAAGGATTCATATTCAGTTTATAATAATAATAATAATAATAATAATAATAATAATAATAAACAATAACATAAAACAAAAATAATCTGAAGCATTTGGTCAGACAGCGAATGCAGACTGTTGTACAGAGACAGAATGAGCCATGTTACAGTTCTGAGCAAACTCATTAAATGCTACACAGGTGACAATTTAATAATAGTGCAGTATCGGGCTGCATGATATGGACAAAAATAGCTTTTCTAATTATAATGATACATATGTCTTGTACTATGATTAAACAAACTTGTGAAGCAGTGATGAGTCACAGTTTTTTTTCTGGAACCTCAGCTGATGGTCAGAACGACCACAGAAACAAATAAAGAATAACTGTGGTTTGTTTGAAATGGGGTTGGCAGTATAACAAAAAATAAAAATCGCATCATTACTCAAAGACATTTTATAGGATACACAACCTGCACTGATTTTATATATTGATTTTATTTCACTGAGAATGATGCACAGTTGATGCATAGTTGATATACATATATCAAAATTCAGTAATACATTTTAACCTCTAATCAACTGTTTCCGATTAGTTTGTAATTGTTGTTTTTATATACCACCATAAAATATTGATCAAAAATGTGTATTGTGACAACTGATCACAATATAATTATATTTTGATATCGCTCAATCCTAGAAAGCTCATTTGCATATTTCAGCCTTCTACAATATCAGTATTGCAATAACAATTCATAAATAATATACATGAAGCCCTGACATAGAGCATATTAAGCCATAAAGGCAGACATGCTGGTGTGTTACAGGAAAACAAGTGGCAGTAGATTTATTATAAATGTGATAACCAAACTACAGTGCTGAGGAACAGTGAACTCCACGACAGCTCGATTTCTGATTTAAAGCGTACATTACGTTATTGCAACATTACACATCAAGTCAAGCCACACTAGACTTAGTGAAAGACAGTCTTGTTAGGTCATTCAGGCATCCGGTTGCATTATTACAAGTCATATTCCACAACTGTGTACTTCCTGCGACTTCATTCCCGCTACACAAACAGAGTGTTGTGCAGTTCTGAGATTCTGACAGTCAATATGTTAAACACGTGAATGATAATATAACATGCTAAAAACAACAGAGTATGAGCAAATGTTACAAGTATATACAGTCAGGTCCATAAATATTGGGACAGTGACACAGTTTTGGTAATTGTGCCTCTGTACACCACCACAGTGGATTAGAAATGAAGCAGTCAAGATGTGACTGAAGCGTAGACTTTCAGCTTTAATTCAAGGGGTTTAACAAAAATATTGCATTAACCGTTTAGGAATTACAGCCATTTTTTACAGAGTTCCTCCATTTTCACAGGCTCAAAAGTAATGGGACAAACTAATATAATCATAAATATTAGGATTATTTTTATTACTTGGAGGTAAATCCTTTGCAGTCAATGACTACCTGAAGTCTGGACCCCATGGACATCACCAAATGCTGAGTTTCCTCCCTTGAGATGATTTGCCAGGTCTTTACTGCAGCCATCTTCAGTTGCTGCTTGTTTGTGGGTAATTCTGCCTTCAGATTTGTCTTCAGTAAGTGAAAAGCAGCTCAGTTGGGTTGAGGTCAGGTGACTGACTCGGCCATTTAAGAACATTTAATTTCCAAGCTCTTGCGCTGCTTTCACAGTATGTTTTGAGTTGTTATCCATCTGTACTGTGAAGCGCTGTCCTATCAGTTTTGCAGCATTTGACTGAATCTGAGCAGAAAGTATAGCTCTGTACACTTCAGAATTCATCCTGCTACTTCTATCAACAGTCACATTATCAATAAACCCCAGTGACCCAGTTCCATAGGCAGCCAAACATGCCCATGCCATAACACTGCCTCCACATGTTTGACGGATGATGTGGTATGCTTTGGATCATGAGCCCTTCCTTTCCTTCTCCATACTTTTCTCTTCCCATCATTCTGGTACAAGTTAATCTTGCATCAGAACTGGTCAGGCTTTTTTTAGAGGTTTTTTAGCAAAGTCTAATCTGGCCTTTGTGTTCTTGAGTGTTACCAGCGGTTTGCATCTTGAGGTAAACCGTCTGTATTTACATTCATGAAGGTGGCTCTTGATTGTAGACTTTGACAATGATAGGCCTACCTCCTCCAGAGTGTTCCTGACTTGGCTAGATGTTGTGAAGGGGTTGTTCTTCAATAAGAAAAGAATTCTGCAATCATCCACTTTAGTTGTTTTCTGTGGTCTCCCAGGCCTTTTGGTGTTGCTGAGCTCGCCAGTGCATTCCTTCTTTTTAAGAATGTACCAAATTGTTGATTTGGCCCTCCTAAAGTTTCTGCTATCTCTCTGATAGGTCTGTTTTGGTTTTTCAGCCTAATGATGGCCTCTTTCACTTGCATCAACACCTCTTTGGACGGCATATTGAGAGTTCCCATGAACAGCTACCAAATGCAAATTCAACACTTGGAATCAGCTCCAGACCTTTTATCTCCTTAATTTATCATGATATAAGGAGGAAACAGGCCACAGCTGGCCATGAAACTGCTTATCAGTCAATTGTCCCATTACTTTTGAACCTGTGAAAATGGAGGAACTCTGTAAAAAACGGCTGTAATTCCTAAATGGTTAATGCAATATTTTTGTTAAACCCCTTGAATTAAAGCTGAAAGTCTACGCTTCAGTCACATCTTGACTGCTTCATTTCAAATCCACTGTGGTGGTGTACAGAGGCAAAATTACCAAAACTGTGTCACTGTCCCAATATTTATGGACCTGACTGTATGTAAGAGGAAAATGGGGGAAAATTGTATTACACTGTCACATTGCTTAAACAGGACAAATGAACATAAACAGGAAAAATATCTCTAGTACAGTTTCAAACAGGCAATTAAAATAAAACACGCACACACACAACTTAATAGGGAGCAATGAATCTGCTTTATTAATCTATAATGTACATGTGCATCTGCCAGTGTAGCAAAAAGGAAATGTGTGGGATTACCCAGTGTGCTTTGCTTCCTCCAACACACTGCAGGTGTACAGAAAATCAGCAGATCTCCATCTGCAAAACTCATCTGAGCCTCCTTTCCCGAAAGCACCACAGTGAAAACCAATTTCATACTACAGAGGTCTCAGAATGACACTTATGTCCTTTGTCAAAATTATACTGTTGGCTTTCAAAAAGAAATGCCAAAAAGTAACCAACCAATTTTTTTGAACATTTGAAATGATTTGATACTCACTGTATTTATCTAGAGCAAACCAGTAGCTGATGTGGAGACTACCTAGATGTGAAGACGTATATAAAAACTATTATCTGAAAAGAAAATTGAATTTAAATCGAATCAAGTGACCTAGAGAACAGATGCACCTAACAGCTGACACATATATAAGAGGCACAATCTGTACAAGCATGTAAAATATAATCCTTATCAACAGGAGACATAACTAATCACAGTTCAAGAGACGTCTGTAGCACACCGTGAATGTATAATTCACTTGTATAATTCATTATTGTAGGGTATGCCTTTAGCGGTCTGTGTTTTTAATTTCAGTGGAAATAAAGCGAGTGGAATGGAAAATGAAAATAACACATTTAGTACAGTTAGTAATATTATATGTGGTTAACTATCACATGTGCTGACACTGCCCTAACACATAACTTTTACACCTTTTTAAGTTCTGCCTATGAAAATGCAAGCAATTTAAAATTGTGATCGTTTATTAGAATGTTTATGAGGTACATTTTGTAGCCTCCATTAGAAACACTCGTAACTGTTGTGATGCTATGATCATTTTTTATCTATATCATGTTTGCAGTGTGTGGGTGAAGCAAAGTTTTACTAGGTCAGATACAGCAGAATAAATCTATTTCTGTTCAGCATACATGTTTTCGATCAGATCCCCATCTCAGGTTCTCAAATTTGAACTGTAAAATTGCTCCCCCTTGAAGTGTAAAATGAATTCCACTGATCCATCAGTACAGCTTTATAAACAAAATCCAACTATTCACATAGCAGGCTTATTATCTAAATGTATACAATAATAATAATTTGGCTATTTACTTTGGCACCATTAAGATTTCCATTTCAGAATTCTGCACCAACAAAACACATTAGGTCCAAGTTAAAATTATTTATAGTTCAACTTGTTTTGAATTATTGAGGTTTGGATTAAACCAGTTCAACGCAAATGACCAGTCAAACAGGCTAATAACTATAAGTTATTTATAGTTAATATTTATAATAAATATATTATATAAATATAATAACTTTGCTTTGCTGCAATCAATGCTGCATTGTGATTTCTACCACTGTAACTAACTAAAAAAAATGCACCACATCTATGATTCACAAAAACCTACAGACAGGCGTCACACTGTGTCTCTCCTGAGCTCTTTTGACATACTTGCACCTCTCAGATTCAGACTCAAATTTCCATAAGACTTTAGCAAGACCTTTAATAACAGACTACATTTTCTGCTTTACCTGTCTGCAAACAAATGGAGCAACATGCCATATAAGATCAGTCATTGTTGACATTTGTGCAAAAAACTGAGCAAGTATTTTGACTGGATTTCTTTCTTTCATTCCTTTAAGGAACTAGCATTTAATATGAAGAGTTTTTGGGTCCATTGTATTTTCTGCTCAGTTTCTTCACATTTCTTTCTCACAATATTCTTGTTAATACAAAAATGAAACTGACATGTCTGCTTCAAACCTCTCTTCAGAACACATCATATTTATAAATACCATCCAATACACCCATGTCATTGATAAACTACCAGTAAGCTTCCTGCTTTGGCTAGTCAAAGTCTAATTAAGTACACTGTATGACCAGAAGTTTGTTAACACCTGACCATCACATTACAATTTCACTTCACTGGAACTAATAGGCCCAAACCTGTTCCAGCATGACAATGCCACTGCGCATAAAGCAAAGTCCATAAAGACATGGTTTGCCAAGGTTGGAGCGGAAGAACTCGAGTGTTCTGCACAGAACCCTGACCTCAACCCCAATGAACACCTTTGGGATGAATCTGAACGCTGACTTCACCCCAGACCTCCTCAGCCGACATCAGTGCCTGACCACACAAATGCTCTTGTGGCTGAGTGGGCAAGCACTCCAAAATCTAGTGGAAAGCCATATTGGAGGAAAGGGGGACGGAATGTGGAATGGAATGTTCAACAAGCACATATGGGTGTGATGGACAGGCGTCCATATAATTTTGCCATATGGTGGCCATAGAGCTGGTTGTGGATTTAAAAAACAGCCTGAGGTGAGACATGAAGGAAAGGCATGGAAAAATGTTTTTTCTAGCCATCTCACTTACTTTTTGGAAAATGGAGAAAAATATGTTACTTTTCTTGGATGGCATAAGAATATGTACAGTTCACGGATATTTACAATCAAAAGCACACAAAGAGTGATCTACAATCCACCACAACACCAAAGAGAACTGAAACCAGAATAAAGCCCAACTCGTCAAATCCAAGAAGTTTAATTTATGATAAACGTCAAATTTTAAGATGTGATTTCAGCACAGTTACGCCACCAGCGCCATATAAGGTAAGAGTCTGTCCGTGGAATATGTTACACAGGATGGAACTTATGCAAATGAGGCAAGAGAGAGTAACTTCCTCAAATCTGCGTCCTTGTCTTATCAGAAGTATAGCAGTGGCGTGACAGACACACGCAGACACGTACACCTTTCCCGTTTAGGCCTTATAGTGGGTTATGACTGCAAATATCACACAACTGATTATTCATTTTAAATAACCAGAACCATGGGTACAACTTGTAACAACTTGCACATAAAAAAATCCAAGATACTCACCCAAAGATATGTACGTGATATTTACGCTGATATTTGTAACACATCTACACAGCATTCCATTATTACTCTCATAGCTGGCTTTTTAGATTAATGAGTAAGCATGTTTGATATTCTATAAGAAGCTTTCTGTGTAGACACTGGGATCCACTGTTTCTCTCACAAATACACATTATAGTAAGTGCACGTGGATTCTGTGTGGTGTGAGGACATAACTGAGACTAAACGTGAAAGGGTGTTGATACTTCCTAATTAAAGTTGAGCTACAATATTGTTATTTAATGATAAAAACATGACAAAATGGCTTTGGTAGTTGAAGATGTCCGAAGTCTTAATGTGTCAAGAAGAGTATAATGACGAATAAGGGTTTAATATTGTGTTAAAGCATTAGAAGGTCTCTCCGGAAACAAAAGACTGTTGTGGTGAAATTTACAATTACTCAAAAAGCCCCAAAAGAGTACTAGATGTCTTGTAGTTCTGTTTCTTAGTGCTGCTGCTGGGAGGTTTGTGACTAAAACACAGAGAAGTATGTTACTAAAGCGGAAAGACAGCACGTTCTATTCTGGATCACTTTGGTATCAGTTCTTCGCCTCAGAGTGTTAAATGATGTGCGTGTGTGTGTCTCTTTGTACTGTATCTAAAGTGAGAAAAAATGAAAACATGCCACTGTGAAGAGCCCTGCCTGAAGGCATTTATTAAAGAACAGCTCAATCACTTGATCACAAATCTACAAGTCCTCATTTGCTAAAAGACAGTCAGAGAGAGTGTCTGCCATACTGCTCTGTGAGGCCACTGTCTACACTCTTAGTACATTCATAACAGACCCAGACCCAGGGTACTTGGTCAAAGGCAACATCCCCCTGGATTCAATGTTACACAAACATGAGTCTCAGAAGGCAGTACAAAGTTTGTCAAGGCCTTAAAAGTTGTCTAGCACAAACCCACACATTCTCTGATGTTTTGATCCTAAAGGTCAATGTGAAGGTCAAATGTGTTTTGTGGCAAACTCCTACAGTAACACCAAAAGTTACTTTATAAAATGTTTTAAAAGGTATTAGCTGAGTCTGAGCTACTTTGGGGAACAACAAGCGTTATAAAAGTTATTAAAGTTATTTTATTTTGATATGCATAATGAATACACTTCTACCCTAACTATGATTTCCAACACACAATGATGACAATTAAGATTTTGTGTACAAATTAGGTATGGTTTAATAGTCTCGAGTCCAATCTCAATGCCCAAACACCCTAAATTCTGAAGTGATTTTTTTAAAAAATGAATCCATTTATAAAACAGAATCCATAACCCACTTACACATACCACATACCACCTACATCAACTTCCTGAGCAACCAAACACACGTCCTGGTTTACCTCAGTCTTTATTAGCACATGCACTAGAGAAACATTTGGAAGCGACACTAGCATTGTGAGAACAAATGATTTCCTTTTTTTCATGGAAAAAGGACAGTAATGCATTTCTTATGATAGAACAAACTGGTTTTAAACATCTGCAGGAATAGTGCATAAATAACTGACTGCTGAATTTGTTGTTTTTAATACTGAGAGTTTACTGAAATGCAGTGCTAAGCATATACACCAAACTCTCACATTCAGATCCTCCCGAAGGCTTTATTCACTGTATTTATTCATTCATTGTATTCATCATATTTGGTAAATTGCAATTTTGTAAATCTGGTCAATGTAAGAGGCTGTTATTAACAAAGACACATTTTCATACAGAATACATTTGTATAAGAGCACATCACTGCAAACTAGTGGAATTTTTGACAAATCTGTCATTAAACTGGAGGTCATTAAACAATCATAAAATATTTTTATCTTTCAAAATCACTGCTGTATGCATACTTTGTATTAGCAAATTCAACAATTTAAGGATAATGTACTGGTTTAACAGCATTATATAAGTATACGCAGTTTAGTCATGTAGGACTTTAACCTGCGACCTGAAATAAAACAAATAGTATCTCAATGTTTCAATAAAATTATTTTATATCACCGCACTACTGAACACGCAAATCTGATTGGTCAAGAGGTGTTGATTAATTTACTATAACAGCAGATTTGACAGTAGTTCTCATTACAAAGCAAATCACAGGGTTATAGTAATGTGCTTATTCTAATGCAGTATCGTTTCTATAGTAACAACAGACACTTCATATAGAGTGGTTATCAACTGGTTAATGTGTAATTGTTTATATGGCGATGTTTTCTCCAAGAAGGCGTTTAACATTTCTGGAAGAAGTATCCAGTGTCTGCGCCATAAAGCTATCACTTTATGTTTCCAGACAGGCCAAAGTCTTAACGATGGAGATGTTCGCACTTTGCAGTTCATCAATAACATGACAAGCTGCATTTTTTTCTTTCGGTTTTATTAACTTCAAGAAAGAGAAATAGGAGAAGCTGGAGAGGGAATGGCAGTTTATAGACACTATGTCATAAGTGATCACAGGAACTAACTTATATTTCTGATGTTCCACAACATTAAATATGAGTATAAACAGATAAAAAGTATGACATGTTCTTTAATAGACACAAAATTATTAGCGCTGTGGTACAAGAGGAATAAAACACATCAGGATGTGCTGTTATTGGAAAATAATCAACTTTGCGGTTGATTATTTTCCCTATAACAGTACGGATACTGCGTGTTTTATTCCTTACATATCTTTTTGGCAGTTTAGGATTTATTTAATGAGAAGTCTTGTTTTTGTTTGCTCAGAATACCTGAAAGCAAGTCTTCAAAAACACATTCAGGAAGCTAAAAATAGACAAAGTGGTCTAAAGCAGTCCAGGTTAGTTAGTCTTAGTTGGTTGCACTGGATTGCTTATTTGAGGTTCTCACTTTTGTGGTTAGGCCTTCTGGTGAAACAACAAGGTTACACATTTTCCATCACATGTATAGTAAGAGCTGCTGACAGTGTAACTGCGTGCATGTGAGAGATCATGTGTTTCTTTCAAAGAATTATTTAATCCTTTATAATATTATATGAAAAATATGTAAATTAAAAATCTGATATTGATAAACAGATTCCTCAAATGCTTTGAGCAAGTGTGTAAGTTTTCTCCTGTGATCATGACTATGCTGTTCTTTCATGTGACTGGCTCATGGCAGAGGAAGAGACCAGTTTCCATGATATCAGTATTAAGTTCTTCAGATGTTTCTGCTGTCAGATCGTTAGGTCATCCGTGTATCTACACGTTGCCATCAAGTAGGACAAAAGTGATGCTCTTTGATGTGAATGACGTCAAACTAGCTCTTAGTTGTCTGTTTACAGCAGTAGACGGTTAACACAAGCTTTAGCCCAGGAAGCGACAGTCACTTCACATTAGTCTACTTTCTGATGAAGTGTTTAGCAAAAACAAAGACGCCTTACCTTTCCAAACTTCTGGTGCTGGACATAAAGTTGTCCTTCTTTGATATGAGTGTCCATCTTTGTCCTTCTTCTCTAAAGATAAACAAGCCAATCCTTCCCAGTCTCTGACTTTTTTTCAGACGGCATCAACTTCCGCTTGCCAAACTTCAGTAGCGCCTCACATGGGGGTTTATTTAAAGTGTTTGTTTTAATCAAATTAATTTTTATCTTAGCACAGCAGTAAGGAAATGAGGTTTATCGCTTTCGACGATAACAAAAGTGAAGCTGACTTCTCACTTCTCTGTCCTTCTGAAGTGAAGTGAGGAAGCGCTGCTCACAGTGTGTACACATGCTGCATACTCCCATCACCCAGCCACTGGGTTGCCAGATTGTGATTTAATACCACTCCCACACAACCTAATTGGACGTTCACGTTGTGGACATTGATATTCCATACCGCTTATCCTACACATGGTCGTGGTGGAGCCTGGAACCTGGAGCCTATCCCATGGGGACTCGGGGCACAAGGTGGGGGACACCCTGGACAGGGTGCCAACCCATTGCAGGGCACAATCGCTCACACACACACACACACACACACACACACACCCACACACCCATTCACACACTACAGACAATTTGAAAGTGGCAACAGTGCTTAACCACACTAATCCACTGTGTCCCTGGACATAGATAATAGTTTAGCTAATATATAATTTACCTACAGGCAGGTACATAATGAACTGAGTACATTTATACTCGCCTGGACTGAAAGGTTATTACAATCTGGCAACTATCTTCCAATCTTCCTCACTTCTCAACCTGTACTGTCTGGTCAAAAATAAAAATGCAGCTTCATATTTAACTAAAAAATGTACTATTGTTAGTGTTAGTTCATTTTATTGCTTGTCCCTGCTTAGGACTCTCAAACATTTTGCACCTCTGCCCCCATTGTTATAATCTTCACGACCCCCATCTAGCACAAATTGCAGGACAAATATATTTTATGAATATAGCCCAATTCATATATTAGGCATGTTGTGCCAGTGTGTACCATATTTATTTGACAAGAGCTTTTTATTACTGAAATTTCTGCCCACAGAACCTAAACCAGTTATATCATGTTAAAATGTATCTTTTAAACATTTTGTATCATATTAAGTTTTTCAAGTAACATTAAAAATATTAATATATTTATTAATATTATAGTATATTAATATTATAGGAATATTATTCACACTTGCTTTAGGTTATTTAGATTTAGATTAACCTTGTTCAAGTGATGAGTTCTTAGGCCTATAAGTTAATAATGGCTATAACCTCTATAACAAATTTACTAGTGGCTGATGGACTGATAATCTGTTGATGCATTAATTGTTCCTTAGAAGTAAATTCATATCACCACCCACTATGTTAGCAAACGCAAACCACATACTAACAGATTAAAAGAAATCTCTTCATCTCTGTAATGCACAAACAGTAATGCAGTCTGATGTTAGATAGCATTTGGGCTGAAGGTATGAGTCTGATTTTCAACCTTCATATTGAAAGCAGTTCTTCAAAGTGCTGATGGAAAAAGATACTCCCCTCACTTCCACCCATCCGAATAGCATTCAGACATACAGGGTGGGCCAACATGCCGTGGTGGGTGGCAGGGAACCACCATATCAGCACCACATCAACCACATATCAAGTGCTCCTGCAGTATCAGCTTGAAATAGACTTTGTTTATAAATTACAGTGTGTTCCACAGGCACCACTGAAATGGCTTATTCGACAGGGCTAACATATTTTCACATATAATCCACTACACACAATCTCTTCACTCTGTCAATTATTCTTTTATTTCAACTGAACCTTTGAACAAAGCATCAAAAATATGTGACTGTACAAATCCTTAGTAAGTTCATTATAAATTATAAAACAAAAAAAAATGTAACAAAAAAAGTAAAATGTGTGCAAATACTGTGCAATAAAATGTCACTCTATCACCATAATGAGGAGACAAAGTCTTTCGAATTAAGAAAAGACATACTGCCATCTACTGGCAATTGAAGAAAAAAAACTTTTAATGTAAGTTTATTTGCATTATACAAGACACAGCATTTACATGATTTCAGTTTTATGTATGTTCAGCAATGTTTTGATTGCTAAGTCTAGAGCCCATTTATATTACAGGTCGATAAAACATACAAATTATAGGCTACATATTATACCAAACATATTGAAAAACAACCAACCAACCAAACAATCAAACAAATAAATAGACAATCTCTCTATCTAGAAAAAAAACCCCAGGAAAAATGTGCATGTGAGTGTATTGTCTACATCCTTCCACAGAAATGAGGGAGGTGAGATCTGAGCTTGATAAGATAACAACGTGATAAAGTTCGCGTTTACGGCAGGGCACGAGCGATAATCTGATTGGTGGAAAATAGACCTGCTTAACACGTCATCGTCTTGTCACGAGGAAGAAACAGGAAGCGGTAGAAATGAGTGCGGTGTATGGAGGTGTGGAAGGGTGAGGTTTTGACCAAAAAAAAGTTGAATTATTAACACATTTTAATTTTCGTTTAAGGCAAATGACACTAGACATTTATGGGACACTGTGTGTTGATGTGTAATGCGTTTGGTAAGATTAGTTCTTCAAGTTTGTATCTGTTTACGTCGTCATCTGTTAGACTTACTGAATCCTGTAAGGCTGTTAGGTTAATGCTGGAATAATAATAATAATAATAATAATAATAATAATAATAATAACTTGACTTTTTCTTTGTCAGGGGCGGAACTCACTCCAAAGCAGTGCTGCTCTCCGCTGCAGGGGAGGTCCTCGCTGAGACAGATGGACCCTGCACCAATCACTGGGTAAGGAAGGAAATGCTGTACATTTGTACCTTGTGCCTGCATTCATTCCTACCATATAGGAGCAGTTTGTAGCTATACAGTTACTATGCACAGTTTGTCAGCCCTACTAGCTGAGCACATACACCGATCAGCCATAACATTAAAACCACTGACAAGTGAAGTGAATAACATTGATTATCTAGTTACAATGGCACCTGTCAAGGGGTGGGATATATTAGGCAGCAAGTGAACAGTCAGCTCTCAAAGTTGATGTGTTGGAAGCAGTAAAAATGGGCAAGCGTAAGGATCTAGGTGACTTTGACAAGGGCCGATTTGTGATGGCTAGACGACTGGGACAGAGCATCTCCAAAACGGCAGGTCTTGTGGGGTTTTCCCGGTATGTAGTGATTAGTACCTACCAAAAGTTGTCCAAGGAAGGACAAACGGTGAACAAATGAAAGGGTCATGGGTGCCCAAGGCTCACTGATGCACATGGAGAGCGAAGGCTAGTCCGTCTGGTCCGATCCCAAAGAAGAGAAAGTGTAGCATAAATTGCTGAAAAAGTTAATGCTGGCTATGATGGAAAGGTGTCAGAACACACAGTGCATCACAGCTTGCTGTGTATGGGGCTCTGTAGCCACAGACTGGTCAGTGTGCCCATACTGACGTCTGTCCAATGGAAGAGCAATGGAAGAAGGTGGCCTTGTCTGATGAATCACGTTTTCTTTTACATCATGTGGACAGCCAGGTGCGTGTGCGGCACTTACCTGCTAACGTCTTGGTGCCAGATACCACATCACACTTTCAGAGGTCTTGTGGAGTCCATGCCTTGATGGGTCAGAGCTATTTTGGCGGTATAAGGGGGACTTACACAATATTAAGCAGGTGGTTTTAATGTTATGGCTGATCAGTGTATGACTTAGTTGGCGGACTATTCTCAGCACAGCAGTGTAGCTAATAAAGTGACAATAAGTGTACAGTGGTTTAAAACCCCTACAACACTCATATCATGTTAATCATTTTCTCTGACCTATATACACTACACTACACCCAATGTAGTGTGCCACTTGTCCAGTTAGGAGCCATTAAGAGTGTGTTTCAAACCTTTCCTTACTGAAGTAATCTATGTTCTTTAGTTGGTTGGTGTTGATAAGTGTATCGAGGGCATTAACGATATGGTCCAGAAGGCAAAGATCAGTGCCGGGCTGGATCCCAATACACCCATATATTCTCTGGTGAGTCTGTATTACTATTTGGACAAACCAGTAAGGAGATTGCTTACATTGCTGTAATTTTCCTGAATGGTTAAGACAAAAAAGTGTGTGTTTTTTTATATAGGGCATGTCGCTGAGTGGTGGAGAGCAGAAGGATGCCATTCAGAAACTGATTGATGAGATGATGGAAAAATTTCCTAAACTAAGCCAGAATTATTACATTACCACAGATGCCATTGGTGCCATGGCAACAGCAAGTGGCCATGGTATTGTATCTTACATGTTAGCAGTAATGACCTCATGTAAATAGCAAATAATTAACAAAACTTGTATTCAGCATTATCTAACACACTGAACTTTATATATATATATATATATAAGTTCAGTGTGTTAGATAATGCTAAATGCTATATATATTAGTGTGTGTGTATGTATGTGTAAAATGTGTCTTGGCAAGACAATGAATATGTAGTCTCTTCTTCCCTGCAGGTGGTATAGTACTGATATCAGGAACTGGTTCAAACTGTAAGCTGGTGAACCCTGATGGCACTCAGGTGGGCTGTGGAGGATGGGGTCACATGATGGGAGATGAAGGCTCTGGTAACTATAACTACTTATATACCTTATATCCTTTATAATAGAATCATTACTGTCCTTAATATGTGTATGTTTACTGGAAATTTCTGATTCCCTTTCTCTTTAGCATTTTGGATCTCTCATCTTGCTGTAAAAGCAGTATTTGATGCCAGAGATAACCTGGTCACACCTCCACATGATATCACCTATGTTAAAAAAGCCATGGAGGACTATTTCAAGGTTAGTCGTCATTGTCCTTGTTTTGTGTTCATCAAATAGTTGTTTATGCTGTATGATTGATTCCTTTGTATCCATCTGTAGGTGTCAGATCTGATGGGCATGCTCCCCCACCTGTACAGAAACTTCCAGAAATCATATTTTGCTGGCTTCTGTAGAAAACTGGCTGAAGGTACTGTGAAGAGTGAGGGAAGGAAGATAGCCGATTGCCTCACTCATTCAGAGTGCATAGGCTGCTGTCTGCCTTCACGTATCAAATGTTTTTGTTTTAGGTGCTAATGCAGGTGATGCCTTCTGCCGATACGTGTTTACCCAGGCTGGTAAAGTGCTAGCACAGCACATTGTAGCAGTGCTGCCCAACGTGCACCAGGTTTGATACACTGTGTGTCTCAGTCAGTGAATGAACATTACTATACATGAACTTAACACACACTCTGTTACTCACATTCTGTCTCTGTTTACTCTCCATCTGTCCCTCTCTTTTATACAGGAGCTGTTCTTGGGTGACCTTGGCCTGCCCATTCTGTGTGTTGGATCTGTATGGTTAAGCTGGGAGCTGATGAAAGATGGTGAGTTTGGTTAAAACAGGTCACAAAATTAGCTACCTTCATTGTGTTGTGATGGTAAATATTTGTCTTTGATACATGACAGAAAACCAAAGCAGAAGTCATTTAAATACATTTACATTGATCTTATTTGGCTGACACTTTTATCCAAAGTGATTTACAGCTGAGACGGTATACAGCTGAACTGTTGAGGATTCGGGGCTTTGCTTAAGGACCCAACAATGGCTGCTTGGCAATGCAGGGATTTGAATTCACAACCTTCCAATCAGTATCAATCAGCAAGTCATTCCCTGCCCCTCCACCATAACTGTTGCTTTGACACTTATTTTCCACTAGTGTTGGCACCAAATGGAGTCTAATAATTGATTAGTTTACCAAAGTTTACCTGGATAAAATTATCCAATTTTTTTATTGTTCATTAGTGAACAATAATCCACAAAACCATTTATTTGGAATGCAAATGTATTGCATTACATTGTAGATAAGAATTTCAGTGACAAACAATGGGAAAAAGAACAAAATAAGTTATAATATTCCCTGCTGATTATCATGATCATAGCTACTGCATCAACTCTGTTAAAACCGCACTCAGTTGACAAGACACTGGTGAGTCTGTGGTTGCTTTTTCTTGCAGGTTTCACTCAGGTCCTCTCCCAGGCCAAACTGTCTGGTTACAGCGATTTTCAGAAGTATAGCCTTCTCACCCTACGCCAGTCGTCTGCTGTAGGTGGTGCCAAGCTGGGAGCCCAGAATGCAGGTGCCACCTTGCCCCTGGACTACTCCACTAGTGCCAGCGTGTTCTTCAGCCACTCGTTCACTGAGCAGTGATCAACACTAATGAGGACCAATCAAGCTGGAAACACTGCTCCCTGTTTTTATACATATTTGGCCCCAGTGCAGTATAGTACAATCAGAAAAATACCTCGACTTAAACTGGACATTGCTACGTAGTATTTCATGTGATCTGTACACCTCTGTATAATGTCATTCAGTTTACATGGCTCTTCGGCAGCAATCTGGGCATTAACCCAGTGAAAGGGAGAAGGTGAAGTTGCTGGGAGCGCGAGAGTTTATAGTTCTTTACATTAGAATTAGGGTCACTAAATGCAAAAAAACTTTAATTGCTTCCACATTTCCTATTTCCTATTTTGAATATAAAAATGAATGCTGTTCTGAGATGTATCTGTCCCCCGTGCACTAATTGTGAAATAACGTAAAATACTAATTTTAATATTTTTATACAGTATCTAAATGTCTTATCATAAAAATTGCAAGAGCAAGTGTATGAGGCCTAAGACCTGATTAAAAATCTTGATTAAAAAAAGCATTATCATTATTAAAAATCATGATTAAAAAAACAAAATGGTCTGTTCTTGTCCAATTTTAACTGAAAACATCTGTTAAAACATCAAGTCTTACTGTATCCCCCAAATTAATGGCATTTTTTTATTACCGTCCTGCTCAGTAGAAAAATGAATATTTCAATAGCAAATATAGACAGAAAAACTTGCAAATGGCAGAATGGAAACACATTGTAAGTGGTGTAGGTGCAAAAAGTGGTCAAACTTCTTTTTTTATTTTTTTTTTTTCCCCCCACCATAATTATATTCATTATTTGGAGGCATAACATTTTTTTTCAGTTTATTAGCTACCATTAACTAATGATATTGAATTCATAACTTGTGTAACTTAGGGATACTTAAGATGTAACCTTTTATAGCTTGGTGGACAACAATCAAATGTCGCTTAAGGATCCTACGAAGGCCACACACAGAAAGGGGTAGCCATATTGTCGTTTTCTATGGATCTAGAAAATTGACACCCCAATAAAGTCACTGGTTGTAACACAGTTACCCCACTGTGAAAGGTTTGGTTATACACCTGGTAATTACATATGTTAGCTGGGATCTTTCCTAAGGTTTCACCACAAATGAAGCTGAGTAAACAAGAGTTTTTCCTCACCCCTGTCACTTGGCTGACAGGAGTGGAACCCGATGTGGTCTTCTGCTGTTGTAACCAGTGTCTCAAGGTTTGGCATGCTGTGCATTCTGAGATGCTTTTATGCTCACCACAGTTATAAAGAGTGGTTACTGTTTGAGTTACTGTAGCCTTCTTGTCAGCTCAAACCTGTCTGACCATTCTCCTCTGACCTCTCTTATCAATTAGTCATTTCCACTAGCAAAACTGCTAAAAAAATTTTATTTTATTTTTTTGCTGCCACACAAATTTCAACTGGAAAATTGTATTGAAATGAGCAAGTTGAATGAGCAAATGTACAGCTGTTCTTAAAGTGGCTGGTGAGAATATGCCAACCAGCCATAACATTAAAACCACTGACAGGTGACGTGAATAACATTGATTATCTTGTTACAATGGCACCTGCTGTGATATCTCATGTTTTCTTTTACATCGTGTGGACGGCCAGGTGCATATGCTTCGCTTACCTGGAGAAGAGATGGCACCAGGATGCACTATGGGAAGAAAGCAAGCTGGCAGAGGCAGTGTGATGCTCTGGGCAATGCTCTGCTGGGAAACCTTGGGTCCTGGCATTCATGTGGATGTTACTTTGACACGTCCCACCTACCTAAACATGGTTGCTGACCAAGTACACCCCTACATGGCAACGGTATCCCCTAATGGCAGTGGCCTCTTTCAGCAGGATAATGCGCCCTGCCACAGCGCAAAAATTGTTCAGGAATGGTTTGAGGAACATGACAAAGAATTCGAGGTGTTGACTTGGCCTCCAAATTCCCCAGATCTGAAGCCGATCGAGCATCTGTGGGATGTGCTGGACAAACGAGTCTGATCCATGGAGGTTCCACCTTGCAACTTATAGTACTTATGATTAACGTCTTGGTGCCAGATAATACAACCTTCAGAGGTCCTGTCCACGTCTCAGTGGGTCAGAGCTGTTTTGGCAGCACAAGGGGTTTTAATGTTATAGCTGATCTGTGTAGAGTAAATAATAAGCCTGTGTACCCATTAAGGACAACTGTTTTTTTTTTTTTACCTCAAACTTCACAATGATTTTTTTTCCTGCTACTAGATAGTTTAACCAAATTATGTTATTGTTATTAAATACTTTATCATGTGTCAGACACTTCCATTTTGATATATGATCATGATATATAACCATATGCTCATACTCTCTGGTGGCCAAACCTTAATTTGGGATGTCACTATGTATAACAAATTAAAAAAATTAACAAGTAAAACTATATATTTTGTAACTGGGAATACACTGTACAGTCCTAATGTCCAGCTGGAAGACTATAGAGTCACAGACTACTACTATAGTCCAATGCTAGGCTCTGATGCCCCTGGAGGTATTGAAGCAGTCATGTTCACATGGGTACCACAGCAACAAATTCAAGCTGACTGACAGTAAAAGTTCTATGTGAAAACTACAGCTCACTGAAAGCTTCTTATGTTTCAATACAATGCATTCCGTATTTCAGAAATAATAATAGCCTAAAACTCAATGCTCAGCATGTTTCTGAATTACTCAACTGTTTAGAGAGAACATAAGGAAATGCTTTCTGTAAATGACAAAATTCCACAGAATTAAGCCATATCAGAAAAAAACAGAACCGCAGCATGCAGGATTAAGTGTGCTGGCATATGCATATAGTAACATTAGAAACTTGAGTAAAAAAAAAAAGAACTGCATGAAACACAAACGCTCAGCAAAATACCAACATTTTTTACATTTATTTACTTTTTTTCTTCGTTTTGTTTCAAATAACTGCAATCTTGCATGTAAGAATTTCTACTCAAAAAATCAAATAATGTTTTCATGTGAAAACCTCCACAGCTTTTTCTTGCCATTCTACTCAAACTGGCCCATTATCCAGTGAACCACTTTACATCCAGTCACACCCCAAACTGTCCCTCCACACCCACAGTTATGGGGCATGATTATCCCAGCCAGACATAACCTCCCCTGTTTAAAAAAAAAAAAAAAAAAAAAAAAAAAAAAAAAAAAAAAAAATTCAGGCAAGGAGAAAGTAAATACATAATCAGGCACGGACTTCTAAGTGAGAGCTGGGGTGATCTGTCTTCTCGGCTTATCAATAGAAAGAAATAAAACGGCTCTGTTTTGAGTACAATGTTAGGTCGCGATGGCACCTCCTAGAGGCTGCGTCTAAATTCCCTGCCCTTGTTTACATGTAACAAATGGAAAAATAAAAAGCTTATAGATAAACCCTCCTCCCTCCCTCCCCCCCCCCAAAAAACCCCTCACCCTCCTCCTCCAGCCCCTCACAGCTGTGTGTACATATTTATGAGAGCGTATACATGGCCGTGTCAATTCCAGCCAAAAAAAGTCTCTGTATGTGTGTGTGAGAGGGCTCCACTCCAGAGGGTGAGGATGATCCCTAGTATTTCACTCCTGGGACGAACTCCTTGGCTTCGGGGTTTAAGCTGCTCTTGCGCTGAGAAGAGAAAAGAGAGAGAAGACATCATGTCAGATTATAGCACACCTTATATTCCTGTGTGTTTCATAATGGAAGTACTGGACATTATTAATGATTATGGGCTTCATGATCATTTTTATACTGACATTTTTGTTAAGGTATGCGATACATGCTAGAGCCATATGTTTAATATTGGAGTCATCCTTGACCCAACTGGCTCAACTAACAAGAATTTCAAGTTAAGCAAGCAAAGCTAAGCATCTGTGCAGTCAATCCTGTACAAATGACACAAAAATTTGTGTGGTCAATGGCAATCAGGCAAAACTGGGCTTGCCAGGTCTTAAAGCTTACCACAATCTCCTCTGTGTTGCTGTTGCTGTCGCTGACGGACAGACCGTTAAACTGCTGCTGAATCTGTCCCATCCCTGGGGGAAGATCTCTCGCTGGAATAAACCAATCCTGATCCTCTTCATCCAACATTTCCTGGAAACAGCGCTCCAGAAACTCTTGCTCCAACAGCTCCTCCTCTACCTGTGAAAAAGTAAAGAAGGGCCACAATAAGAGAATTGAGAGAGAGAGAGAGAGAGAGAGAGAGAGAGAGAGAGAGACTGTTCCTGACACACAAAAGGATTGGCAGCAAAATCTCCACTCTCACCACTCGCAAGGGTGTGTTTGTTTTTACAAATGAGCATATGTGGGTTAGGATATTGCAGACAGGCCACTGCATGTCAACTCATGGAGCACATAGCTGGTTAAGTAAAACACTATGCTGAAGACAGAAAGTAGGAGAACTAGAGCATAATAGCTCAGTTACAATCACACAGTTGCATCCACCATTACTACACAGACCACCAGACAATGGTGCTTCAGAGTGTGTGTGTGTGTGTGTGTATGCACAGACCTGTCGGTTGTATTCTTCCTCATTTTCCATCCACATGTACTCTGCAAAAGGGTTGACTTCTCCCTCTGCATGCCCATTGGTTACGGAGTCTTTTCCGTCTTTCCCTGGAGCCCCACCCCCCAGCGTCTTTGCTAGATCAGGCCCGTTCAGATCTGTCGGCTCTGTGAAAGAGAGACAGAAAAACAAATCATAAAAACCAACATATTGGGAGTCAAACTTCATAATGAAAAACAATATAAAGATTTTAGAGGACTAACTGCATACATTGCTTCGTTCAAATCCCATGTACTACACTTTGCTGCTACAAAGTTTGGGGGGAGAAAAGAAAAAAAAAAAAAAAAGAGACAAGGCACACACACACACTAAATGTTCTATGATTACAGATGAGTGCACCTGAGCCCCAAATCCAGCTCTCACACACATATGCCAGAACTGGCCATCATTGTTTGGAGAGACACAGGCTGCAAGTTTGTCTGTTCTGCAAAGAGAACTGGAGGCATAGTGTAAAGAAACAGCTATTTTATATTGTGTGTCTCCAGGAATCATGTCATGTTGGTTTTTATTTTGCCATTCCTAACAATCATTTGGGTGTGACATACCAAGTAATTTCTTATAAAATCATTATTGTTGCGTTTACATTTCACCTTCACACAAACACACTATATGGCCAAAAGTTTGTGGACACCAGACCATCACACCCCTATGTGCTTGTTTGCTTGATTTAGTCCCCCTTTGTTGTTATAATAACCTCCCCTCTTCTTGGAAGACTTTCCACTAGATTTTGGAGCATGGCTATGGGGGTTTGTGCTTGTTTAGCCACAAGAGCATTAGTGTTATCAGGCACTGATGTCAAGCAAGGAGCCCTGGTGCGCAGTGAGTGTTCCAGTTCATCCTGAAGGTGTTGAGTGGGGTTGAGGTCAGGGCTCTGTGTAGGCCACACAAGTTCTTCTACCCCTATTCTCTTGCTTTGTGCACAGTAGTGCTGTCATGCAGGAACATGTTTGGGCATCTTAGTTCCAGTGAAGGCAAACTAATGCTACAGCATAGGAAGACATTCTAGACAATTGTGTGCTTCCAATTTGGGGAAGATATGGGTGTGATGGTCAGGTGTCCACATACTTTTGGCCATATAGTACAGATGGGTGACAAGCTGGATTCGTGAATCTGTTATATGAGGGCATGAGTTTGATTTCCTTTCAGCTTCTTATTGGCTGTTTCTCAGCGCTGTGTTTGCAACTAGTCGCAAAGGGGTTCACAACAGATGATTCATAAACAAGAAAATCAAACAGGCTTCAAAATATCGGAGCCTCTGTGACAGCCTGCAGACTGAGAAAATCACAAACCGCTCACGCTACATGGGCAGCCTCTGTGGGAGCACGGTGATGGGCAGTGTAGTCTCTGAGCACCAAAATTAGTCGACAACTGGGAAACCGGGGCCAAAATCATGTAGTCTCCACCAGGCTTAATGGGGAATTAACCACATGTGACAGGTCTCTCTCTCTCTCTCTCACTCACTCACACACTTCTCTCCTGCCCATGTGTCCTGATTTTAGGAGAGACTAAGTACTGCTTGTTGCATTAGCAGACTGGCAAACAGATTAAATAAACCAGAGCAGACAGCATACACAGATAAGGACAAAAGAGGACTGCCAGGATCCCTCAGTGCACACCATGGGGTCAAATCAATTTAGGCTTGTGTGGCCAAAAAACCTACATAATCACCTGGATTTTAGTTAGTGATCCAATATACCGTACCCATACTGTGCCAATATCAACAAAAATCACTGGACTGAATATAAGCAGTATTTTGTGCTGTAATATTTGGAGTTTTCTAAAAACTATAAACAGTTTTGTTTACATATTGATTATTAAGTTGTGATGGCTATGTACTTTTTCCTGTAGAGTAGTTTGTTGGAGCAGTTTAAGTGTTAGATGGCCATCTGAAGTGGAATGCTAGAAAATCACTCACTGTAAAGCTTAATAGTCACCGATACTCAAAGTGATATTGCACACATCTCCAATTTTACTCTTCACCGCTTGTTTGAAGAATCCAGAGGGTAGAATAGTTTCTCACTTTGCAATCCCATGTGCAAACAGTTGCCTATAATTTACATGCAACACCCACCATGTGTTTCCAAGATTTTCTAACTTCAGGAAAATACAGGTCACTGAGACCTGCTAGTCTGGTGCAAGCAGAAGAAAGGACATTTACAGCTTCATTTACAACATCCCTTCGAACCGTATTTGCCTGAGGTTCATCAATTATTAACAAAGATTAGAGCACATGCATGCACAAGCTTACAGCACAGCACAAGTTACATTCGCTAACACAACAATAACTATGAACCGATCAGTAAAATGCAATACTTGGATGGGTTGAATTGCATCAGCTCTGTGCTCATAGCTGCTTTAATGATGATCAATCAATTTGTCTAATAAAAGCAATTACACAAATGCTGTTAGATAAACTAAATGTGCATGCTCCGTGTAGAGCTCCTCTGATCTTTCTTATCAACAACGTGTTTCTGCATGCAGACCTGCCATATTATATGTTTTTTTTTTTTTTTTTTTTTTTTTTGCACCATTCTGTGTAGACTGCTGTATGTGAAAGTTTCAGGGGATCAGCAGTTTCTGAAATACGTAAACCAGCACATCTGGCACCAACAATGATGCAATGGTCAAAGTCATGAAGATCACAATTTCCCCCATTTTAATGTGAACATTAACTGAATACTAACTGACTTGTATCTGCATTCCTGCCACATGATTGGCTGACTGCATAACTGCATGAATGTGCGGACGAATAGGTTTTCCATAAAAGTGGCTAGTAAGTGTGTGTGTATATATATATATAAATTTAAATTGATTTTACATACTTATAGCATTATCGTACCGCATATTTTTCTTCAGTATCGTGCAGCCCTAGTATTTAACAGAGATTGTCAATATGGATACGGGAGTTATGGGGTAACACAAGATGAGAGCTGACTCGTAAATGGTGCCCTAAACCCATTAGCCTCATTTCAGTGACAGAAGCAAAGAGAAAATGTTCACAAGTTCTCAAGGGTCAACGATTTTTAAAAAAGTGGGATAAAGCATCTGTTTACCCAACAATTCAGTGCACAGTTCCACTAGCATTACAACAGTTTCAGTCACTCTCACTAGTAAATACAGATATCAACACTAAACATGGACTGTGTGGAGATTTATGGGCCTACATAGCTATAGATATAGCTTACCTCAGTTTTAGCCTGGCTCCCTTTCATCTTCCATGCATAAGAATTTAAAAAAAGACTAAAAAGAATCTATAGTTTCCGATTAATTTAAACCATAGTAATTTTAAAAAAATAATATAATTTTTCAATGTGATTTTTGCCAAATGTAATTACATCAATATACACACACATTCATACTTACTTTATGTTTATGCCTTACTTTAAATTGTTTAAGTACAGATAATATTACTTCATTATGCAATGTCTTAAGGGGTAAGACTAAACTTTTGGTTACTTTAAGCAAATGATCTAAATGAAAAGGAACTAAACTTTTGGATACTTTAAACAAATGATCTAAATGAAAAGGAACCTCTGGCAATGCTGTAGCTGTCAATACACTAGATAGTGCCCTAAGACACTCTGCACCACTGGGGAAGCAGAATGGTTTTGTGAGCTGAGCAGACTTCATAAAATGGCAGTGTTGCCAGGTCAGTGGGAAACTCTTCATTTTTACTTTGGTAATGCTAGAATTTACAAAGCAGTCTATATGGTTTGCAGGGAACAGATATTGAAGGTTGGGATCATTTGGGCTGCTGGTTTTTACACAGCCATGTTAACTTGCTCAAGTCTCAAGTTGCCTCAGCCTCAGTCACACACATGTATTAACATTTGTACAGGAAGTGGCTTCAATCATGAGTCATGTTTAAATCATTAGTACAGAGCATTTATGATTTTCCATCAAAAACAGTTGAGTCTTATGCGACTCTTTTGCCAGATTATGCTTAGGCTGATTAAGGCATGCAGTTGACAGTACTAACGTGGGGACTATAAACATCACTTAAATGTTAGTTACATTAGTCTAGCTTCAGTGCAAACACATCTTGGTCGTTTGACTACATTTTGGTTAAGAGAGAAAATGTTTTTTTTGTGGCCAATTGATTTCTTTTAAAAGCAGAGAATATTTGCTTTGGCATAAGGAAAGGGCAGAATATAAGGGCAGTGAATAAACAGTAGGAACTCATTTATTTATTCATCTTCAGTAACCACTTTTGTCCGGGTCAGGGTGGATCTGGAGCTTATCCCAGGATCAATGGGTGCAAGGTGAGAATACATCATGGACAGGAAGCCAGGTCCATTGCAGCCAAGCTGCCTTGGGTAAATACTCAATTGTAGATGTGAAGAAACAACATAGATTTGTGTCTGGAATTTCTAACAATAGATGAATCCATTTTCACTTGTCTACTGTTTTGGCTGCAGGCGAATGCTACCTATATGTGCCTACAAAATATATTTTCTAATGAACAGACTTTGCAGTAGCATTTCAGATCCACACAAAATGGTTTCATTAAAATCAGACACAAGGAAGTAAGTGAGGGTTGAGGAGAGGGGGCTTTATTTGATTTATGTTACTTGTGGCTCCTCTCTGTGGCTTTATTTATAAAAGATCTAGATCAAAGAAAATGTGGGTGGATTTATATAGCAGGATATATGCACGTTTAAGACCCGTGGCAAATAGAATGCACTCACATTTAAAATGGTTTATAGGGCTTCAATAAAAGTTAATGTCAATCACAATCTATGACTGAATAATAGCCTAACACAAAGGCTATCAGAACACACACCTATTACAAACTAAGTATGTTTTGCCTTAGGATCAGATCTTCTTTTAAAATAAAAAGAATTCATCATCATACTAACAGAAAGTGTGTATCTAAAATCAATGTGAAGTCTGCAACTCAAAGCCAATCCAGTATTCATCAGCTCATCGGGGGGAGTATTCATCACAGGGATTCATCACAGCTACCAGAACCAAACAGGGAGACAGAAAGAGTCACGATCAATGACTTCATGTGTCAAAGGCAAACTTTCTATTGAATTACAATAAAGAGAGAGGTTTCTCCATATCGTCACTTTCAGTAATAATTTTAAACATGCTTTTTCAAGTTAGGCAAACATGGACAAACATAATAGATTTGTTGGTGAAGTTTTAGTAGAAATACATTGATACAGGCAGTTAACTGGAAATGGGATGTCATTGTTTGTTCCCTAATCAGACTTTTAAACATGAGAGGACATAGCCAAGCAGTTAGCAGCTAATTATTTTTAGGATGCTGCAGCTTGATGTTAATTATGGAAAGTACCACAAAATAAACAAATTATAATTTAAAACCCTCAAAGCTCTGCCTTCAAGTCACTTCCTCAAGTTCCACTACTGCTCTTGACTTCTAAGAGACTGCAGGAAAAAGGAGCATCATTATTGATTTTCCACACTATTGATTATGATCGCGATATAAACATCTAGTGAGCTAGTTAGACAAATTTAGCTAGCTAATATTAAGGCTTTTGCTGGCACTCTGGTTTGAAATTTTCACAGTATGAAAAGTCTAAAAGTGAAATCACACTGTCCCCGTAATAATCAACAAACAAAATGAATAGGAAAATCTATTTTTGCACAAAAGTCTCTTTAATCATCCCTGGATATACATAAAAGAACTAGAAGAGACACTAAGAAAGGCTTTTTCACAAAATCTTTTCCATTGCCAGTATTTATCATGCTTTTGTTATAAGCTGAAAGATTGGCTGCAAAAAAAAAAGACTGCGTGCAGTGTGCTGCTCTGCTTAGGAAAATGACGTCTTGCTCTTCTGTGTGTCTGATAGCCAGTGTGCATGATGAAGTTAAGAAAATGGCAGAAGTGGCAGCAGAAGTAGCAATGTAATGTGGTTACAACTGTTGTGGATTACACAGCCGAAGGGTTTTCAGCGCAGCTGCGTCCCCTGTGCAGAAAAACGGAGGCTGCTTTAGTACGAATATGAGGATGATGAGCCCTGAGGGAAGGGATTGCAAATTTTTGGGGATTTTGACACAAAAGAGGGTGAATAACAGATTATGGAAATTAACAGTGTGAACAAAAATGGGTAGAAGATGTAATGACTAACCACGACACTGTAACAACACTGCTCTAATGACAGTAAGCTAACTTAGATACTCTGAGAACAGCAATTTTTACTTCATTTTAGGCTATAATTTGTTTCCATGTAATTGCTGCTGATATCAAAATATCGTAGGTATTAATCCAACAGGATTGACAACAAAATAGCCTCATTTAAGAAAAGGCTGGGCAATGAGACAATATAATGGTATATAAATGAATAAAGTATGTCACAATACACATTTCTGAGTTTTCACCCTTTATCATTTTAATAGCAGTTACAAACTCCGAAGAGAAGCAGCTGATTTGATCTTCATTTTGTATTGAATCTTTACAGTTGCAAATTTATTAAAATGAAGAGTTATTTTAGTTTTAAAGTAATTTTTGTAGACATTTTTTCATGTTTTTTTAATGCAACATTACTGTTTTGCTGCCAGTTGTTCAGCAAATCTGTATATCACGATACATATAAAGTATCATATGAATGTCTTCAAGTAATGTGCTATGATTTTGTCACATCACACAGCCCTAATTTAAAAAGGCTTCTATTACTGTTGAAGATTACTCCCACAGGAAGTATATGACCAGCCTGACTGCTTGAAGATTAGCTGTCATCTTACAGAAGATCAGATGTGTGAACACGACCTCATTTCCACATTCAGGATGAAGCCACTTTGAGCCTGCGTTAATTGCTTTCCCGGTGCTATTTCCTGGTTTTAGATAGGCTTAAAGCGTGTTTTACTGCTTTTTTAAAACCTTTTTAAAGCCCTTTCACTCTCTTTGGCTGTAATTAAGCTAATATGGGATAAAAGTTTGGTTCTAACAGATCCACCTGGCCTACAACAACAAAACAACAAAGATGGAGCAACATATGCAAATAAATTCTTAAAGGATGAAAGAAGTCTCCCAACTGAAAAACATTTTTGTTACTAGTTCTTTCTCACATAATACTGAACACTGTGCTGTTTATCATTAGTGCAATGTTCATTTCCTGTGCAGGACACCACAAAAGGCAACAAACTTGGGAATTAAATGTATGTGTATACACACATATTGTATATATTTTATTTGGTAAACCATATGATGTTCACCAGTGTGCCTCCTATTGCTTAACCGAGGGAGAAAAAAAGCAAACTGAAGCTTTTTGCCACTCGGGAGGATCTTGTACATTACCAATGAAGCTCATGACATAATACTTCATGTCAATCTGTCAGTTGTACCAGACTGTCTGGCAGGGGAACTTTTGGTCATTAACAATGAGCTTGTTCCTGCCAGGAATCTTTCTCTCTCTGTGCCTGTCAGGACTCATTCACCGATGATGTAAAGATCTATAAAGAGGTGGGTTTGATGGCAACCACCTGGCACACAAACATCCACCCTTCACCTTTCTGCCTGTCTAAAAACATCCATCTCCATAGGGACAGAACTATCATCAGATGAATGGGGAGAAAGGGCAGTGTTCAAAGAATCTTAAAGTTAAAAGTAGCTCTTAAGTGACCTTAAAGACTCCTAAATTTCTGCCCAGGATTTTAGTGCTTTAAAAAACAAACAAACAAAAAAAATTAGGAGTAGTCCAGGCACCAAATCACAAACAATCCTAAAGTGCTGCTGCTGGCCATTTAACAGCATACTCAAGTTCATGGGTTTCATACATTTAATGACAGCAACCTTTAAAGGGTATTGCGTCTATTGTGTAAGAATTTCAGTGACAGGAGTTGTAAAGACATTACCTCAACTATTAAGTAAAATAGTGCGAAAGACCAAAGTTTACTCAACTCTTCATGACTGCAAATAACATCTGCGAGTTTTACATCAAACAATAAATGCCCCTGACTACTAAAAATGAGATCATTGCTGTATAAATAAATGTTGACAGATTTCAGACTAAAGTGGAAAAAACAAATGCTGTGCATTCGTAGTAACTTGGGAAAACTCTTAGTACATTCGTACCTCTTAGTACCTTCGGGCATACATCCTCCGATCACTCACATTCAGTAAACTAAAAGCTTCAGCATTTTTTCATTGCATGTTACGGATGCACAATATATTGTTTGTAAATGGTTACCTCTACAATACTGATATTACCGAAGTCCACCAGCCTCAGGTTCCAGATAAGGTTTCTGTGGGTGCAACTCACAACATTGGTATGATTCATATTAAAAAAAAAACAAAAAAAAAAAAACAACACCAGTCTGTTTTGCAATGTCTTGCACTATAATAAGTCACAATATGTAGCAATATATTTGCAATATGCTGTTTGCAATGTGACAGGCTTCATACAACATGGGATAAATATAAGATAGTTTAGAAAGCATCTTGATTCTCAAGGGGGGAAAACAATACCAGAGAATAAATCTCTAAAATAAATAAAGGGCAATAGAAATTGCATGGATGGGCTGGATTTTGGTTTTCTTAGATAGCAGAGGCACATCGAGCAAGACATTTTTGTTGCAAGACCAATTTTGATACTTTCTTCGAGCACACCAAAATATTTTAAGAAATCAAGAGATCAAGAGATCAACAAATGTGAGCCAGGTCAAATCCATCCTTCATCATGCGTACACTGTCGTGGTCATCAGTATTTCAACGTCAGTATAGAAAGAAAGGAATGTTTCCTTACTTAGTTGAGCACACACACATACACACACAAGGCCTGATGTGACTATTGTATACAAACTACATTAAACTGTCTAACAGTAGCTGAGTGGAGGAGACAGGAGTTGTGGTATTGCCATAAAAACCAATTTGTTTTGTCCAAGTTCCTCTGATAGCTGCAGAAATATCTTTGAGCCATGTAAAAATGTTATATATCATTTGTAAAGCATATACACTATCAGGTGAGGAATTTCCCTGCCAACAAATTCTGGTGTCAGTCAGAGACACTAGCACAGGCTATCAAACATATGCTAATAAGTTTTATTCAGTAAAATGTGTGAGATTCAGCACCTAGGAAATATTGTAGAAAGCATAAAATGCTGTTTTATTCGTTTTTAAACACGGTGTGATGATATGAAGAGTTATTTTTAGGCACTGTGACACTATTCTTGGTATTAAAGTTAAAAAAAAAAAAAAGTATGGCAGAGTGAAAACTAATAAATTATCCTGTTCTGAGTTGCTTCTAACCCACTAAACTACACGATAGTGGTTATGTAAGTAAGAAGCCATTTGCTGCTAGCTGCTGTCCATCTTCTAGTGATGTGCCACTGAAACAGGACGTCGACATGTTCACATATGAACAAACGAAGCTCATGTAGCACTGTATGCTAACGAACCACACAGCGCGTAGGCCAACTGTGAGGAATAAAACAAAATGTCCCCAATATTTAATACCGTAAACACACAGATTCCGCAATCAAAACCACAGTTAGGAGTATTTTTTAATGTCCAAACCATTTGGACGGAACAAGGTTTGGTTTTTCGTCCTGCCTGGTTAAACAAAACAAAACAAAACAAAAACACGTCTCGCCAAAACAAAGAGCACGCTAGGTGGCTAATGTTTGTGTTACAGTGTTTCCTGTCTGAAGGACATTGTTGCCGTTATATGAGACAGTTGTTTGGTAGAAACATTGTTAATCACTAGACGCTTTCTAATGCTGATAGCAGAAATGTGGACCATATTAACGAGCGTTGCATTGAAACTGGGCAAAGCATGAAGCCACAAACAAAAACACGAGAGGGAGAGGCATATTTTATTGGTCTAAAGGTGAACCAACAAAAGGTCGAGGCAAATGAAGTAAAAAAAAAAAAAAAGCGATGGGACGAAATGTGCTGAGGCAAAATCAGAGCAAGTTCGCTCAGAACATGGCCAACAACAAGGGGAATCAAACCTTTTTCTCCCTAAATACCTTCATTACATGCGTGTATCTGTGCGTTAGATATTACGACGTGTAAATGCTACACTTCAGTGTACACCAGCGCGCGCTCCCGCGTGTGTGTGTGTGTGTTTGCACGTCTGTGTTCACGACATTCACTGCTTTTGTAGAGTGCAAAATGCATGAAATATGTCCAAAGATGGAGTTACTGAAGTCCAAGTCAAAGCACGCAAATACTGCACCTAATCAGCTCAGGATTAAAAATAATCATCAAACCCAACACAGCAAAGCAACAAACAAAAGGTTTAAAATTATATACCTGGCATGGCGTTCTCTCTGGTCCGTCAAAATCCACCAAAAAGACTTAATCCCGCACAAAGCGCAGAGGAATAATTCCTTCACTCTCAAGGTAGTTGAGTAGCTAACTGCTGTTGGCTAAATGCATTAGGGACGCGCTGGTCATGTGGTCTGTGCTTAAACAAACATGCAGCCCCCTCCTTCTCCTGACTGCGCATGCGCACCATCGGGCAGGTTTACTAGCGCCCTGGAAAGAAGGCTGAATCCCAAGTGGCTCCCTCTGCTTCCTGTAGCACTACACCTCAGAGATCATCACACAGGCTTCTCCAACACGTGTGCAAATATATTCTCACGTAAATTAAATGAATGCATAAATAATTTCTTCGTATAATAAATTGTGTAGAAATGCATAATTAAATAAAAAATGTTGTCTAATTATGTTTTTACTCCATAAGTGAGCTTTTCAGAAACATTTTTATTTTTTCTATTTATTTCTTCTGCTATATTTCTTCTTCTTTTAAATTTTAATATCAACAAAATGAGAATATCATATACATATAGACAACAGTGTTAACAATATAAACAAATCACACATCATGCAGGACCTGTCATGGTCCTGTGACATTAACACCCTGGTGAAGAAGGCCCATCAGTGTCTTTACCACCTTAGACGCTTAAAGGACTTTAAACTGCCCTGTAAGGTGCTAAGGAACTTTTACACCTGCATCATCGAGAGCATCCTGATGAGAAGCATCACAGTCTGGGTTGGGAACAGCACCCAGCAGGATGGGAAGGCTCTCCGGAGGGTGGTGCGATCAGCTGAGGGCACCATCCACTCTGAGCTCCCTGACCTGCTGTCTATCTACAGCAGACAGTGCTGGACCAAAGCCAGGAAGATAGTGAAGGACTTCAGCCATTTGAACAATGGACTCTTCTCTCTGTTGCGGTCAGGGAAGTGTTTCCACTTCCTGAAGATCAACACAGAGAGAATGAGGTGGAGCTTCGTCCCACAGGCCATTCGCACCCTCAGCCAGGACAACACCTAGGACAACATCTAGAGCTTTGACTTGTTTGCACAACACCTACACCACCTTCATTCCTGCTAATATACACATATTACCCAGTATTTATAAATATTTATTATATATGTTGGCAACTGCTTTACAACTACCTCAGCCTGATACTGCACAGCATTATACTGCACAAACAACTGCACATATCTGCACTTTATTACAAATATAATCAATACTGTTGCTGCCATCTATCTTTTATATCCCTTATATTATATTTTTATATTTTTCCTTTTCTACCTCTGGTTTATGCCAATTCTGTTTTATGTCACGGACAGCAGGAGAAAGCATTTCACTACACGTTGTCCTTCATACTTTTGAGCGCTTCATCAACGATCAGTCAAGAGCCTGTATAGATTTACACACATTTACTTGCGCTCATTTGGGTGATACTTTTATCCACAGCGATTTACAGGGAGACAGAGTAAGGATTGTGGCAGAATAACTGAGCAGTTGAGTAATAAGGGTTTTGGAATGGCCCAAGGCCATAATCACAGAGCCAAAACTTTCCCGCTTTTCACTCACTCGCTGTTGTTTACTTCTGGAACAAAAGTGGGCGTTTTTCATTTCCGCCTTTTCGATGCACGCGACTTCCGGATACGGCTGTCGGAACGAGCCCCCTAGTGGCAGCTGTGCTGAATTGACATTTTGTTCGCAACGAGACTGATAGCAGCAGCAGCAGCATTGTCAGAGCTCCCACAGACACAAACCCTCCAAATGATGCTTGAAGAAAATCAGTGTTAGTGACAATGGTCACAGATTTATTGATATATATGGTCTACATTACATGTGAGATTTAAAAAAAACAAAAAAAAACATGGATAAATATGCTATATGTGTAGTGTGTGCGTGTACAGTAGAAGGTAGCTTTGTGGAGAGCCCAGATGTTGCTTTGCTAACCAGCTAACCACCCAACAAACACAGAACGTTAGCATTTGGCTATTTTTTGGGAACAATTTCATAATGCTCCTACTCTTCTCCCTGTACATCTCCAGTCACCAGTCTGTCAAACTATTGAAATTTGCAGATGATGCCACCCTCATTGGGCTCATTTCTGAGGAGGATGAGTCTGCCTAGAGGTGGGAGATTGACCATGGGGTGACCTGGTGCAGTCAGAACAAACTGGAGCTCAATGCTATTAAAACAGTGGAGATGGTGTTAGACTTCAGGAAGAACCCAGTCCCACCTGCCCCCATCATCCTGTGTGACTTCCCAGTCAATACTGTGGACTCCTTCCGCTTCCTGGGAACCATCATCACCCAGGACCTCAAATGGGTGCTGAACATCAACTCCCTGATTAAAAAAATTGCACCAGCGGATGTACCTCCTGGGGCAGCTAAAGTATAGCTTAGTATAACAGTAAAATACAAGAAATAAAAAGAATATTAATAAGGTAAACAAATATGAGCATAAATATAGAAATATAAAAGATAAGGAAAATAAAATAAAAATAGAGACATTAACTGTACATTAGTGCAGGATGTGCAAAAGTGGGCCAGTGCAAATGCTCACAGTTTGAGGTAAGTAGGTGCAGTACAGCAGTCTGAGTTATGTGTGATAATGTAATGCATATGAAACAGAAAAGTGGGGTTTTTTTGTTACTGTAATGTGTTATGTCCATGGAAGCGGATAAGAGAGGGTGGTGGGTATTGTTGACACAAGGCACGTTGGGTCCATGGATTCATGCCGTTGGTGCCAAATTCTGACCCCACCATCTGTGTGCTTCAGCAGAAATCGAGATTCATCAGACCAGGCTAAGTTTTTCCGGTCTTCAGCTGTCCAGTTTGGGTGAGCCTGTGCCCACTGCAGCCTCAGCTTTCTGTTCTTGGCTGACAGAAGTGGAACCCAACGTGGTTTTCTTCTGTTGTAGCCCATCTGGCTCAAGGTTCAACATGCTGTGAATTCTGAGATGCTTTTCTGCTCACCACAATTGCACAGAGTGGGTATCCGAGTTACTGTAGCCTTTCTGTCAGCTTGAACCAGTCTGGCCATTCTCCGTTGACTTCTCTCATCAACAAGGCGTTTCCATCTGCAGAACTGCCGCTTACTGGATGTTTTTCTTTATTGCACCACTCTGAGTAAACTCTAGAGACTGTTGTGTGTGAAAATCCCAGGAGATCAGCAGCTACAGAAATACACAAACCAGCCCATCTGGCACTAACAATCATGCCAGTTCAAAATAACTGAGATCACATTTTTCCTCATTCTGATGGTTGATATGAACATTACCCGAAGCTGCTGCCCCGTATCTGCCTGATTTTATGCATTGCACTGGTGCCACACAATTGTCTGTATAGATAATTGCATGAATGGGCAGGTGTATAGGTGTTCCTAATAAAGTGTTCAGTGAGTGTATAATGTTAGTCACAGATTGCCTTTAGGCACTATTTTGTATAATTACAAACTAATTCCAGGAACGTTCCGATCATGGTCTCATAACAGGACGTTTGCCATATACTACAAGCTAACGTTCCCACATAACATTCTCTTATGTGAAGTTCTCCAAGTTCACCAAAGGTTGTTTTCAGTGGACTCATTTAGATAAACATTTACATAGAAATTATATGATAGATAGTAATTGGTTTGTATAAAGATGGTTTGGAGACGTTCCCCTAATGTTATAGGTGGAACATTCTCTAAAGCATCCCAAGTTACTGCAAGGTTCCTGAGAGGTTCAAGTCATTTTAAGGTTACCAGAACTTAGGAGAACGTTCTCCAAAACATTGTGGGTTACAAACAGTTACTCGGTTTCACCAGCTGCATCCCTGTTACTAACAAAATGCGTCACTATGAAGTAAATCTGGACCTCAAAACTCTATATTGTCAGTAACTCACCCCCTGTACACATTTTAACTGAAATATAAAGGCCTACTTCCGGTCACGTGGTCGCATGTGCAGCGCTTGTGCTCCCCGCAGCCCGCGTGCGACTCTCTATTGAAAATGAATGACTTCCGTTCTGTAGTCTGTTGTTTATTCTGTATTGTGTCCGTTTCTCGCTTGACAGAAGCCATTGGGCTCTTTCGATGCCATGTTCACGATTTTCGCTCTAAATTAACAAGGTCGACCATCAGAATAAGATTGGTGTAGAAAATAATTTCAGCTAAACAATTATTTGCAGTGATTGTTTTGTTTTTGTCATAAAATCTCCATAAAATTGCATTTGAAACGAAATAGCAAGAGCTCCTTTTATTAGTTTTAGTATTATTCATGATTATTCCAAAGTAATCCAGCGACATGTAACACTGATCTAAACTACACAACTGCTAAATGTTAAGATGTTCAGTGTGTGTTTGTCTTCGTGGCCTGCAGGTGGAGCACTGCGCACACTGCTCTGACACTTCCTCAAAGCCTTCTCTTCCTTTCCTTCTTAGCAGATAACAGTCTCCTCTTACCCTTATCCCTTGTGTTCTGTTCAGGTCAACATCAATCATTAAATTGAAATGTAAAATTGTAATTTTTACTGCAAGCAGAACTATGCAAAAAATGTTTTTAACACAAACTTTTACTTGGATTATTTTATTTATTGAACATGAAAAAAGGACAAATTTACCTTTGATACATCTGCTATCACATTTAGTAGCCGTTTTATCATGGTCAGTATCGTGGTGGTTCCGGAGCCTATCCTGAGAGCACTGGGCGTGAGGCAGGAATACACCCTAGATTGGATTCATTCACCCATACATTGTTCAAGGGACTTTAGCCAGTCCACCTACTGGCATGTTTTTGGGAGGTGGGAGGAAACCAGAGGAAACTCCACACAGACACAAACCTGAGCTCAGGATTTAACCTGAGACCCTGGAGCTGTGCCACCCACTGCACCACTGCGCTTCCATCTGTTTTATTTTTGGGTCATTTGGATGACCGTTGTCCCTGCTAAGAAGTAAACAGAACACAAGCGTCAAACTGTTACAGTGAAAGTTTTGCACTTAGTTTTTTAATAATCTGTCTAACAGAACAAGTTTTTGGGGCTGACAGTGTGGGATCATTCAGTTCTAAATATTTCACAATCATCCCAGGACCAATAATGACAAAACCTAGCATTCATTCTCCGATGTGAACATGCAAGTTCCTTTTATCCAGCTGCCAGCCTCTTTTGCAATAGTGTGCAACAAAGTGTCAGTGTTTAAAAAGTTTGTTTTTCTGTTTAAAACTGGCATACAGAAGTGCAGATATCAAATTGATTCCAGACTACAAGTTTCTAAAGCTTGTGGCCAGTGTACAAACAATGTCAGATGCAGCGCCATAGTCAGAGTGGCTTGAGACTGGAGACAAATTCAGAAAATTCAGCTCCTCTTCTTGCACCAGCTTTCAGATGTATGTGTTTCGATTTTGAGTTTCAAGAGATCTAACTTCGACTACCAGCAAAATAACTGACTATACCTTTAAAGACAAAACTAGCAAATCTACAGTCTATTCTATGTAAACTAATAGTTTGGTGTGAGCACAGCAATTCAATAAGTATAGTGTAACTGTTGTATAACAATGTATAAAGCGACATTACTTTTAAAGTAATCCAACCCTTAGCTATTAATAACTTATATCAATTAATTGGCCCTCATTAGCTAATTAGATACACCTCATAGCCAGTTGTGCTCTCTGTGTATTCTTAGGAGTTCTGCACATCTCCTATGTATGACCCTGTGTGTCAGTAATGCAAAGAGTAAATCCTACCATTAGATAATAGATAATGGAGAATGTCTAGGAAATCAGCCAGGTCTCAAAAAAAAAAAAAAACACTGTTTATGCTTAGCCGCCTTACTTGCTTCCACAAGAGAGTTTTTTTTTTTTTTTTTTTTTTTTTTTACTATGAGTGTGTTTATGGGGCAAACCAGGGCACCCACAATGTAAGGCATGATCCACATGTAAATATAATTTGCACTGTAATGCATAAGCAGTCTTAGTGATTTAATGCAGAAGTTTCTGGAGTCTGCTGTAAAACCTCAGCTGTAATTTCACCAGAGTTCTTGCTGTTTCCCAGTGTGGTAGGAAAGGCAGCGTTGTGCTGATTTATTCTGTCTCTGCCGAGGGGGCCCAGATTGCACAAGAGTAAAATGGCAAGTTTCATACATTTCTGCACCACTCTCCTTCCACTCCTCTAAAGCCCTAGTCTGAAAAGGCCTGGTGAGGGGCTAGGTCTATGCTCATAGGGGGCTATTTATCATAGTCACTCCCTGGAGAATTGTGTGTGTGTGTGTATGCAGACATACACACACATCTAGCACACACAAACCAACACAAAGCTCATGTTCTAAATGTCAACAAATAAATGTTTACTCTGTACTTCGTCATCCACACACATACATACACTCCACCAACATGCGCAGAAAACCTAAGAGCTGCCACACACATAAGCAGGGTGAAACTGGATTTGATCCTTCAGCAAGTCATTGCTTTTTGACAGTTTGGCGGAAGGGGGGAATTAGGAGTCTGTGTTTTAGTGGTACAGGATTGTATATGTGTGTACGTGCATGTTTCTATGGGTGTGAATGCATGAAAGGTGGAAATTTGTCGCAGGAAAGCCAAGGGTGGGAGAACAAAATACACTACACCAGCACACACATGTGTATACAATCACCCACATGCTTATAGAATTACAGCATAGTGTACAGGCCAGTCTGGTCAGGAAGGAACACTTGAGGGTGGAAAAGACATTTAGGCTTGTTTGATATGTCAGTAGATTTGTTCGCACATATACACACCCAGAGATATCAGTGAAATCTGTTTTTGCTCCTGCAACTGTGAAAACACTATCAGTGTGGAGTTAACTGCTACAAATAATTTGACTCTGTTTTCTTAGACTGTGGACATCATGTCCCAGACAACTCTCGCTCTGCCTTGGGTGTTGGCCATTAGAAAGCGGAAGGGTGGCAAACAATACAGGAAGGGTTTGGGGTCAGAGACAAATCACTTCCTGGTTCGATGTACAGCACGAACAATTTTGCAGTAGGTCTATATGGTGCACTTCCTGTCAGCTGACATACTGACTTCCTGTCTGAGTCAAAGGTGGGAGAGGACAAGGCTGCATGCTGATAGATGTAGATTGATAAAACAGAAGGGAGAGGGCTTCTATGTGTGAACCAGTTGACTATGGCTTTGGCTGTTGACTAAGACTTTTTCAGAGACATGAAAAACGCGGTGCAAGTGGGCTATAAAATTGTTGTAGCAAGAGATCTTTATGCTCATATAGTAAATATTCAAAATAGTGACACATACATGCAGACCTGTGACAATGCGGCTCAATTACATTTTGGCATAGATTCTACAACTCACTGGGACTGTACTGGAAGCATTAAAACATCAATCTTTCAAATCATATTCCCTCCGCTGGTCATAATGGTGGTGGGGAGTGCTGTCTAACACATCAGTCCAAAACCTATGTTTGTTTTGAGATCTGGACAGGCCATTTTTGCAGGCCATAGCACGTGACTTGCATCATTTTCATCCTTGTCAATCCATTCAGTGACCCTCATGACCTCTGGATGGGAGTAGAGTCATCCTGGAAAAGACCACTCCCATAGAAATGTTTCATTATTTCATCAGGATAAAGGTGATCATTCAGAATAACTTTGCATTAATTTGTAGTGACTCCTTCTTCTAAGGGGACAAGAGGACCCAAACCACAGCAGCAATATTCCCACAGAGCATAAGAAAGTCACCATTTTTTCCTTTAATTTGTCCCTGTCTGTACTCACACAAACACACTTTCTTTCTTTCCTTCTTTCTTTCTTTGTGTATATATATTTGGACAATAACAGAGTTTTTGTGATTTTGCCTTTATACATCACCACAATGGATTTGAAATAAAACAATCAAGATGTGATCTAAGTGTAGACTTTCAGCTTTATTTTAAGTGGTTCCACAAAAATGTGGCATTTACCATTTAGGAATTACAGCCATTTTCAACAGAATACCTCCATTTTCAGGGGCTCAAAGGTATTTGGACAAAGTGACATAATTGTAAATATAACCATAATTTTAATACTTGGATGAAAATCCTTTGCAGTCAGTGACTACCTGAAGTCTGGAGCCCATGTTCTCAAAACTCAAATTCTGAGTTTCCTCCCTGGAGATGCTTTGCCAGGTTCAGTTGCTGCTTGTTTGTGGGTCTTTCTGCCTTCAGTCTTGTCTTCAGTAAGTGAAAAGCATGCTCTACTGGGTTGAGATCAGGCGACTGACTTGGCCATTGAAGAATATTCCATTTCTTTGCCTTCAAAAAGTCTTGAGTTCCTTTGCTGTAGTTTAGTGTCATTATCCACCTGCACTGTGAAGCAGCATCCTATCAGTTTTGTAGCATTTTGCTGAATGTGAGCAGAGCATATTCATCTTGCTACTTCTGTCAGCAGTCACATCATCAATAAACACCAGTGAGCCCGTTCCATTGGCAGCCATACATGCCCATGCCATAACACTGCCTCCACCATGTTTGACACATGATGTGGTATACTCTGGATCATGAGCTGTTCCTTTCTTTCACCATACTTTTCCCTTCCCATCATTCTGGTACAAGTTAATCTTGGTTTCATCAGTTCAAAGAATCTTATTCCAGAACATGGGAGGCTTTTTTAGATATTTTCTGGCAAAGTCTAATCTGGCTTTCCTGTTCTTGAATGTTACCAGTGGTTTGCACCTTGTTGTAAACCCTCTGTATTTACATTCTCTTCATTGTAGATTTTGACAATGATATGCCTACCTTCTCCAGAGTATTCTTGACTTCTGTTGATGTTGTGAAGGGGTTTTTCTTCACCAAGGAAAGGATTCTGTGATCATCCACTTTAGTTGTCTTCTGTGGTCTTCCAGGCCTTTCGATGTTGTTGAGCTCACCAGTGCTTTCTTTCTTTTTAAGAATGTACCCAACTGTTTATTTGGCCACACTTAAGATTTTTGCTATCTCTTTTATAGATTTATGTTGTTTTTTCAGCCTAATGATGGCCTCCTTCACTTGCATTGAGATCTCCTTGGACTTCATATTGGTAGCTCTAATCGAACAGCTGCCAAATGCCAACTCAATACCTGATATCAACTCCAGATCTTTTATCTGCTTCATTTGTCCTGAAGTAACAAGGGAATGGACCGCAAATGGTCAATTAACTTCTTGTCAGTCAATTGTCCAAATACCTTTGAGCCTCTGAAAATGGAAGTATTTATGGAATAACCATAATTTTAATACCTGGATGAAAATCCTTTGCAGTCATTGACTACCTGAAGTCTGGAGCCCATATTCTCAAAACTCAAATTCTCAAATGGTCAATTAACTTCTTGTCAGTCAATTGTCCAAATACCTTTGAGCCTCTGAAAATGGAAGTACTTTGCTTAAAATGGCTGTAATTCCTAAATGGTAAATGCCATATTTTTGTGGAACCTCTTAAAATAAAGCTGAAAGTCTACACTTTGATCACATCTTGACTGTTTTATTTCAAATCCATTGTGGTGGTGTATAAAGGCAAAATCACAAAAACTCTGTCATTGTCCAAATACTTCCGGACCTGACTGTATATATGAAGTCTGGATGTAGTTAAAAAAGAGTGTAAGAGTGGTTTGCATGAGTCCCCTTACCTGGGCCTCTCATGATGGCATTAGTAATGGTCTCCAGACTTGGCCAAAATAAATTGATTTTGAAATGGGGCAAAACCTGGAATGTGCAAATCACAGAGACTTTTTCTTGTGCTAGAGTGTGTGTTTGTCCTAAGAAGTTCCTGAGAAGTTCTTCCAGCACACTGCCAAATCCTACTTGCAAATAGTAATAAGGATTGTGTGTATATGTGTTGATGTTTGTGTTTGTGTGTATACATGATCTATGGGACTCCTAGGACACAGATTGAGAGATAAGTGTCCAAATACAGTCTCATTTATACTGTTCTGTCTCTGTCCCTGTACCAAACAGCATGACTATATATTTACATTCCTATACATATATGCACTCACATACACTTAAATGACGATATAGAAATTTTACTGGTAGGGCGTAATGCATCAAAACAATGTTTGCTTATCAGCTGCATTACAAACATATGCCTTAAGCTAATATGTACTGGGTACAGTACCATTCAGTACAATTTCAGCTATGCTAAATTATTGCATATTCCTACTATTTACATTAATCTTGACTAGCCACTAAAGTTACAGCACATAGTTTGGCACTCTAAAGCTGACAGTCACTAAAACAATAAATGTTTATGCATCATGCCACCCAAAAAAGTCTTCAGAGCCATTTTGACAACAAATGGTACAGTTAAACTCAGTACATTCTTATTCTGTCGAAGGCTACCAAATTGCAAAGCTGCAATATGACACTCAGTGATATGGAGAAAGAAACAGATGGGCTAGGATGAGGAAGTGAAAAGGGCAAAAGATGAAAGAGTGTGAGGAGAAGACAGGAAGAAAGTTGAGGCAAGACGGGGAGCTGGGATGGGAGGAAAAACAGAGCGTCTGATGCAGGGGGTGTGGAGGGAGGAAGAAGAGGAAAGGGGGAGCAGATGACTTAATCACTCTGTACTGCCACTCTAAACACTCTCCTCCCTCCACACACACACACACACACACACACACACTTGCACGTGGTCATTGAATATGATCCCCTATGAAGTCACTCTCCCCTCCCCTCTCTTCTGCACTATGAGAGCCTCCAGAGCCAACTAAAATGTATGTGTATGTGTGGCTCCCTCTCTATCACCCTTTCCTCTCTGACATTCCAGTGCAGTTGAGGAATTGAGTGCCTGGATACAGACACAGGAGGGAACACATGGCGAGGGAGTGAAAGGGAATTCTCTACTCTGGACTATAGACTGAGAAGTGTATGGATTTTTCCCTCCAATTCAAACTTTGAATACACTCTATTTGTAATTTTATTTTATCTGATTTCTTGACATCTCCAGTCGGACTTTTCATCATTCTAGAGCCTCAGAAACATCACAAAGTATTTTCTGTGGCTCTGGCTTTTTTTTTTTTCCACCAATTTCAAGTGATTGGTCACAAAGACCAGAGAATTGGTCCATCAACGCAGGGGTGAGTTGATATATTCTATAGCAAAAACTGGCTCTTGGAGAGTACGGTAGCATGTTTTGCATTACTGGTCCTGTAGTAACCATGCACTTCGATTCTCTAAAGCACCCACTGGGTTCCAGAAGAGAAACTGTTACTCTCACTATACAATACACTAAACTCCTGCAAGAGTTGTATATGAGTTGATGGGTTGGATCAGGTGTGTTAGAGCAACAAAATGTGCAGTGCAAGGAAACTCCAGGACCACTTGCAATTACAGTAATGGGAATTGTGTGTTGATTTTGTGTGTTAGTGTTTTCATGTACTGTATAATGTCTTGAATAGACTTAAAGATGGGATTCCTAAGCTTGATTTAGTGTCTCTTATCTCCTGTTGTTGTGGGTTTGTTGTAGAGATGAACGGAAAAATAGAAGATGGGCAGTGAGAGACATTAAGGTGGAGCACTTCCACCAATAGCTCGTATAATTTACGTCCTGCAAGCTATGCCAAATTTAGTATCATGTGAAGGTTTTGGAGGACATGGGTAATTGCTTTTCCCTTGTTCTGGAGTGATGCCACTCCAAACTGTCTGAATTGTAGGAAAGTCCCACTTGGAGGGATAACTGAGTTATAATTGATAGAGTAAATGTTATATACCATTGTTTAGACTATCCATTGTTTACACTATCACCTGAACTTGAAGTAAAAAAAAATGCAGAATCATGACCTCTGAGTGCCTGTGTGAGTGGACATAGAGGCAGCTGGTGTTAATGGTGCGGAAAAGTGGCTGTGAGTTTTGCTCTTGACAGTAAACTATACAAACACAGAGTAAGTCTCTCTCTCTCTCTCTCTCTCTCTCATGTGGGGAAAGGAACCAAGAAAATGAGTAAATGTACTTTGTTTTGTTATGCTGTTCAATATAATTAAATTAACATCTTTAGTTTAAACATGTTTTACACTCAATGTCATGTGCAATTGTTAAATACTATCAGTATACTATTGATACGATTGATCTATTGATAATATTTCTGTCCTGCTCAGGCTGTGATAGCCCTGTCTCCTCCATGATGGCAGAACTCCTGCAGCCCAGCCCTAAAAGTCTCCTGGTCCCAGGTATAATTGTACTCTGTAGTCTTTTGCTCTTGTAGCCTCAAGGTTCAGTGTGTTGTGCATTCTGAGATGCTTTTCTGCATTGTAAAGATTGGTTATTTGAGTTACCATAAAATTCCTGTCAGTTCGAATCATTCTGGCCATTTTCATTCTGGAGCTCTCACAAGAATGAGGTTTTTCTACACTCAGAACTGCTACACATTGGATGTTTTTTTTTTGTCTTTTTGCACACTAGAGGTTGTTTCACATAAAGATCCCAGTTGATCAGCAGTTTCTGAAATACTTAAACCAGCCTGTCTTGCACCAACATTCATACCATGGACAAAATTACTGAGATCACATTTTTCCTCTTTTTGATGTTTAAAGTGAACATTAACTGATGTTTTTGACATGTATCTGTGTGATTTTATGCATTGAGCTTCTGCCACATAATTAGCTGATTGGATAATTCAACAGGGGTACCAATATTTCTAATAAAGGGAATGGTGTTTTTAAATTACATTTTTAAGTTCTTGTTAATGGAAATTATAGAAGGATTCTAAAGTCTGAGGCAATAGACCTTTTATTTGTTTTTGCAAAAAAGTCAACACAGATTTTTACACTCTACCATATTTTCTAACATTAACATTCCCGATCCTGCTATAGTACAAAGTGTAACTCAGTTGATACCTATTGTAATCAATCAATAATATGTATTATTGGATTACTGAATCCTTTCAAATCTTTTCCATACAAATACAAATATATCTGAACATCTTATTTGCACATAATTTGGATTTTGAGGCCATATATTTCATTTCATTCATGTATCAGACTAACACAATGTTAACTGTTGCTTACCTCAGTAACACTCGATTTTGACTCGACTACTATGCTCCTCTTTGTTATGCGCTATTACTTCTTTCAGTAACTACATTAATGAAGAATGATGTATACAGTATATGATGATTGTAAAGAGATTCTGATGAAATATAATTTGATAAATTATAATCTATAAAAAGATTCTGGTAGTGGTGCGCTGTGGTTCACATAGGTGTGGCATATCCTTATCTAACATCCCCTCTGTGATCTGCCTGTGTGTTTGCATGTGATAACATTCCAGTTATTCTCATGAGTGAGTTATTCATCTTGTGTATGTGTTGGTGTGCACATGTATGTATTTGTGGGTTCACATACAGTAATTATTTAAGATAGATTAAGCTAGAATCCTTAGAAACCTCAGGAAAACACTTCAGCCTGATATTGGTCTGCTTAGTGTGAAAGTGGTGAATTTTTTTTTCTTCTGGTACTAGGGTGGGTGCATGCTGAAAACAGATTCAGTCTTTCAAAAAGTTTAGAAAGGAATGAGAGAGAGAACTGCTGATTTGCTGATATGAAGGTGTGAAAATCCATTATGCACTCTATAAATACTTTCACCAGTGGTGATAAACCCAGAAACATATCAACTTTAAGGTGGCAGGTTGTAATTTCAGAAACTCTTTGCTGTCTGTGAAGTGAACTACAATGAAAATGGGGGTGGAACTAATTTTATAGGCCAGAAAAAATGTAATCAGAAGCCTAAACTAAAGAAATTAGTGAGATCTATTGCATAGCAGTATTGCACATCACACTTTTCCTATGGCATGTTTGAAATGATTAAATAATCATTTAATCACTCTGGTGTGTGTGTGTGTTTGTGTGAGGGACAAAATAGGAATGTAAAGACGTTTGCATGGGAATTTTGCATTATACACATTTGTGTATAATTTGAAATATCCTCCATAAAGGTCATGAGCACAGTAGGCACTCATGCAAAATGAAATACTCCAGGTTTTGAACATTAGTCTCTCCATCTCTTCTCTTCCAGGTGAGGACAGATCCAGGTCTATATCTCCAAGCAGCTCTCCTTCTCCTTCCAGAAATGACTGCAGTATTGCTCCTCTCACTCCCTCGCCCTCTCCGGTATGACGTCACATACTAATCTCAGATCAGGTGCCACATCCACATTTTTGTTGTTAACCATAATGGGGCAAAGCCAAAGCTGACTACTACTTTAAAGTCCAGTAACGGTAAAGCAAGAAGTGGCCTTTGCAATGTCTGCAATTATGTTTCTTTACTTAGTGCCCTGTATGAGGCTTTTAAACCAAAATGTGAGTTAATACTACATTCTTCAAATGCATTCTTCACTGCAATCTGTGGTAGGCTCTAAGACACTTTAATCCGGAGTCTGCCTTTAGAAAGCATTAACAAGATATTCAACCATGACACACTCCTCGAAACACGAAACCAAGTCTGGAATGTCCATTTTCCCTAACTGTAGTTTTTAAAAGGGTCAGAAAGAGGAATGGAAGGTGAGAGAGAGGGGAGGCTGCTTATATTGGTACCAGGCAGAGCTGCAGATCTGATAACCACACCTCCTTGAGAAAAGGTTACAGCAAAGGTTTCAGGATGGAGAGACTCCTTTTTTCTCTGTTTTTCTCTTCTTCGCTTGATACACCAAAGTTTTTTGGTTGAACATTTTATCCTGTTCCTCCCCATACCAAAAATTTTTTAAAACTCTCTCTCCCTCCCTCCCTCCCTCCCTGCAGAGGACTGAGCTGAGGCCACATGTAGCACGTCCGTTTTCTGTAGTGGTGGCTATTGATTTTGGCACCACCTCCAGTGGCTATGCCTTCAGTTTCACAGAGGACCCAGAGGTCATCCATATGATGAGGTAACTGATCACATCAGTATTTAATGACTTAATATCTATCACTGCTAAGTTCCAACCAGTACCACACTTAGAGAGACTGATAATTGATGAGTTACATCAGCACCAAAGACAAGATCATCCTGCAGTTCGGGGAATACAGTATGGCACAATCTCTCCCAAATGCTTACTTCTATTTCTTAACAGCCTTATCTTCCAATCTCCACAGGCGATGGGAGGGTGGGGATCCAGGTGTGGCCAATCAGAAGAGCCCGACCTGCTTGCTGCTGACCCCTGAACTGCGCTTCCACAGTTTTGGCTTTGCAGCACGAGACAGCTACCATGACTTGGATCCTGAAGAAGCTAAACATTGGCTCTACTTCGACAAATTCAAGATGAAGATTCATAGCACTAGTGTAAGAAAGCAGGCATACAACAAATAAACATACAGCTCATGGATATTTGGGGATGGAATTATATAAAATTACAGTATGTCTGGGCATCGGTTAGCAAGATGGAAAGGAAATGACAGGAACATTCACTGGAAACATTAGTTTAAAGACTGAGTTGTTGAATAAGAAATGGGGAGTTAAAACATTTTGAAGCACTTTTGTCCTGTTTTGTAGGACCTCACCATGGTGACAGAGCTGGAGTCGGTGAATGGAAGGAGAGTTCCAGCCATTGAGGTTTTTGCACATGCTTTAAGATTCTTCCGGGGGCATGTTTTAAAGGTAAAGTATAAAACTAGGTTTTCTTTCTCTCTGTTTCTCTCTAAGACACAGAATTGTCACATACCACCCATTCCAGACATACACAGTCACTATCATTCATTCAGTAGCTGCGCTATCATGCTCATAGTGGGAAATAAAAGCATGTGAAAAGAATAGTGAGAAATAAAAAACGAAAAGGGTGGTGTGTCCTTGTGAAAAAAACTTATGCATAGCTAAGATGGTAGAGTCAGTAAACACTGTGTTATTTATCTTATCTCAGTTATCCTCCTCTTACTTTCTGAACCTTATGGGTAAATGCCAGCATCAAATCTAACCACATCGTTTTGTTATCTGTGATCAGCTTAAAGTGATCCAGATTTCCTGTAAAGTGACTACATAGGCAGTGTGGCCTGTGTGAGATAAATATTAGATTACACATTAGAGGTTATTGTAACCTATAGATTATAGCCTAGATATCCATGCAAAAGTCGTGCATAAGACAAGATCTCACTGCTTTAGTATCCTGGCTTCTAGTGGTGGAAGGCTCTTCCATCTCTAGTCCAAATAGACAGCTTTTTCTAGTCCTTCCTCAAGAATCCAAAGACTTACCTTTTCACACAATATTTTGGATAAGACCTATCTCTCTGCACTGGCATTTAGGTTTTGATTTTTTTTCTTTCTTCCTTTTTTTTCACCAACTAGATCACTTTAGCATTTGTACAAATCAACTCTAGTCTTTCAGGTTATGAATGCTTATATATTACTTTTTAAAAACCTTGTATCCTTGTGCCCTCAGTTGTTTGCACTTTTTGTAACCTTCTCTAGACTATGTGAATGTAAATGTAAGTATAGCGTTTTCTGAAGCTGAAGGAGATATTAAAATTAACCCTAGATCTCTCTCTCTCTCTTTGTGTGTGTGTGTGTGTATGTGTGTGTAGGAGGTGAAGGACCAGTGTTCGTCTGTACTGGAACGTGATGAAGTGCGATGGGTCATCACTGTTCCTGCTGTGTGGAAACAACCAGCCAAGCAGTTCATGAGAGAGGCTGCTTACCTGGTAATCCACTTGAACTCAGACCATCTGTGTATAACCACGGGGCATTCATCAATGCCAGACACACTCAGACTCACTGACATGCCTTTCTGCTTGTTTCTCACTCCTTCTCACACACTCACACACACACAGTCTCAACTGTAGACTAGACTCTCAGTGAGTATCGTCATCTTTATGTGTGTGTGTGTGTGTGTGCACGCATGAATAGGAGTATGAAGAGGGTGTGTTAAGGATGTCCCATCATCCATCACACTTTCCCATTCATCTCTCCCATCTCACTTTACTACTGCCACTGATGCAGTTTGTTTTTCCTCATGCATCTCCAATGTGCAGCTTGAACATGGCTTCCATAATGGTGTTTTAAGTCGAGGCAGCCTCCCTGACCCGCACTGCCTTTCTGCTCTCCTCGGTTCTGACGGTTCGAGAGGGGTGTAGTTTCCTCCTGGTGGTGGCTCTGATTTTGAACAATACATGAGACAAGAGCACAAATACAGGAAACCACGCCTGCTCCGGCCAAGCATGAGAAAGACAGAGAGATTGAGAGGGAGAAAGGGGAGAGAAGGATGGAGAAAAGCAGAGAAAAACAAGGCACTTAATTCATTGTTGTGGCTTACTCTTAAAAGCTTTGCATTGTGTTTGTGTGGCTAGCACAGATCAGTAAAACAGCACTGACTTAAGGCTTGAGATACTGTTGCTTGTCTTTCAATTTTTATCCGTTCTTCTTCTCTCTTTCTATAGGCAGGTCTTGTGCCTAGAGACTCTGCTGAGCAGCTACTTATTGCTCTTGAACCTGAAGCTGCTTCAATCTATTGTAGAAAGCTCCGTCTCCACCAGGTCATTGACCTGAGCCAGAGGCCAATGACCAACGGCCTGGACCTGGAAGGGTCCCGCCCCTTTGACTCCAGTTTCAGGCAAGGTACTAGACCTCTTTTTGTTTCCCAGTAACACTGCTCTTTTTTAACTTTACTCTTAATGATAAACATGATTGTACAAAGAACACTCCAGGCAGAGCTCCAATACAACAAAGCGGATCACTTTCCTGCATTAACATGGGATGCAAAACATCTTCATGGTCTGGGAAATCAAGATGGGATTTCATCCGTTGTTGGGGTTGTGGTTTTCTAGGGGAAATGTTGTGTCCCTCTTTGGTGTGTGTGTCAGGGTAAATGTAGGATCAGATAGAGCGCTAGGGGGGGTTCAATCAGAGGGGTATGGTAAAACAGCATGTGGTTTATATTAAGAGAGCGAGAGGGAGAAATTGGGGGCCCAGGTTGTCATTCTCCTTTTAAAATCAAACAAATAAACCACCATCCGCATCTATCATAAGACAATAACACCCCCTATTGTTTATGCAGCCGTTCCTAAACAAGACATGCTATTAGTCTATGCAGCTTTCTCCCTTACATAAGCATATACACACTCACAGTACACAGACAAAAGCTTTTACCCCCCTACACCACACACACATAATTGGAACAAGGTGCTGTTGGACCATGATCTCAGCCTCCTTTAGTCTGTTCAGTCAAACATTTCACATTTTCTCTTCATACCCGCCCTTTCCTTCAAACCCCTGCCCCTTTCTTTTCTTTCTTTAAAACCCACAAGCGTTTGAATGATGGCTCCCTGCTCTTTCAGTCTCAAAAGCATGTTTGACATTGAAACAGTTCCAGGTTTGTCTGCACTCCTCTGCTTCTCCACTTCTCCTTTCTTCCAACTCTTAAACTCTCAAATCTGAAAAAGGCTACTTTGGAGCTGCCCATCACTGTACACGTATAGAGAAAGAACTGACTATGCCAAGCACAATGGCAAAAAAAGTCTAGCAACTGTGATCTGATTGTACACATGTATACCAAGATCCAGAATAATCCTCATTACTTATTATTGTAATACAAACACTTACACACACACATACACACACACACACACACACACACACACACACACACTCAGATTTTCATATTACACACTCAGGCTCTCCTTATATAGTGAAACTAACAGATTTGCTCAGCTTTTGTCTGCAGTGATGTCAGCCAGGATTGGAAGTCATTACTTTCCAAATTGAATTTTTTGTTTTCTTTTCTTTTCTCTTCTCTAATTTCTTCTTTAATGTTGTTCCATACTGTAAATGGTTTCCAGACTGCGCCTAAAGCTCAGTGCTGAAGTAAAAGCATCCTGGCTCTAAAATTCTGGCAAACACAAAGAATTTTGTAAGGACTTGATTTCATTCATTTACATATTTTGCTCAAGACATCCGAGTGGTCACTTTTGAATTTACTACTACGTGTATTGAAATATGTAGCGACAGTATTAGAAAAAGGTTTCTTTAAAAAAGGGCCAAAAAGGGTTCTATATAGAACCTTTAAGGATTCTCTCAGAGGCACAACCGAAGATCCTTTAAGGGTTTTATAGTTTTGAAGAGTGTACAACCAATAGCTCTATAATGAGCAAAGGGTGTGATTTTAATGAATTTGTCTGTAAATTCCCCAAGTTCTACCCTATCAACCATTGCTTCCTTCTCTTCACTTCCTTCCAGTAGCTGTCCACATTAGATTTAAAACATTGATGCTTCACTACAAAGCTAAAAATGGACCAGCCTACATCTACCTGAAGGCACTTATCACACCCTGCACTGCACCATATTCCCTTTGAACCTCAACTAGAAGTCATACAAGGAAGACATACACTATATGGCAAAAAGTTTGTTAACACCTGACCTTCATACCCATATGTAGGTCATCCCCAAACTGTTGCCACAAAGTTGGAAGCACACATTTGTCTAGAATGTCTTTGTGTGCTGTAGCATTAAGGCTTCCCTTCATGGAACTAAGAAGCCCAAACCTGTTCCAGCATGATAATGCCCTTGTGTACAAAGTGAGATATTTGAAGACATGGTTTGCCAAAGTTGGAGTGGAAGAACTTGAGTGGCCTGCACAGAGGCCTGACTTCAACCCCACTGAATACCATTGGGATGAATTTGAGCACCGACTGCACCCCAGGCCTCCTCACACAGCATCAGTGTCTGACCACACTAATGCTCTTGTAGCTGAATGAGCACAAATCTCCAATTCGCCACACTCCAAAATCTAGAAAGCCTTCTCAGAAGAGTGGAGGTTATTATAATAGCAAAGGGGGACTAAATATGGAATGAGATGCTCAACAATTAGGTGTAATTAGTCAGGTGTCCAAATACTTTTAGCCTTATAGTGATTGTGCTTCTTCTCTGTCCTGGATGTCCGTACAGCTGAGTCACAGTCTGTCTGCACTAAGCATTAATGAGCACTTCTTTAAAAAAAAAAAAAAAAACCCTCGACTTATACTGTTTTTGTTGTTGTACCTACTCGTACTCCTCTCTGACAGGGTTTAGCTTGAAATTCTTAGACGCTGACCTGTGCGTACATGAGGATATGTTCTGATAGAGACCACAAAGCACTTCTGCAACTCGTGTTGTAAATGTAAACTATTTTATAATGAATTCAGCAAATAACTTCTACGGCTTGCAACTGCATCATGCAAGCGATAGAAGCACAGTTGAATCAGATGTAATCTAAATGCACTGGCTGAAGCTCAGCTGAAATGAAGGGTCACAGTTAATATGACCCACGTTAAGTGAGGAAATGCTTTGTTTTACAGCAACAATAAAAACATTCCCCCTGGAATACAGGCAGTTATTTGCTTCAGCCAGAACGAGAATCAGAGATCATTCCTCCTTGAGTAGGTCATCATTAAGCATGTACTGTAACTAATGCTGCAACTCATACACCACACAAATACCATGTAATCGTGTCAGCTAAGCTGAACAATAGAGAAGAGTATGTGTTAAAGAAAAAGAGCTCATGTTCATGAAAATGTGGGTTTTGTTATTGTTCCGGACCTCCACCCCAACCCCCCACCCCTTACTTCTTGTTGTAATATGGTTTTTGCTAATGAAGGCCATGTGCTGCTGATTAGGAACGACAGATTACGGAGTGAAGTGTATGTTTGTATATTACAGCACGTGAACAGCTTCGCAGGGCCAGACACAGCCGAACATTCCTCGTGGAGAGTGGAACTGGGGAACTGTGGTCTGAGATGCAGACGGGTAAGAAACATAGCACACATACATAGGTTGAAGATGAAAAGAGGTTTTCAAAAAAAAAAATCATATGAAGGATATGCCATATAGATAGTTGTAGGATGTGGTACAGTGGTGCAGCAGGTATTCATGCCATCTCACAGCTCCAGGGTCCCTGGTTCGAGCCTGAGTTCAGATTACTAGCTGTGTAGAGTTTACATGTTTGTGCGGGTTTCCTCCTGGTACTCCAGTTTCCTCTCACCTTCCAGGCAGATTGCAACACTAAATTACCCTTAGGTGTGAAAGTGTGTGTACAGTGCCCTGCGACAGACTGGCATCTCATCCAGGGTGTATTCCTACCTCATGGCCAGTGTTTCCAGGATTCTCTTTGTATCCACTGACCAACTTAAAGCAGTTACTGAACATGAATGCAGATAAAACGTTTGTTGTACTGTTGGGAATATATGTTTTTGAACATTTAATGTTTAAATAAAATAGTAGACCTTTATATTTCTTTTAATGTTATTTTTTTTGTAATCACCTTTATGAGACAACACAGAAGTACAAGTGGAATTTTACCATGTAATGTTTATTCATATTAATCATTTTCTTAATAATGAAAGGTCATTAAATGAATGAGGTACTCACACATCCACATTGCCAAATACAGTTAAAAAGAAAAACTGCCTAAAGGACGGATATGTTGTGACAGAGATTTGCAGCAGTTGAGAGATGCAGGCAAACTGCATTTATAGATGGAATGGATCAGCTTATTAAAAAGCCAATGAGCAGAACTGTAACCAGACATGTTTGACATTGATACAACAAACACAAATCAGACTGCCCAACCATGACTATTTCAGCATATAAAACCAGCCAAACAAAACCCACACACAAACATTCTCTCTCTCTCTCTCTCTCTCTCTCTCTCTTTCACAAGGACACAGAACACAGACACATACACACACACACTAAAGTACATGGCTTTTCATTTCCTGAAAAAGGCACAATATCCTGGTGGTACACAATATCAATTTATTACACATGGGACACAAAAAGCCAATCGCTTTTTCCACCCTTCCTGTACCTGATGTTTAATACAATTTAATCTGTGAATAACTGGGACAGAGAAGTGATTCTTGTTGTTTTGGATCTGTACAATTACATATTTTTCTGCTGTAATTCCAAACCCACATTTGAATGTGCCGGTAATCACAAATGTTATTTCTGACTACAGCTGCTCTATTGCCATGGAGGTGCTTTGTGGGGGTGTGTATATTTTAAAGCATGTTATTCCTTGCCAGGCAAGCTCAGGAGGTCCAGGTCAAAATAATCAGTTCTTCAGGTCCAGATGTTTCCTACCAAGAGAGAGAGGAGGAGCGAATGAACGAGAGAGAGTAGAAGAGAGAGACACAGAGAAATACTGAATATGTGCCAACTCCTCACACAAAACCCAAAAATATATTTTGCCCTTGTTAGTGATGACTTTGGTTGGGGAGTTAGGTGACTATTAGACATTTTCGACTGCTATGTCCAAGACACCCCCATAGCAAGTGGGATGTGGGTGGTCCCCCTGGGATTAGATGCCTCTAAAGGGAAACAGCATTTATGTGTTCGTGAGCTAATTTCAAATTCAAAGAAACTTTAAAGAAGTTGATTTGAATAAATTTAAATTAATAAGAGGCAACATGCTCCCTCTCTTCTTCCCATGCTTTATGCCATCATGCTATGCCCTTTATGCTCCCTTTATGCTCTCACACTGTGTTCCTCTTCACACTAGTGCTTTCTCTAGTGCCATTAAAATGGAACCCCGTTTACAGATATGTTTAGCCTAACCCAAAACTTAATGCATTTTCAGTGCAAAATGAAACTTGATGCTTTTCTACAGAGGAATGACCCCTTGCACACCTGCATGTGTGTTATTGTAGGTGATAAGTACATAGTGGCAGACTGTGGAGGCGGGACTGTGGATCTGACAGTACATCAGATTGAACAGCCTCAGGGAACACTGAAGGAGCTGTACAAAGCATCAGGTGAGTGCAGGAGTGGAAGATATGGACATATGCTTATTATTACTGAGAGGCATTACATCACAGTGCAGTTTTCTGAGTATACTGTGAATAATGGAAGAAGTTTATGTCAGTTAAAACCTGTAACAAGTGGCTGATTGGATGTTATACTCTTACTTTATTACTAAGTAATTTGAATGATACAGAATCTATTTTTTTCATATAGTTTTAAATGCAGCACTACTGATTTGTTGATGTATTGTCAGAGAAAAAAATGAAAGAAATACTTTACCATTTTTTTTTGTGTAGTCTCTGTTTACAATTACCATTTTGACATTTCGCTGCACTTTGAAAAGAACAGAAAAACATTTACTCAAAGCTAACTTACAGTGGCCGTCTAAGGACAGTTGTTGAATTCCATACAACATTTAAAAATATGCTATATATTGTAAACTGTACAGTAAAAATATGCTATATATTGTAAACTAATAAACAGTTTTAGGGTGACCTTCAGGATGACAGTCATGCTGAACCTGTTCTTACTGATCACTGGGGCAACACAGTAAAACACTCTTTCTGGTTCCTTACACCTTCCTTGAGGTTTTGTGGTATTCATGCATCATCAGAAGGAAAATAAATGGTTGGAAACAAATAACCACAAACCTTTGCCTTTGACCGAAGAATTCATGAAAGCTTTCCACATTTTTTATTGCATGATTGTTTATTGACCTAACAACTGCTCTTTCAAGTTTGAGTAAACAGGTTTTTGTTCTTTTCTTAGTAAAATACAATCTGTCAAAAGTCAAACGTTTTGGAAAATATGCAAGCGTATTCATTTAAGTATCATGATATTCATAATAGCCCTCAAATACATGAACCAGTGTACTTTTCCATTTTCCTTTATCAGCTTTTAGTGCAATATAGTGCAGTAAGCACTCCAATGATTCCATTCTGTGTTTTTCAGGAGGTCCGTATGGTGCGGTGGGTGTAGACCTGGCGTTTGAGGCCATGCTGTGTCAGATATTTGGGACAGACTTCATTGAAACATTTAAAGCCAAGCGTCCGGCTGCCTGGGTGGATCTGACCATCGCCTTCGAGGCCCGCAAACGCACAGCAGCCCCCAGCAGAACGAGTGCACTCAACATCTCACTGCCCTTTTCCTTCATCGACTTCTACAAGAGACACTGTGGCCAGAGTGTGGAGACAGCACTACGTAAGAGCAAGTACGGCTGTTTTCACTGGTCAAGGAAATAGTTGTAGAAAAAACAGAAAACTTAAACATACCTCTTGATATGTAGATGTGGATTTGATAGAACTAAAAGTGCAGTACATGCTTCATGAGTAGTTATAATTTATGCAATGTAATTGGTAATTTATGTATGGCCGCAAAGATGTATTGAATATAAAAAAACAGGAAAAACACCAGTTACTTGCATGAGATATACTAATAATAACTAATGTACTATTACAGTGCACCTATATGAAATGATATGGTAATGGAAAAATATTGTTATTGTTTTGAAACATCAATAAAAGACTGAACAGGAGATTCTCTACTGATGAGAATTAAAACAGCCTATCAAAATGTGCATTTTCACTTTCCAGTGTCAGATCATCCATTTTGATGTCTCTTTCAGTATGAATATAGTAAAATGGTCTTCTCAAGGGATGCTAAGGCTCACGGCAGAGGCTACAAATGAGCTTTTCCAACCTACCATCAGCAAGATCATCAAACACATTGGTAAGACACACTCTCTACTCACACACTTTAAAAAAAAAACAAAAAAAAAACTTAAACACAGCTGAGTGAACTGTTTTTTCTCTTTTATAATAGAGGACCTGATGGAGAAGGAGGAAGTAAAGAATGTGCGCTTCCTGTTTTTAGTGGGTGGTTTTGCTGAGTCTCCTATGCTCCAGCGTGCAGTCCAGAATGCACTGGGGCAGCGCTGCCGCATCATCATCCCCCAGGATGTGGGTCTTACCATTCTGAAGGGGGCAGTGCTGTTTGGCTTAGACCCCACAGTGGTGCGAGTCCGCCGCTGCCCATTAACGTACGGCGTTGGTGTCCTAAATCGCTTTGTTGAGGGTCGTCATCCACGTGAGAAACTTCTCATCAAAGATGGCCGGCAGTGGTGCACAGACATCCTTGATCGCTTCGTTTGCACTGACCAGTCGGTGGCCTTGGGGGAGGTGGTTAGGCGGAGCTACACCCCAGCCAGAGTGGGCCAAAGGAAGATTATAATAAATATTTACTGCTGCACCAGTGATGATGTGGTGTACATTACAGATGCTGGAGTTAGGAAGTGTGGCACCATCACTCTGGATCTGCCTGAGTCAGAGGCAGGCGCCATCAGCAACAGCACGAATGGAGCAGCGCTTGAGCGCCGGGAGATACGAGCCACCATGCAGTTTGGAGACACCGAAATTAAAGTGACTGCTATTGACATGGCCACAGGGAGACAAGTCAGGGCTTCTATTGACTTCCTGTCTAACTAACTGAATTACCCACACATTGAGGAAAAGAAAATAGGTATATGAACAATTCAAAAGACTAATTCAGAATCCATCCATTAGGGGTCCTGAAATAGTTTGGCACATTTTCTCAGTTTATCAAGCTGTTTCCTTATAAATAACCACTTAAAAACTTTATTTTTGTAGACTGCTACTATTGCTGAGAATTATTACTGTCCAAGTACTCGTTTTTTTCCTTTTATTATCAAAGCTTTTATGCAGATGCAATTTCTTTCCCCTTTTTTTTTTTAAACCAACAGTGCCTCCTTGTGACTTGGGGAGAAACTGGACATCTCAAAATGTACTGAATGAAAAGCTGGAATACTAGTTCTTCATAGGGACTTTAGAGGAATCAGATACAGACATTGCAAATGTACACATATGTTCTCATATTTTCTTTAAGCAATAGTTTTTTTTTTTGCTATGCATTAACTTTGAATATGTACCCAATACATATTATGAACACAAAACCTAATCTAGTATTCATCTTTGGTAGAACCAGTTCATAGCGTTGCTATAACCACTATGTTAAAGTTCAGTACTCTGCATGCAATCAAATACATTATACAAAGCAAAAATGCTGCTAAAACTTCTGAGAGCATCAGCAGAGAAATAAATAAAGAAATAAATACCAAAGACAGCAGATGAAATGTCAAAGTACGGATTTTAATGGTCCAATAAATAGTTCGACCGAATGACAACATGGGAACATCCTGCAGTCTGGCTCAACGCCCAGTATCAGTGCTTCTACAATTTCACAAACCAGAAAGTCCTCGTGTGTGTGATCAAACTATTACAAAACAAGCAGCCACTAATAAACAGCCAAAATCCCACTTTACTTACAAAACCAGACAATAAGCATTAGTGATGCATTTAGCAATCTGCGCTTTCTTTTGCATTCCATAGCTGGCAGCCACCACACGAAACAGCTAATAACATTGTAGGCATTAACTAACAGGTTAGTAAGTAAAATGGGACCAAAACTGCATCCTTTTGATCTAACAGTCCAGAGGCTACACATATAGAGCTGCTGTGCTCAGGGTTGGTGCATGTGTGTGTATGGGGCATTCTAGTGGGCATGGGGCCTACCACGACCCCTGCCTCTACCACCAGGTACTGGAGGGCCGTCGACACTAGAGCGGGGGTTTTTGATGGTCTCATCCACAGAGAGGATGAGGCAGGCAGCCTCAGAGGCAGCGGTCAGAGCGTTGATGCGCACAACGGCTGGCTCCCACACACACGCCTGGAAATTATCAGCGATGTCCTCATTGTTCACGTCCACGCCGTACCACATTCCACCCTGACAGACACACAATTTGTGAATGCATTAATACTCCATACATTTTTAGAAAATCTATTCAATGATTTTGGATGTAAGTGTATCAGTGTCACTGCTGTGCTGAGGATGATCCACCACACAAACATCATCGCGTCCTCACTGGTCCTTTTCTATGTCAGATAGGGTGAAGAGCATTCTGACAAAAAAAATCATACTAACAGCCGGGATGTTAAAATGACCAATGGCTGTAGCTACAATGGAGATTCTGCACATACAGAACCATGTACTATGTAAAACGGTGATTAACAATAGGTCAGTCTCAGATGCTCTGCCATTGTCCACAGTGTGTGTGTGATATTTTGTACACTTTTTCTTGCCACAAATCTGATTGGTGATCTGCATTTCCGTGTTTATGCATTTCAGTGCAGTTTCCAACAAAAAAATGTCATGTTTAAACAAAAAGTATGCAAGATACAGTCAATGAACTGAAGAAAATTCAAGACATTCCGCTTTTAGAAATGATTAATTTTGTTTGTTTAGAAAAAGTTTTGAGCCAACAATATACTGCCGTGTTTGAAGATGACCAGCCACAGATTCTTTCTTCTATCCTGTTGGCAATGTCAGTCAAATGGCCTCCTTCTAGGAAAGTACACCATTCTAACCACACATTTATAGAAAGTTTCAAATTAGTAGCTTTCAGTTTCAGTCAGTCTAATCCTCACAGACCATACGTGTGTGTGTGTGTGTGTGTGTGTGTGTGTGTGTAAAACAGTGAGCATAACCATATCAGTATTCTTACCTGTGCGTGTCTGGGTGTGTGTGTAAAACAGTGAGCATAACCGTATCAGTATTCTTACCTGTGCGTGTCTGGGTGTGTGTGTAAAACAGTGAGCATAACCGTATCAGTATTCTTACCTGTGCGTGTCTGGCTCGGAGCTTATTGAGAATATTAGTTGCATCAAAGCCAGCATTGTCACACAGCTGTCTGGGAATGATCTCCAGTGCTTTTGCGTAGGCTCCTATCAGCAGCTGCTGCTTGCCTGGGATGGTCCTGGAATAGTCCCTCAAATATTTGGACAACTCCATCTCTATAGCACCACCTCCAGCCACAACTGAGTCATTCTGTAATTAAGAGATTACAAATTGGGGCCGAGCAGGCAGGGTTTCATTTGATGTACACAGTTCTATCAATTCCACAATAAATGAAAGCTTTTCCAAATCTATTAAAACAATTCACAAGCTTTATCATCACCAGTAACACACCTTGATGGCTCTGCGTACGATCATAATGGCATCATGCAGTGATCGCTCGGTCTCCTCCATAAACTGCTCAGCTCCACCCCTCAGGATGATGGTGCATGTCTTGGCCTTGGGACAGCCTTTGAAGAAGTTATACCTAGAAAGTTGGATATAAACTCATTCAGTCCACACATTTTAATTTTGGTATACAGTTACAGATACAAAGCAAGCACTGAAGTTTCTATAATGGTTGTAATCTATGATGGTTACATATGTTCCTGTCCACATGATTAATGCAGTGCTCATCACGAAGTATGAATAAACCACCTTTACCTCTCTCCTCCAACCTGCACCTCCTCAAAGAGCTCACAGCAGCCCAGTACATCATCAGTGAGGGAGCCAACACTTGTCTGGATAGAGCCACCGCAGGCCTGGAGGAGACACCATGGTCACTCAGCTTTCTTAGGTTACTCAGGATGCACATTAATAACCAATAAAATGCATATATTAACACATAAATAAATATATCTGTGGTATTAAGTACATTTCTAACTATGCTTTAACAACCAAGAGGAGCCAAGAGGAACAGCAGGATCTTCCATACCATCATGGTTCTCTTCAGATCCTCCTCCTGGACGCGGCCAGCGCAGAACAGATCTCTATCAGCAAAGTACTGTGTAGCAACATCCCCGATGGGCAGTTTGGACAGCACCACTTTGGCTCCAGACTTGTAGATCTTCTCCAGCTTATCATATAGAATGTTCCATTCGGCATCCACGATGGCTTGATAGTCCTGGAGGACAGAGGACAGAGGACGAACACACACACACACACACACACACACACACACACAAAGATGATATGGACAGTGTGGGAATTAATAATCCCTTTCTGAACACACAATGACATCACGTTCTTTAACTCATGTCCAAGACCAATCCCCCAACTTCTTTGTAAAATATAAAATACATAATGGAACATTAATTGTGTTAAGGTCAGAAATGATCAAAATAAGATTAATATAAATTAAGATATTTGTTAATTAAAAAAAATAATAATTTAATTAGCTGAAGTTGCTCTTAAAAACCAAACATCCAAGGAGATGGATGGCACAAACTATGTGAGAACAGTGCTAGCTTAGTGTAGCAGACTACATGAAAAGCATTGATACTGACCTCAACGTTGTTGACGCGGACTTCAGCATTGTCCTTCTCTGCCTTCAGCTCCAGCTCGATGTTGAGGAGAGCGATCTTAGGGTTCTCGTAACGTTTAGGCTGCATCTCAAAGCCAGCATAGGAGAAGGTCTTTTTAAAGGCCACACCAGCCACCAGATGAGAGTCCTGCAGAAAAAAAAACAGTAGGGTTACTCACAAACTACAGCTGAATTTGTACTGATGTATGGTATATACACAACAGATTATAACAGTTTGAAATTTAACCAAGAACTCCTGACACCATCTATATTTCCACTTCTTAACTCTCTTTTCCCCAACATGAGGTCAGAGTACATATCTGAAAGGCATTTTATTTGACATCATGTAGAAAAACCATATTGAACACATTCATTTCCAGCTATCTTGGAGCAATTGGTTGTTGAACATGTTTAATTAGACTTTTGATTAGAATCTAATGTGCTTTAATGTACTGAATTTATATTACAACAGTTAGTAGATAGACATTAACAAAAAGACATCTGATCATACCATGTAGCCATAGTAGAAATCAAACTGATATGCTTGGTAAAGTTCTCACCTCCAAAGCTCCACCCTGAACTTTCTTCATGCCAATCATCTTGAGTGGCAGCAGCTCATCCAGCATCATCACTGCATCCACCACCATCTTGGAGAAGAAGTCCTTCTGGCCAGCAATCAGCTTTGAGTTCAGCGCTGTAGCAGCACACTTCTCCAACAAACGCCTCTGCTCCCTGAGTGAGAGAGAGAGAGAGAGCGAGAGAGAGAAAGAGAGAGATAAATAATTATATCTTGTTAATAGTCGAGTTCTTATTCTGAAACTAATTAACCACCGTCAAAAATGTTATCCACATACGAGCCTGATTTAACAGCTTGCCAAATGAAAACACTTGCAGTAAGAAAAAAAGTCCAAATTTGACACGCATCTATTTTCTACTCAACAGCCGAATGTGTCCACACCGAAGCTCCAATATAATGCCTGGTAGATGAAAGCGTTGGGTTCAGACTCACTGCTTGTCGTCCTTTTTGACGGTGACTGCAATCTCTTTAATCTTTTTGACTGCGAGCTGCGTGGCAGTGCGGAAAGCTCGGATGATGGTCTGTGGGTGGAGCCCCTCTTCTACGTATGGCTTCAGCTGCTTCAGAAACTCTGCTGCAAGCAGCGTTACAGAGGTGGTGCCATCGCCGACCTGGAGACACACACTCAAAAGTATGAGCTTGAGCATTGCCTGACATCATAAGGCATTTTCATTTTTTTCTCATTTCAACTTTGAGTCACATTTAATCTGCACCTCAGCATCCTGAGACCTGGCAATGTCCACCAGGGTTTTGGCTGCAGGGTGAACCACATCCAGCAGCTTCAGGATGGTAGCTCCATCATTAGAGATGGTGGCCTTACCTGCAAGCACATACACAACGTCAGCACTCCTATCATCACTGCCTTAGTATCAGCTGAACCTACGTGACACTACTCTGATCACTCTCTGCCTATAACAGATGTGATAACTTTGCAGATATCTGCAGGCTCTCCTCATCTCATTCTCACCTCTGTTGTCCACGATAAGCTTGTCCATGCCGCGGGGACCCAGCGTGGTGCGCACGGCCTCGGCAATCACCTGGCAGGCATTGATGTTGCTGACAAGCTGAGGGACACCCTGGGACGTGTCTGTCCCCTCCTTCAGAAGGATTACAGGTGTGGGCTGTGTAGAGAAAAGAAAAACAACTTAGCAATAGAAAACGGCAAGGTACAGAGAGCCAAAATGCTCAGTGTGACTTGAACAACGTTATCAATTAACAGTTAAAAACATCGCTAGACTAGCAATCTGATTACATCCCCATTAGACTGACTGTTCCCTTGTGCCCAATCCCAATTTTGTCAATTTATTAATTCTTGAATCTGATTGGTCAAAAGGTGTTGATTAATTTCCTAAAACAGCATAGCTCTCTGATAGCTAATTCACAGGGACTTCTATGGTGGACTCTCCACATAATCTATGACTAATAATATATAGATAGAAAAAAATAATGGGTTAACAAAGAAAAATAAATAACTGTAGATATGGTGAAGCTATAAGGTAAGGAGGTGTTTAGTTAACATCTACAGAAGGAGTCTCCAGTGTCAGAAGCTGTAAACTAAAGGATTCTGACAAAGGAAAGTTTTCAGGACAGACGATTTTATGCTTTTTTTGGCCATGAGAGGGGAAAAAAAAAAAGGTAGTGATGGGATGACTTTATAGCTGCTATAATGTTATAATGTTACAGTTAACACAAGATGTGTCGTTCATTAATAAATGTAATCATTTGCAAATTTGTGGTATATGAAGAATAAAACACTTAAAAAAATCACTTTAAAACACTTAACTATAACAGCACACCCTGTTGTGTTTAATCCTTTATGAATTGTATAAAATGGTTTCCACAATATTTTAATGCGTTACTTTTTTTGCATAATATATTAAACAGAGGTGTGTATAATGTTGGGTACAAAAGATGTGTGCGCCATCTGCAAGATTCTGTCAGTTTGGTCAGGCAGAAGAAGTGCTAGATACTATGTAATATGCTCAGATAATTGTGGGAATTTTGTTTACCCTGATGTGGCGAGCAGACTTAATTCTAAAACGTTATTTATACCGTCATTACATTAAAATACAATATGAAGGAAAGAGCATACACAGACACTCAAGTCTCTGCAATGATATTTGATTCCTGTCGAATCCATTTTCAGTTACTGTATTACAACATGATTTGGTAACCTGTCCGTTAAACTCAGATCACAACTCCAAAACATGATCAGGGCTTGAAAATAATTGGCACGCTGCCCTCATCTTCTCTCCAGGAGAAATTTTAGGAGACTGTGAGGAAGCAGAGACTTAAATTCATTCGTGACCCAAGCCCCATCCTTCATAAAGAGTACGAGCTGATGTCTTCGGGCAGAAGGTACAGGTCACCAAACTGTAAGTTGAACAGGTATAAATATTCCTTAGTTCTATTATCAATCAAATTACTGAACAGTAAGAGATGAAGTATGTGTGTGTTTTTTTTTGTTTGGGGGTGGGGGCTGGGGAGGGGAATTGTAATGTCTAGGTGTAGGGTACTTGGGCAATATTTAAGTGTAGGGTATTTGGGGAGTATTTAAGCAAAGGATGTGGGTAATATATAAGTGTAGGATGTGTGTGTAATATTTAAGTTTAGGGCATTTGTGCAATAACTGATGTATGGCATGTGCGTATGTTATGTGTAGGTGTGGTTATTGTATGGCATGCAGGTTTGGTTATTGTGCAGGTTTGGTTATTGTACTTTGGTTTCTGCTGGTTATTCATTTCTGGGTGTAGCTGCATGTCAGTGTAGTCTGATTGTATGTGTGTATTGTAATGTTAGCCGTGTTCTCTCGATTGCCCAAAACTAATTTTTCCTAACGGAGACAGTAAAGGCTAATCTGATGTCTGATTTAATGTCTGATTTAATGACAAGGAGCTGGTCGCTGTCAGCTATTGCATCTGCTTCCAGGGTGGATAATGTCACTTTAGTTGGACCTAGACTTAAAAATACTAGTGTGTATTTGTGTTATTCCATACAAAACGAAATTCAACTAATTCAACGAAATAAGTAATGAAAAGACTAAAGAAATACAAGCTTCCAAGATGAACCCAAACCCCGTTAGCCGTTAGCAGTCCATTCACTGTTAGCTTGTTCCCATGAAGAGGTGGGGTTTTATCCCACATCACAGCATCAGCTTAGAAACACACACTTATCTGACTGTTATTTCACTGATTTCAGAGACAGACTCAATTATTACGAATATCACACACAAATCCAGAACCAAACATGCTCATATTCAAACAACAAAATCCATAAAGCACCAGCTAACAGCTAAAGCGCTAGCGACACTTTAACAAGATCAAATGAACAATTACAATCCTCTGCGGAGAAAATAAAAGCACAGGTTCAAACAACATGGCGTCTTCTAACTATATAATACCAGAAAGATGATTTGTGATGAGTTCTCAGGACGGATGGAGGAGGATTAGCGGAAAAAACAGGCATGATATTGGGCACTCACCATCATTTTTGCAGGCTAGAGAGGAAGACCGGTGCCGGGTGACGTTCCCACAATGCACTTGGAACTCTCTAGAACAGCTTCTTCTTCTTCTCCTTCTTCTTCTACGAATTATGGCGAAGTGTATACCGCCGCCTGGTGGACAATTTAGTAACCATGATAAAAGATAAATACAACTGATAACTGTTTGTTCTTTTTAGCAGCCTTAGTTCCCACCAAGCTTTTTACACACACACACACACACACACACACACATATAAACTATATTTCATGTAGACTCTCAACAGTGGACCTACATTCACTTTTCTAGCTGAAAAATAGATACAAAATATTCAAAAGTCTACCCTTTTTAAATTTCCTTCACACCTAGCTACAACACTGATCCAGTACAAATTAAAATCTCAAGTTCGGTAGCTATTCAGTATATAATGCTTCACTGAACAAAGCATTGCTTGAACATGGTTACTCATCAAGCTTATTAAAGGGAAACTCCTCCTTGAAAGAAATTAAATATGTTTTTATTGAAATATTTGTTAAGTGCTTAACTATTCTGGTGCTCAGTTGTTGATTTTTATGAGAAGTTGGTTGTATTTGGTTGAGTGCTGCAGTTGCATTGACGTCACAGGGTGACATTGCTAACACATTTACAGTGGCAGTTAATGGAAGGAAAAATTTCAAAGATTTTCATCTTAAATGATAACATTCAGGTTTTGCTGTTCGTTCCTCAGAACAAAAGAGTACACATGTCATTTGTCACTCACCATATTCCAGTGATTCAACGGCATAATAATGATGAAAAATCCAGTGTAAAAGTATTGGACTCAAAGCTCCGGAATGCAATGAGGCTATACAAGTTAGAGCAGAAATTCAGCTTGGTTAGTTAGTGATCACTGAGATAATGAGCACGATGGCATTGTATTAGCATGAAAGCTGAACCTTTGTTTCTTGTGTTTGTAACCTGCAAATCTATCTATCCAACCCTTCTTAGTGATGCTTAAAATATCATTTAATATAGCCAGGTCTGAAAAACCAACATTCCTCATCTCCAAGAATATCACATCACACGGACAAAACATACAGTCTCAGCCAGCCCTCTAGAACGGCAAAGAACATTCAAAAGGGCTACTAACACAATAAATAGTAACCTCTGTTAAAACAGTAAAACACCTAATTACATAGGAACTTGTGTTCTGACATGGCTCTGTATTTGAAAGTCTGTGAATATGGGTGTAACATTTTCCCAGAAACTCTCAGTCATATCTCAGTGAACCATATTTGACCACACAAGTCTTAAGAACAAAGTAAAAAAAACAAAAACAAAACAAAACAAAAAAGCACATTTGACAGACATCTGTTGAATTGCCACCCTGTTGAAAAAACCATGTTAATCTGAAAAACTACCAGTTGCCATGACACAGGCCGAGCTGCTCAAAATGGTAGAAAGGAAAACAGTTTCTGAATTACTGCCTCATTGTAGATTATTTTAAAGAATATAACAACTGTGAGTTTATTAGAAAATACTGTATATAGTTTTCAAACATGTGGCTACTGATAGTTTAGTCAAGTAGTAAGAAAGTTGTAGAATATCTTACAAGCTGCCAAAGATCTACCAGTCTACCATCTTGACCAGTACATTTATATGGATGGAATAATATTGGCCTAATATCTGTATAGGGTACGCAGAGTTTGGAGAACTTCACCAGTCAATTGAGGTCAGAAACGTCTCCCATTTCCCCAGTGTCCACTTGGTGTCACTATATGACAAGGTCCACAATAGCAAGTTTGCTCAGTTTGTGTAATGAGAGTCCCTTCCTTCTTTTCTCAATCTTTACCCTTAACTGGGCCATGTAGGCTACTTCGATCACCATTACTAGGATTAGCAGCTTCTTTCATTTTTACTTCCCTTCATTTATCCTTTATTTTCCCCTACATTGTAGTTTTATAATTTTCATGGCATTCTCCCTTTATTACTATTTTGCCACATCTTTTGTCATCTTTTATATAAATTAACAAACACATAACTGCTAATTTGTGAAATCAATATTGTTTTGCTCTACAATATGCAACTCATCATAATAATATGAAAAGAGGACTTTCTTGCTCTCACACAGACTCTTAAAAACATAAACCACTTGCTATTCATGTCCTTGGCTGCACACTTCATACTCTTCTACATGTCTAAGCAGAGACAGGCTATTTTCTTCTGTGTAAGTACAGACTTTAGTTTCCGTGGTTAGTTAATGTAGCTTGAGCTGCAGAGGTGGAACACTCTCCTCTCTCTCATGTGTCTGCAGTCTGTGGTTGAGCGCAAAGCTTGCAATGTTCACTGCTTTTAGACACATGCAATTATCAGGCATTTATACACATACGCAGCCTGCCTCGCCCTTTCAGAGGGTAGCCTTTAACGCAGATATTTCTGGATATAGTGACAGACGACCCACCTACTGCTGAGTCCATGCTTACGGTAGCTGTGAAATCTGACCTGCTCCATTCTGTTAGTGGAAGGCAAGCACTTAGTGCAGAAAACTGTCAAGCTGCATTCAATATGTGTCAAGTTGGATGTTGAATGCATCAAAAGAACTCCATCATGGAATTATTTAAGACATGCACTTGAGAATAAGAATAATCACTTGATATAACTAATTCATTCATTTAAAATTTAATTACTTGATATAACTAATTCATTCATTTAAAGTTAAGCCATCGTAAGACCCAGCACACTAGGCACACTAGACTAAACTTGTTTCCTGCTTGTTTAAATTTTCAGGCTGCAAACCAGTTCTTGAAGGTTCCACCCAGTAGGACCTCCATCCCTGTTCTTATAAGATTACAGGGAGCTCTCTCTGTCTTTCTGTCTTAGCCTATGTCATTACCTTCCCTCTTTCCATTTCCATCTCTTCCTTCCTTGGTGCGTCCTTTAATGTGGTAATGTGGTTTCATATCTACACATGTGGCCCATGTGCAATGGAGTGTGTTTAGCTATCACATCCAGCAGTAATGAAAGGGCGGGTGAATTGCTAGATGGGAGTTATTTTACCATCATGGATGCTATGTGTATCTGATGGTATACTATCTTTAGCCATCCAGATGAAATGTAGTGATACAAGCTGTCCTGTGAGGCAGGTGGATTTGTATGTACACACACAGGGTGGCAGGACTTTGTGGGCAGCAAAATCCCAGATCCTTTTTTCTCCCTGTCATACTTAGATGACATAAAATAAGGAGGAAAAGCATGGAGTGTTCACTGAGCACTGGATAATATAACCATAGCGATATGAAATGCTGTAACATTCGATATCATTATGGCGTGATGACAGAGAAGTCACTATACAGTTGGGGTGTAAACGTCAGGCTTCCACAAAATATGACATATGTCATAACGCAATGATTCAATATTTGATGATAACACTAAATCTGCTACAACAGGATTAAGTGTAGTTGTGTCTGATCACTATATGACCAACTTTGTTCAGGGTCTGGGGTAAGCCTACTGTTAATTTGTGAATGATGATGTAGAGAAGGACTATTTTACTTATCAGAGTTATGAACAAATCACTTTGCTGATCTATTTACACATCAGTTAAAAATTCTGTTTATTTTCACACACCAGTTGTCTCTTGTTTTTTGATAATAATCTATTTATAATCAGTAATAACTGATTTATGATTGTTACCTCTAGTCATTTCAATCATTGCCTATTAATCGATGCATCAATCCAAATTGTCACATCATTACGCCCCTCTTATACAGTGCATAAAGAAAATGTGTATGGACATTGAGATTTTACATGAAAACACCAAGCCGGGCTTGTGTGTGTTTCATGCAAAGAGTGTTGAAGCGCCAATAATTGTAATCAATTGCAATCGATTCTTAAGCTATTACCTTAGGTCTAATTGTGTGATACAAGCACCTTCCAGGCTGAATGTTATGGGTTTCACCAGGTCATTGATCCCAACAACGTAAGTCACACTTCACAATTAATTGTGGCTCTTGACAAACCTGATCAATATTCTCTTAACGAGAGCATCTTAACTACTGTTTCGAGATCAGCACAATTTGAGCAGCAGAACAGATGTTTCAGCAGCTATTATGAAACACAGCAGTGGCAGTTATCATATAACTGTATTGGTGCCAGTACTGCAATAGAGCACTAGCTGTTGTGGCAGTTTAATTTTTAAATAATTATAATTCGACAGATGATAATTACACATTCAGGAAACATTTACTCTGCTTTATTCTACTGGTCCAATATGTCAGTATTAAAAAGGGAGAGCAGTGAATGCTAAGGACTTCATTTGGATCAGTGTCACTGATCCAAGAGATCTAATAGCTTTGCCAATATTTGACCGGTTATTCAGTCCACAGGAGCAGGTTGTCACTGATCTAATAGCCCATGAGGTTTGGGCCACTTGTCTGCATTATGCTTCCCAGCAGGATGGAGCCATAAAGGCCAACTCAAATCAGAGGGTCAGGAAACATACCCTACAGAGTCAAGCTGCCATGTTGTAGCCTGGATCTGCTACATTCATTTTGGCTACATCCAAAACCACATACTGGCAAACTAAAAAAAGATGGTATGTCACCTACAGCACTTACTATTTTAGCCTGTTATAGAGTATGGCCACATGTGACTTGTATGTATTTTTTTTTTAGTGTAAAGCTGTACTAAATGTATTTAAAGTCTACAGCTATGGTACTTGTTACCTCCCTTATAAGTGGTAACAATAGTCCAGTATTGTCAATAATCTTCAGCATTCACAATGTGAACACTACAACTTAGACTACTAGGCTGGCTAGCGAGACAGCATGAACTAACTGGTTAATGTGAGTATTCACAAGCGACACTGTTAAGCCTTTCTTGTATATACGTCTACAGTATATACACACATATGAGACAGTTTAAAGCCACTTGTGAATACCCACATTAACCAGTTATTTAGTCCTTGCTATCTAGCTAGCCAGTCTAGTGTTCGCTTTGCCATTTGCTTTGTAAAAGTAAGTATATGTTTTATAAAATAGTGAAAAATAAAGGTCTTTAAAGGTGTAAATGGTGCAGATGGGTTTCCTCCAGGTTTTTCCTTCCACCTCCCAAAACCTGGACACTCTGTTGGCAACTCTATTACCTCTAGACGTGAAAAAGTGTGTGAATGTGCTAGTGCATGGTGCCCTGCATCCAGTATTTATGTTCCCACCTCTAACCCAGTGCTCCCTGGATAGGCTCCAGATTAAACCCAGTGCTGACCAGGATAAAGCAGTTACTAAAGAAGAGAAATCAATCAGTTAATTAATTAACCATAATTACCATTAAACACCACAGTTAAACCAATGAGGCATCATTGTACAGAGTTTAATGACCACAGCTGTCATGAGGTATAGCACCACAGTGGAACCTTTAAGGATGTACAGGCTTGTATGTTAATTAATTAACTTTTGCTTTCAGTTATTAACATTTTTTAAAGTAGTCTAGGTCACAAATTTCCAAAGTGCTGTATTTATGACGTAATAAAATGGGCAAAGTGCGACTTAAGGTCCCTCCATATCTCCATTCACACCAGGCTGATGCTGATGGAGCGCGCACACACACTCACACACTCACACACACACACACACACACTCTCTCTCTCTCTCTCTTTCTCTCTCTCACACACACACACAGATTCAGTTCCCATTCTCCTCAGTTTCAGTGTCCGCAGCTCCTGCTTCTCTTCTCCTCTCAGCCTGAAGCTCTCCTTCACCAAGGCACAGGTATTTGCATAAGTTCTTCTCGGCTGGAAAGGAGGGACAGGAGCGTTCATTCAGCTGATGAAGGAGACAGGGTGAGGGCGTAATTCGGTTTGAAAGGGCATCGTAAATTATCCTCAGACTCTACGATCGATCCTGCAGCGGAGGAGAAATCCTTTTGCCCTGCTGCTCACACTGTAGTGTTGAGGAAACTACGTGAAGAGACGGATCACCTCCAGAACACAGTCATTCCTAACTGACGGCATGGACCCCAGCAGCGCGCTTTTCCTCTAGAGCAGCAGCTGGCTGTTAGACAGCAGGACCAGGAGCGACAGACAGGTGCATCACACACCGAGGATCTCTCCTGTGGATTTCCGCTTTATCTCTGACCCGATTCAGTCGGTAGGTCAAACGCATGGACTGCTGTAATATTTGCATATTAGTCTACAGCCATCATCCTAGCATTAGGATATTTATGCAAAAAAAATAAAAAAAGGAAGTAGTACTGGGAGTCACATATAGACAAGAAGCTACTCAGCAAAACTCCCTTTTCATTAAGAAAACATGTTCATATATTGAAGAAAAAACAACTTTTTTCTTTGGTTGCACATTCAAGAAACAACAACAACAAAAACAACAACAACAAAGGTACTAAACTGTAGCTTTCCTTGTGGCTGATGTGGTACCCCCAATGGTACACCTTTTGGAAAGGTGCATGAAGTGTACCTTGAACGCTTGATTAAAAAGTAAGGTATAAAAGAAGTACCTTTAAGGGTACCACTGCAGCATAAACTGAACGTACAGTTTAGTACTTTTTTCCTAAGAGAGTGGACTAAGTGGGTGTTAATGAAGCATCTGTTAATTCAGCACTCCAAGTGTTAACACTACCATTTTTGTGGTGTGTCATTATGAGGGTTGAAATGCGATTAAGGGTCGTGGCTCTGATAAACCTGTTGTCGCATGACTGCACTTTCAGATGATTGAATGATCTTTATAGTTGTAAACACTTTGTAGATTTGTAGATGTGATCTTTAAAAAGACAGTGACAACAATTTGCAGATTTGTTGCCAAACAACAAATGTTAAAGAAAGTTCTAAAGATCATGAGTACAATTAAAGAAATACACATCAAGGAGTCATTTGAGACTCAAGTTATAAATAGGTTATCAGATGCCACCAAAGACAGCTGAAAATAAGGAGCTCTCACGCTCTTAGAGCCAATAACGGAACAAATCTGTTAATTTGTGTGTTGCAGTGTGTCAGCAGGATAAGAGGAAGCTAACCTAGTGAGTGAGAAACCCCAGCCATGACTGCCTAGCACCAGACTTCTGTCCCTGAGCCACCAGAGAGACCCTGACAAAGCCATTACCTGTTTATAGAGGAGCTTTGGTTCTGTCAGACCAACAGTGGGTAAGCACTACTTTTTTTTTTTTTTTTACAATGCACAGGGAAAACAATACTACTTGCAGCACATCAACTAAAGAGTAACACACTTTAGAACTATATTGGATAAATAATATGAATAATATAAATATGAAAAGGAATTACAGTGCGTTTATACAGTTCCTCTCTTTCGTGGTAACTGTGTATCATTATCTCAGTTACACACAAGAGAGCAAATGGTATATAAAGGGAACTGATTATAATCTCATGCATACCACTATATTTGTGTAAAATGGTGGGATCGGCGTGTAAGACTGATAGTAGAACTAATTCACTTATCTTTATTAATAATGTTACTGCCAGTGACAGCAGCAGGATGAATTCGGTGTGCAGAGATATATTAAATGCTTATGTCCTGCTTCTCCATGATGATGTGCAGAAAAGTACTACTGAAATCACTATGGGGCCAAAACATAGCCAATTATACAGTGTACCAGGGACAAAAGGACACAAAACATGAAAAAAAATAGAAAACAGTTGCATTACAGGCCTGGCAGTGCATCAGCATGCAAACCACTCAGAGTCTGGTGATGTCTGTGACAGTTTAATAACACAGACTTCAGGCAAGCTATGATTGCAAAGGATTCGCAATCAAATACTCAACATTGACATTTCACTTAATGTTATGTTACAACTTTACTTTACAACTTTGTTACAATTACTTTGGTTCCTTGAAATGGGGAGACTATGTATAAAAGAGCTGTGGCCATCAAGTACACAAATCCCAAAGTAAAGCTGACATTCTGCACCTTAACTAGATTCTTTCATTTACAGTGGGCTGGGATAAAGATCCCAAAAAAAATAAAAACTATCACTGTCCAGTTATTAGTGGAGTGCACTGTGTATGTTTTCAAAGAAGGTTCATTTACTTGAACTTTGTGATGTCATGTGTGAAATTAATTTTGAGGTTTATACTGACCACTAGTCATATTTCTTTGCACCAGTAAAATGCTTGAGTGTTGAGGGTGAATATGAATAATTTAGCCGGATGCTCTGGTAATAGGCTGCAGTTTGCTTTATATGAAGGATTTATTTCATGTTTCACACATCTCAATCATGAAGCTGTTAACATTTGATGACCCAAATCCATTTCAGACACCAACTATTTTCCCCCCTCTCTACCTTTCTGCTTGTCTGTCTAACCTCCGCTTATCACCCTCCACCGCTTTCCACTCATTCTATCACACAGTGTCTCACTTTAGATTTTCATAATCCACAGTGGAATTGAAGTCTGACCTGCATTACGTAATATATTCAGTACGCTACATTGATGACTCTGGTATCAGGAAGACACATGCACCCATGCACGCTGATGTGTGTGTTGGTGCGTGTGTGTGTGGGCCAGTGGGTCTATAGTGCCTGAAGTAGATCCCCGCTTAATGACTGGATTATAGAGGGATCAGAAAAAGATAGAATTCAAAGCCTTCATAGAGGACAGCCTGTAAAAATTTTCCCTGCTCTTGGTTGCTCCTTCATGTTGTATTTCTTCACGTAGGTTCTAACCTAGTACTCTGCATATGCACACATGCTTAATTTGTATATTCATGATCTCATATGTAAATAAATCGGACCAAAATTCTCTGTGTACTCGTTTGTAGAAACTCTGGCAAAACCAATGCGTAGGTAGGTAAGCATTTAATCATTTTTTTCATGTGTACTAATGACATGTTATTAAATGAATTTTGTTAAGCAATCTAAATAGGACTTTCTATCTGCAGCTAGCTACAGTATAGGCAGCATAATAATCTAGCTAATCTCAACTAGATATAGCGTTTTTAGGAAAATCAATTAAATGAGTCTCAGTATCAACAGATTTATTTGTGAAGTGTCAATATAGCGACTTTAACTAGCGGCTAAGTTAGGCCATATGAAACCTAAACAAATTCTACACATTTCATGTTACTATACATTTCTTTTGGGAAGTCAATTAGGGCATCTATTTTGTTCACATCAGATGTAATTTTAAAACAATCAAATAGATTTATTTAAGCTTGAATTCACTATATCAGAGTTCCAGTGCGTCAAATATTTACATACACCAAGCTGACTGCCTCTTTAAACTGTCTGGAAGAATCCAGAAATTGATGTAATGACTATTAGAAGCTACTGATTGTCATAATTAGGAGTTAACTGGGAGTGCACCTGTGGCTGTAATAAAGGGCCTAGCTTTAGAGACAATATCTCTTTGCCCTTGATACCATGGGAAAATCTAAGCAGCCTAGACATGAGAAAAAAAATGTGGACCTCCACGAATCCAGGTCCAAACAACCAAAGGTACCACGAAGATCTGTACAAGCAACTGTATGTCAATATAAAAATGTTGGGACCACACAGACACTGAATAATTCAGCCTCAACTATATCCCTAATTTGTGAGGATATTTTTTACCTTCTTGAATTTCTATACGAAAACAAACCTTGCTTTTGGAAGATGGATATTTCATGCCAGATTTGAAATGAACTTGGACTGCCTCACAAGTTTCTCCATCCTAAGCTCTTTATTTAAGAGTTGCAGATTTTTTTCTGAGCCGATGCCAAATTTTTCATTAATATGGCAAGAGTGCCAGGAAATGTATGCACATTCTGATTTGGCCCGCAGGGGGGGAAAGGAGTAATTAAAATAGATGGCAGAAGGAAATGGAGCCTGGCTAAGGAAGGCCTGCATTACAGAATGACTTGTCAGGACTGCAGCTGTCATCATTCAAACATCACTGGAGCCAGTGAACCAAGAAAGGGTCGTGTAAGGTTTCTACCACTCACTGAAATTCTGAAGTTAACAATTAAGTAGACGTCCCTGAGTTAATATATAATTTGGGTAAATACATAATGGGATATTGTCACTTAAATGAAAAATCCACCCTGAAAATCAATATTTATAATTAACATGTGATCAACAAGATTTATCTTGTAATCAAACTTCTGAGTTGACTTTTTTAGTTTAAACTCCTTTCATTGTCCAAAGAATGGATTCCTGGTCCTCTTAAAAATAGAGGTCTGGGGATTGCTTCAACACATTCCACATCAGGTGTGGAATCTATCCACGCTCGGGTCTGCATGCTGAGTAATGTGTTTGGTTCAATTTGTCATGCTCCGTACTGTTTCTACTTTTGTGATGCCAGAGAAAGAGTTGTTATGGTTATTGATATATAAAAGACATTCATAGGACTGGAGCACTGTAATTAGCTCACATTTGTGGTGCGAGTGCTTGCATTGAGAGCATCGTGATAAGTCCACGTCTCGTGCTGCCTGCACGGCTAAAAACCTTCTTATACAAAAACAGCTCCTAGTTTGCAGGTGTTCCTGCACAGTGACATGCCCTTCATCCAAAAAGTGCTGTTAGTCACTTGAGTGTTGAGTGTTGGTACTACAGGAAAATAATTTAAAAAAGACAACAAATGGATGAAACTATTGCCTACAATTTTGCAAACCTGAGTGCACAAAAGTGATGTGTTGAATTGTGCTATCCAGACATGGTTTGAAATGAATACTTCTATGTGAGCACAAACCTGCAATTTTGAGCGCCTCCCCCAAACAAGCCCAGAACTGGTCCTGAGTATGAACTCAAGTATTCGGGTGAAAAAGTGTGAAAAAAGTGTGAAAAACACTTTAACTGCATTGCATTCTGTGTATCCACTAACTTCTCACAGAAATAATGAAAATACAGCACCAACCAACAAATTAGCACATGTAAACTTGTAAATGTATTTAATTTGTTTCAAGGTGGAGATTTCCTTTAACTCTGTACGCAGAAAAAGTTGTTTAGTTCAGCTGAGAGACAGGAAGGACCTACAAGGCAATTAAGCAGACTTAATCAGTCTCCTTTGTTTACATATTTTTACATATTTTTTGCCTAGAGTTAAGCTCCCTCTCTACTTAATAGATTTTTACTAGATTATTGTGTTTTTTGCACTGTGCTACTTTATTTTTATTGTATTTATGTTGATATGTTATCTGTAAAAGTTTGTTTTTATAACTGCTTTAACACTGCAGTCAATAAAGTATCTATCTATCTATGTATCTATGTATCTATCTATCTATCTATCTATCTATCTATCTATCTATCTATCTGTCTGTCTTTCTGTCTGTCTGTCTGTCTATCTATCTATCTATTTATCTATCTATCTGTCTTTGTAATTTAAAACAGCTACGTTCTCTCAAATTACACAGAGAAGGAGACAACCGGCATGCGATTTTAAGCAAATGCAATTTTTTAAACAGGGACACTTTCCCTTAAAAGAACTTTCAGAAATATGTCAACTGATGTGTTTGCTGTTAATGTCCTATTTTTACACTTTTGAAAGCTAATCTTTTACACTTGTATTTTGAAGTTCTTGTCATCTGCAAATGTAATTCTGTTCATTATACTATTCATCTGAATCCTGCAGCTGAACTAAATTGGTACTGGGCATAATTCTGGTAATCAGGAGCTGTTGTAGCTTCAACGAACTCTTAGAGAAAAAAAAAATTAAAATCTATTACAATCTAGCAAATGTAATATCGACTGCAACCTAAACTTACTAACTAATCTAAGTAATATGTCCGGTCAATAGGAGAGGAGTGCTGATGAAGCTGGCAGTGAAGGCCACTGGAGGTGGAAGGGGAGCAAAGATAGGGGAGAAATGAATAAATGGATGTGAGAGTGAGGGAGGATGATGGAGAGAACTTGGAACTGCAGTGCTTCAGAGGTGAGAAAAGAAAGAGTGTGATTTGTATAGTGGTATACAGATGAAAGAGTAGAGACAGGTAGAGAGGAGAGCACCAGAATTAAAGTGGGACTAGTGAGATAAGAGAAGGACTTTAAGGGATACAGTTAGGTGAAAGAAGAAGGAAGGATGGTGGATGGATGTTTCTGCCAGAGGTGCTTCATTCAGGTTAGTCAGGATAGCTGTCTGGTCTTTTAATTAATTCCACTCCAGTCCAAGGATGTGTGCAGCTCAACTGCAGCTTTCTTCTACTTCCATCTCATGTTCTCTGACAGCTCTGTGGTGGAGACAAGATTGTAGAGACCGACTGGCATGTGCACGCACACACACACACAGACACATAGACACACACACACACACACACACACACACACACCACATGGTTACACCCTCCAGAACTACTGTCACAGTAGTTAAAGTGAGATAATTTATTTCTAGTTCCTGTTAAACTGCTCTAAGCCATGGGGCTGACAGAGAGAGAGAATGAGAGAGATGTTATTAGGAACAGACTCCAAGTCCCAAAAGCATATGTTTTATTTGACAGCAGCAGTCTGTAAACAGTATTCCAGCAATAAAGCCCCCATGTGTCCCAGAGTATCACAGAGTACCCCAGGCTGAATGCCACTTTGCCCTGTGTGTGTGTGTGTGTGTGTGTGTAAATAAATGAGAGACAGACCAGCCTTCCCACTGCTTGCTCAGTCATAACGACTGTGTGGAGCATCATAGAAGCTCTACACACATACTTCGCTGGACGAATGATACCACAACCGAGTGAGCATGATGATTGTCCTGCTGGGCTTCATCTCAGGTCTGTAAACCCTGCCTGCTTTATGAGAGGCTTTTAGCCAGTGACGTTTAATGATTGGAAACCATGGCGGGGTCTTAAAAATTGATTTGAAGTGGTGGAGATTTGCAGCCAAGGCTGGCAGCTTTCACCTAACTTTCTTAAAATAAGCTAGACATAACTCAAATTTATGACATGCCGCAGTGCAAAAATCATAAATAAAGAATTTTATAAATATTTTTTCATTGTTTACAGAAATAAATTATGGCAGAAAAAAAGAGACTATGGCTGTTATTGTCCAGTTGCCTCCAAAATACTCTTTTTTTGCACTAGTGTTTTAGCAAGTTTTGCACATTTGAATCTTGTTTAAAGGGACTTAATTATGTACCACCAAGGTTTATAGCCATTTAAAGAAATAAAGTGAATTGTCAGCATGTCTGTAGCATACACTATATGGCCAAAAGTTTGTGGACCCCTGACCATGACACCCATATGTGCTTATTGAACATCCCATTCCAGATTTAGTCACCTTTGCTGTTCTAATAAGCTCCACTCTTCTGTGAAGGCTTTCCACTAGATTTTTGAGCATGGCTGTGGGAATTTGCCCATTCAGCCACACGAGTATTACTGAGGTCAGGCATTGATGTCAGATGATTAGGTCTGGGATGCAATGAGACTTCCAAAAGTGCTCAGTGGGGATGAGGTCATGGCTCTGTGCAGGACACTTGTGTTCTTCCACATCAACCTTGGCAAACCTTGTCTTTATGGACCTGTCTTTGTGCACGGTGGCATTGTCATGCTGGAACATGTTTGGGCCTCTTAGTTCCAGTGAAGGACATTTATAATACTAAAGCACAGAAGGGCATCCTTGTGGAAATAGTTTGGGCAAGGCCCACATATGGGTGTGATGGTCAGGTGTCCATAAATCTTTGACCATATAGTGTGTGTGCAAGCACCACAGACAAGACCTTCCACACGTTTCCCTGTATTGAGTAAAGAACAGAAAATCTATTTACACAAAACTCACTTATAAGGCTCCCGAGTCATTAACCAACCTTAACCAATCCTTTACCATGCCCCTTTAATTAATTGTTTAAACTGTGCTTGCAGCATATACTACATATTTTTCAAGTGTCTACATTTTATTTGCCATAAACAATCATGACTCTGCACTACTGGCATATGTATGTGTGTGTATGTGCACGTGTGATCGTCAGATGGGAGCTTCTCAGCTTCAAACGCAAGGGTTAGCATGATCAAAGGCAGCGTTTAGCGCTGTGTGTTGCTATCACATCACCGGCAGCTCCACAATCAGCAGCTCCAATTATAGCTTTCAAAGAGGAAGTTGCTTTCTGTGTCTCTCTCTGTTTTTTCCTCACTGCAGCCTAGTGTCTGAACACATGGATTATGTGCTCTGAATAGAAAGAATAGCCCACATCTTTCCTTAATCAATTTTTTATGGTTATTATTTTTGCGTGATCCTGCAGCTTTTATTTATTCATTTGTAGAGATTGCCTTGAGAACATGTGGGCCTACACTTTGCAGAAGATTGTAGGTCATTTCTTTGGTTACAGTCTGAAGCCTTTTGTGTATTAATCAGAAAAATTGTAGGGGAAGGAAATGACTAATTCTGAAGAATAATAACACCAAAATCTTTGTATTATACTTGATTTGACCCTTTCCTTTTAAGTGATACTATAAGTAACCAACAATGACATGCTCATGGTTAGTGAAAGGAGAACTGAAAGAACCTCACACAGTACTGTTTATTCCTTTGTGTGTCTGTGGCTCTGTTGGTGGTGTGTTTTCTGGAATTTGTGTATGCCATTTAAAATGCCCATGTTATGTGCATGTTTTGTGGGTAGATTTCTGCCTTTTTTGTTGGAAACTCTGCATGATTGCCTAAGGCTGTTCATCATTACATATATAAACATAATTGGAAAGAAATAGCCACATTCCGTATTTCATTTTGGTGACATACCCAGAAATGTAACCCCTATATTCATTTTAAAAACTTTACACAGTCTGTTGGACTAAAGACATGTCCACAAATTCTCTGCATTTTTGTTTTTTTAAAGATTGTGGTACTTATGAGATAAAACATAACACGTTGTGCTTAATTATATAGACTGTGTAGCAGCAAGGTTTCACACTTGTGAATATTAGCAATATTAGCAATAATAATAACAATTAGCACAAATCAATTAGCTAGAAATGTTACAGTGTTCAAGATTAATTCATATGAAATCCAACAACATCCACTTTTTCACTTCTGAAAGTTATTCAAAACAACCACATTTTAGCTATTGAGAAGGCTTTGTGGGATTTAAAATGAGTGATTTTGATAGGTTTAATATAAATAAGAAAAGCAATGACAGCCAGATGTGCTTCTAGCCTCAGGTTTGACCGTTTGAACCCTTAAAATTAGTTTTTTTAAATTAGATTTTGCAATATGAAGTTGACTAGTGAATGAACCTGTTTTTGTGGTGTTTTACAATTGTACAGCTAAAAGTTTTTATTATCTGCAGTACAATATTGTGCCAAGCAAACTAAGATATGGTTGTAGTACATTTTTCAGAGCTAATTCTGAAGCTGAGGAGATGTGATTACTGAGCAAGTGCCTTGGCGTTAAGCTCTTTTCTGATATGATTACTGAGTGAATGGCTCAGTGATATGCAGTGTTCTGTAGTGGAACAGATTTAGTTCTGGAGCTTGGTGAGCCAGTGGTGGCAGTGAGTCATTTCATTTTCAGCAGGATCCAATACTGTGCCCTTTCCCTTTTGAAAAAAAAAAAAAAATAGAGGGATAAAGACACAGAATAGCGTGTGCGTTCACTTGAAGGACAAAAGACAGATGTAACCTTTACTTTTCCTCTTACAAATTCAGGGAAATATAAAGCTATAAAATGACTAGTGCTTCCTCCACCTGCCCTTTCACTTGATCTCAGTTCTGTCCCTTACATTCTTCATTTATTTCAATATTACTACATGCCTGTGCAAACCTATCCCTTTTCAAGGCTGTTGTAAGGGTTATGGACCTGAATATGATTGCGTTCCCAGAATTTTAAATAAGAATACTGTATTTCATGCTGTGGAGCCTAACCCACTGAGTCTGTGAAGAACTGCCTCTTCTACTGATTTATCTGAAAACAGCAATCTACACTATTGTATAGTTTGTGGACTTTTAACCATCACACCTATATGTGGTTCTTCCCCAAACTGTTGCCACAAATTTGGAAGCACACAATTGTGTAGGATGTCTTTGTATGCTGCAGCATTACAATTTCCCTTGCTGTGAATGACATGGGAGAGAGTATGCCACCTCTCACATCCAGAGAGCATGGCCAATCTTTGCTCCCTTGGCCCCCTGACCACGGATAGCTGTGGCATCTTTGGGATTCAAACTCATGATCTTCTGATTATAGGGAGAATGTCCTCCCCTGACATCAGTGACCTGACTTGACCAATGCTCTTTTGGCTGAATGGACAAATCCTCACAGCCATGCTCCAAAATATAGTGGAAATAACAGCAAAGGGGAACTACATCTGGAATGGGAAGATAACAAAGCACATGAATGTGATGGTCATTTGTCCAGAAACATTTGGCCGTATAGTGTATACAGGGTGTCCCAAAAGTCTCTATATATTGGGGAAATTAACACTTTTTAGCAAAATGTAACTTTAAAAGCTATTTACAAAACATCGTCTACATGAGTGCCATTTCTTTGTAAACACACACGGAGTCTCTCGCACGGATGATGAACTTGTGTTAACAGATCTGGTGTTATGCATGTAATTGCATGTCCATTGCAACCTTGTGACAGCTTCACCATCGAGCCATGAAAATTATTTCAATACGTTCGTCTTTTGTCAAAGGCATTCTTAAAGGCTATACGAAAAAAAATATATATAAACTAAGTATGAAAAACTTTGAAAGACATTTTGCTAAAAAGTGTTAATTTCCCCTATGTATGGAGACTTCTGGGACACACTGTATTATACATGCATATCTGTAACTTGTATATTGTTGAATATTTTTTGATATATATTGTTGCTATTAGATTACATTAAGCTCAAATAGTCTGGCTTTCTATAAAATGAGGAGGATATACGGTATTTATCTGTTGCATTTCAGAATTGGGAGAGTCTTTATACAATGAATATTTCAAGTGTACGGTAGTTAATTAAATTACTAGTGTAATAATAATACCTAGCTTACAGCTTAACATCAGCTTTAGTGTTTCCTCTCTCTCTCTCTCTCTCTCTCTCTCTCTCTCTTTCTGTCCATCTCCATCACTACTATCTCTTTCACAGTTCCACTGTAATAACAACAATAATGTCTACTTCCTGTCATTTACAAAGTTGTACTAGCACTTTGTGGAAGAGTTTTGTTGGAACGTCAGTGATCAATAACTGCGGTTGCCACATGGTCTGGGCTTGTGTCTGGCTCAAGCCTGAAAGAAAAGAGTAGATCAGTTTATCTTATCAGTGCCAAGGGCTTCAGGGAACATTACATTTATTGAGCCAATCATGCTAAGAGCAAAAACTAACCAGTTATTGTTTAGTTATTGTGTGGCTCATACATATGCTATGAATTTGACAGAAACAGATATAAATGCAGAAATATGGTATATTACCTTGTTATTGATAGACTATGGTTACAGAATAATGTAGACATTTGAACAGATGCTAATTATCCAACATGTTTTTGGCAACATACAGAACATCCCAGTCAAACATGCACTACATCGGGTGTGTTATACAGGGACTGCAGCATATGATTAACTGGTTTAGACCCTTTTGGGTAGTTATACACATTACTGCTCTCTGTGTGACAGTTTGAAACTGCAGTGTCAGTTTGTTGACACAATTTTGCACTCTCTCTAGACAAGAAGCCAGAATGTGGTATAATGTTCCTGAGAACTGCACTGAGAGTTGGTAATCATGGGCTGCTGATGTACCTGTAGTTTCTAATGATAGCTCATTGCCAAGGCTCCTTCATATACCTGTTGTCACTAGTAAGAAGGGCAGGCACATACACACACACACACATACACACACATTTATGCAGTTTTTCTCTGTCTCTCCTCCTGCTGCGCTGCCACCTGCTTGTTTGTTAGTGCTGGGTCATCTAGGCCATCGCTCTCTTTTCCTGTCCAAACACACTCAGGATCGGCGACTGATGAAGGTCACATTGACTGTGCTGACTTCAGTGGCTGTTCTCTGATCAGTTAGTGCCCAGATTCATAAGGCTGAGTCATTCCTGCTGAAATTCTGTCACTGATCTCAGGCCTGTTTGAAATTCAAAACTTGAAAGCACTGTAAACAAAGTGTAGGCTGAAATTTGCTTCTCCTTTTTTGATGCTCTAAGGTTTTGCATTGTCACTGATTTTGCATTGTCACTGTTTTTACTTTCTCTGCTTTTTAAAAACCTGTTGTATTGCCCATCTGTGTACTGCTCTCATTTACTTGACATTGACCTTCCTCTCATTTATCTTTTGGCCTGTCTTATCTTCTCTTTGTCTTTTTTTCTGGCATTCCGTCTCTCATTTCTGTTCTCATTTGCTAGCAATGGTGTGTGTAGGTAGACTTAGCATTAGCACATTCTGTCTTGAGTGAATTTCATACACCCAAGAAGGAGGCAGATCTGCATACACACACACACACACACACAGTATAAGCTATAAGGACCATGACCCATGAACTCACTACCATATATCTACAGCTAATTAAGATACACGATACTGCATTAAACAAGTGCCATCATAATTACCTGGTAAGTACGCAATTAACTAATTCTAAAGTATGATTTTCTGCCTTAAAATACAAGAATGCATGATTGCATTTATGTAAGGTTTTTATCTACTGTGTTGCCATGTATAGCTAAATGTAATGTTGGAGGCCCAGGGCTTATTTTTGGAGTGGAATGTGACAAAAATGACACCTTGAAAAAGTTTTCCATCCTCTTTAGATTAATGTCATTGCATGACATTATTTAATATGTCCATTAACATTGTCCACCCCTCATTGCCTGGGGTGGTGTGAAATACCTGGATATCTCCTTGTGCGCATACTCACTCATACTGAGAAAACAACATCATATAGTGAAGTGTGATGCAGTATTTGCAGTAAATACCACCATCATACAGCCTACTTTCCCTTTCTTCTACTCACCTTTGCATGTGTTGGATTATATGCACATGATATGTCCATGAAGCAACAGGTGACCTGTCCTCCAAATCTGGGGATAGCTTCCTCTCATTCTCTTATACCTTGGTGAGTGTTCTTTCTTGCATCTCTTCCCTGCTGGATTGGTTTGTCTCCTCCAAATATTTTACAACTCCATCATCTAGCTAACTAGTGGGTCTAGCATGCTGCTAGCATGGTTGAGTGGTTTTCCATTAACATGCCATGCACTGTTCATTGCTGAGATTGCAAATTAGCTGGAAATCTGATCATCCACATCACTGGGGTTGGAAAGAGTTGGGTTTAGAAGGCAAAGCTGCGTGCTCACTGCCTTGGCACTGAGCATCTTAAGGACACTGTGTTTGACTTTGACATCCTCTGTGCTGACTGCGCAGTGATGCCTATGTCAGTATAACACGCTTGGCTAGCAGATTTTGACACTGGCTCAGAGTCAGAGACAGCTGTGATCTGGCCCAAGCCCCACGGCCTAAACAGCTTGCCAGTCGCAAATGTTCACATATGATGATAACTGATAAACATAGCAAGAAGCCCAGAAAGCCTATTTAAGAGAGCCCTCCTTACAGTTCAATGCCCAGCCATACTTCTTGCACCTAATCAGAGGAGCACAAAGATGCTTTGTCTACTGTCATGTGTGAGAGTTTATTCTAGGCTGATAATAATTCTAGGTGAGCTGCAATGTTCAACTGGTCTCAGGAGCATCTAAGGACGGGCCTGGATTGGCCCCTGTAAGCTTGCAGGCACCACTGACAGGTTTGAAAGTAGCTGATGCAGCCACTCTAAAGATGGTGGTGCCCCATGTAGGGTTGAATGGTGAAATGCAACCCACAACACTAAATGAACACTTTCTCACAACACTTGAAAAGAAAAAGTTATAGCAGAGTTCACTATGCCACAGAGCAAGGGTTTTATTGACAGCTTTCCAAAAGGATTTGCTTTCAAGGCCCCATGCTGAAACTCTGTGATGTGTTCTGGGTAAGCTGATAAATCATTAGCAGATTGGGTGTAGCCATTTGGCTACAGTTGATGCCTTTGTTGTGTTGCCGGTGCTATGCCCTTCACCTGTGTGCTGCCCTAATACTAAGACTAGGACTCCCACCATCAAGATCAAGTGAGGTGTGAATCAGCTCAATTTTTGCTGATTAGAGAGACTGCTCCAATGCTAGCAGCAAAATAGCTTGCATTTCCAGTGCATGCTGCACCCAGTGCATTGCCTGATTCCCAGGATCCTGATTTTAGGGATTGCTAGACAGCAGCAAGTCCCCATTAATATTAAACGTGTATGTGGCAGCCATTGCAGCATATCATGGCACCATGCGTCTCCTTAGGGTATCACAGGCTAATTACTGCCTTTACAAAGGTAACAAGGTGCCTCCAGCCGCCATGTTCCCCTAGGAGGCTGGTGATAGGACCTTCCCCATGTGCTGGAGTCCCTTAAAGGCCCCTTTATGAGCCAATCCAGGATTCCAACTTGAATTACGTATCTAAGAAAAACTGCCTATTTGCTTGCAATCATCGTTTCATTACAAAGAGTAGGTGAATTACATGCTCTGGAAATAAGCCAGGCCACATTCTAGGGTGACATTGTGGTTGAATCTGGGATTTCTGCCCAAGCTTATATCACCCAATTTTGTGAAACCGTTGATTGACCTTGCCTCCTTCAGTAAGGTTGAGCCTGCAGAATGGTCCTTGCTGTGGTACGTGCCCTATAATGTTATTTAGACCGAATGCCAGCCATCTGATTCTCAGACCAACTGTTTATCTGTCATGGAGGAAAACACAGGGAGAGTCCTGTTCCTCATGACATCACTCCTGGAGATGGTTCAAGATGGTTGTATGATGGCAATATTTATTGGTGTCATACAGTATGTCACTACTTGATGTTATTGGAAGGTTGCGGCATACATGTGCACATGCACAAGGAGGTATCCAAGTGTTTCGCATGACCCCTGGCTTTTATCTGGGGTTAATAAAACTACAGTTACATACATAAGAACATTTTATAGATACAGCAAAAGATGTCAGGAGTTTATATGAGTTTTTAATCTTGGGAAGCTATTTAGGATTTTAGGATTATTATTTTTTTAAAATTAGTAGCCTAGCTAGCTACCTGGGTTCATATGGATCTTTCCTTTTGAACGCACCATCTTCTGAGCCCTATTGAAAAGGGCCTTTTGCATCTTTAATATGAATGTTTTTATATAGTCATGTGAATATGGACGGACTCTGTCCCCATCAGCCTGTTTGATGGATACCAGCCATTGTTAGGCCTCATTGGTTTTGCCTTGTGGAGTCAGCAGGAAGATGGACGTAGTCAATAGCTTTGGATGGCATCATGCCTCGTAACACATCTGTCATGGATGGCAAATCTTGACTGATAGCATGCACATACAGGCTGTAAAACTTTGTTTAGTGTTTGACTCTTTTATTCTTTTTCTTCCTGAATGATAGCACAATGTTTGTGAAATGAATAACTCTTGGGCATGATATCAATGTGTTACTTGCCCTTTGAGGCAATATTATGATAATAATGTATGCAAAAATGCACTTGGCACAGCAATACTAAACAAAGAACTCTCTTTCAGCGCTCAAGCAACTGTCAGCTTTAGAAAAAAAAACAAATATTTCAGTACACCAGCACTAACAATTTTCACACCTGAATGTGCACTGTGAGAGTGTTGCTCGCATCTCAAGACATCACCCCCAGAATAGCGCTGGTGTTGTGTGCTGCCTGGATCTGTCAGAGCTCAGCACTGCAGGTGAGAGGAGAGTTTAGCTGTCAGTGTACAGAGGTTAGGATTCAAGATCAGTCCATAATATGGGTGTGGATTTAGAGGAGAGAACAGGGTGACCAGGTGAGGAAAAGCTTTAAATCATCTCATCTTTGATTTGACAGGAGGCCATAATCTCTCTCTTTCTCCTCTTTAGGATCTGATTGCATGATGGCAACAATTAACACTAAATTGCCATTAATGGACCTGATAAACCAAAAACACCACAGCCACCCATTTCTCCATTAGTATCTTTGCCTCTGTCTGTTTCACACTCTGCCCTTCTTAATGCAATCTGCATTTTCATTCATTACGGCAATGTGCTCCATTCCATTGCCTTTATTGGAGTAAATAAAATGAAACCCACCCAATCAGTGCACTCTTGATTAAAATGTTCTTACTGAGGAGCAGTATTGGCCGTAATGCTGATTAGTATGGACGTTTTTGTTAATAAGCTTGTCGAGTCTGTCTTTAAGTAGCATGTCTTTGCTTAACTGTCTAATTCCAGTAAAGCACTGTTAAATACTGTTGCCTTAAGATCATGCTATGTTCAATAAAAGTTCATTGAATTGTTCTACATGAAATGTCTACCGATATATATTTAGGTTATTTACTATTATTTATTGACAGTCATTTTACACTATGACTACACTACACTTTTCTGCCAGATTAATTTATATCGTGGCTGTGTGTATATATGTACTGTCAGTAACAGTGCACATGAATATATCCAGGAAGAAAACTTCTTCAGCAAGAGCAAATTTCATTACATGAACTAAAGCCTTCCTTTTACTCCAGAACTCTCTGAAGTCTACAGGTTTCTGTTTTGTCTGTGGTCCATGAGATTTTTTTTTTTTATACCTTTCTATCTTGCAGACTAACCTCATTACAGGCTTAGCCCTGTGGGGCTCTTCCTGTCAACAGAAGGACTCCTTTGATTGCCAATTTTCTTTCCAGTTATTTCATTAATGCCGTTACACTGACAAGACCTGACTGCTTGCCTTTACCTTCTGATTATTGCTTGCTTTTTTCCAGCCATGCATGCTTTCGTGTGTGATAACTGCAGGGCAGAATGAGAGAACAACATGAATTCTTTGTTGTCCTAATTGGTTGTTTTATCTGGCAGATTAGCCGTGGATGTCTTTTTTGACCTTCTAAGAATAAATAATATCAAGCCTAGATGGAAGTTATATGAAAAGCATTTTACTATTGCTCTAGTTCTACAACTTTTGAGGAAGAGGGACATTCACTCATTTGATTTAACTCAAGGCGTTCTGCTAGTCCCCGAGCTAAATTTGGGGTTCTTGCAGGCAGCCCTCGGAGTCTTGTGCCTGCTACTAACAGATCTCTCAATCAGGTCATAATGAGCAGTCGTCCTGTCCATAGAACTGCCCATGTTCTTAAGTATGTGCTCTGGGTGTGCTCAAAGCAAGGCAATATGAAAGAAAGGGAGAGATTTCCTAGCGTTTTGCTTTTGATTGTATTCACACAACCAATACCGTGTAGCTACTGATATGCTGTTTGTGATTTCAAGCATAGCAAAATCTTGCCAGACACAAACTGAGTTTGAAGCAAGGTCATGAAAGAATCTCTGGAGAGCTGGAAATGTGCTGGTTTCCCTGCATCACTGCAAGCTCTGAAAATAATGTTTATTTAAAGGAAAGAACTGATCCTTTTATTTGAGCAAAAATCTCAATCTTAATACACATACAACTTAATAAACTTAAGACTAATTCAGTATTTGCTATTTGAATAACATAATTGTGTGAAATGCAATATTTTCTTATCCAAAGTACACTGTTAGAAAGAAAAGGTTGGATCTAGCACCTGAAAGTTTCTTTGGATTGTCTCGTTCAGGAAACACTACAAAGAAGGTTCTATGCATAATCCCTTTAGGCTGCTAGAATTGTTAACCATCTAAGCCCTTTTTTGTTGTACGATTGTATGGTTTTCTACAGACCAGAGACCCACAAGTGCAAGAGGTTAAACACAATTAGGTAGTAGTTCAAGTAGGTTCAAGTAGGAGTAGCAATGCAAACTCTATGTAGGTTAAGGTCACATGATACCGTGTCGATGCAAGCCAGACTGTATAGGCTTGCTATTAAATATGCTTGTATTACAATCAGAGGTTTTATTGGATTTATTATATTAGCTCAATATACATAGCTAGTGAGCTTACATCTTAATAAAATGAGTCATTAAATCTAACAAGCTGGCTAGTGCCATACTGATGGATTTAGAGTAGTTAAACAGAAACAGCTAACTGACCTGTTCATATGGATTCTTCTTGTAATACAAGCCTGTATTAACACAACATCAGGCATGGTGTAGATGTTGGATAGATTCTCCAAGGTTGCATCTGTAGGCATGCCATCAGGGCTGACCACCTCGGTTACCACACTGATGCAAACTGGGGTAAGCCATGATTTAACAATAATAAATGTGATATGTCCATTGCAGCAATAACCACACCCATCTGGAGTTGCCCTTGCAAATTTCTGGCTAGTTTTGTTATGATAAGATATTGTTCCTCTGTACACTGCAATGCAGAAAAGCAGTTTATAGTATTTTACTTCCAACAAACTATATGGAGCAGTTCTCACTGTATGACATGTCCGTGTCACAAAACTATGTATCATAAATAAATCCACTCAGTAATTCTGAGCTGTATTCACCATGCAAGACCTCCGGTTACTACAACTACTCATCGTTACCTTTTGCTCTTGATATCCTGGCTATGTAGTCCAGTCTTTGCATCCACTCATTAAAACTCAACTCTATCCTGTTGGAATGTGGGAATCTTGTAACCCAGCTTTGGTGGGCATTAAATGAATGGGCAGAGCTTGAGTGTGGCAGCCCTTTGCCATGAGGAGTTTTAGCAGGGAGCCTAACCTCAGCAGGCTGCAAAAAAATGCCACGTACTATATTTGGCCATCTTAGCTGCACACAGCATCCTGTAAGACATTCCTTGTGGAGGGATGAAGTGAGGGAGGGATGGAGGGAACATATGTCACCACTGATTGTGATTTAGCAGCATGTCTGGGCAGCTGAAGGATGGTGCATTTTGAAAAGGTTGAAAAGGTTTCCAGAGAGTTAACAACTTATTTGACTTAGAACCCTCCTGACAGAGGGCATAAGACAGAGAATGCACGTGTCTGCCAGCAGCTGCATGCTTCTATGTGTGTGTGTGTGTGTGTGTGTGTGTGTGTGTGTGTGTGTGTGTGTGTGTGTGGTGTGTGTGTGTTTGTGTTTGTGTTTGTGAAGGGCACGTGCACGATGAGTCTGAAGTTAATGAAGTGAATTCTGAAAGGGCCTCACCAAAGATAATTAGGACAGAATAAAGCAACACACACACACACACACACACACACACACACGCACAAATATGACTTTGCAAATGGAAAGCACCTACAGCACACACAATCAACCTGCTCACTACAGATAATCATGACACACACATGGTGTCTCTCTAGAGACACTCACTGTCCTTGGGAGACAAACGGATGTGGTCCTGACTCAAATTAATTGAACCAATTAAGGATTTGAATTCTGGTGTGATGAGCAATTTTCATGCACACGCAGAGCGACGCGGGTGAAATGGAAAATAGGGTGGACAAAGGACAAAAATGTTAAGAAGTATGTGGGAGTGTGTGGGAGTGAGACACACACATACAGACACCACTCTGACACAATCACAGCCGGCTCTGGAGTATCTTGGCCTCAATATCCTCTGTTCCATCATTTTTGTCCTTGTACTTTTATGCATACACAAAAGCAATAAACCTGTCCAGAAAATGTTTTTTTAAAAAATGAACAGGCTCTGTACACGAGGTAACGATCAGAGTTTACGTCTCCTTAAGAAGAATTAGCCATATCATAATTTAAAGTATGTTTGAATAAAAAAAGGCAGTGTTTTTGTTTTTTTCTTAATTTTCTCTGATTTATACCTTTCTTTTTCTTCTTAGTTAGAGAATCAAGTGAGAAGTGTGAAAAAACCAAACCGACCAAACTGTCTCCTCATCTTTTCCTACCACTATTTTCATCTTATTGTCTCTCTTTTTCACTTTGTGAGTGAAACATTATGGTAAACATTTCTTTTTTTCGTTCATTCTTCTTCAGTACCCACTTTATCCTGGCCATGGACATGAAGAATCCAGAGCCAATCCCAGAAACACTAGGTGTGAGGTGGGGATACACCTAGGATAGGATGCCAGTTTATTACAGGACACGCTGCACAGTAAATTAATCCTTTTAAGATGTGTTACACAGCTGTCAGGATTGTAAAAGAGAGTGTAGCTCTGTCTTTATGGATAACACCAGTTATGAGACACATGCATACATATAGTATGCAGATACATACATATAGTAGGCTCATACACACACATTACCATATAATACACATAGATAGCGAATTTATTTAATATCAAATGGAGTACAGGGTCAAAACAACAAAAAATGCATAATTACTAATGTACTGGAATGGATAAACAAACAAATTTTGGGCACTGAATAGTCAAGTCAAGCACATTTAAAACCAACTTTCACTGACCAAAGTGTTGTACAGAGAGAGCTAAGTCTAAGGATACTAAGATTTTAAAAGTGGAAAGGATCAAATACGATCCAGTTGAACGAAAAGAAACATACAAATAATAATGCTAATAATAAAAATAGCAATAATAAAAGAAAGCATAAAAAAGAAGAGATTAGGAAGAGGAAAAAAATAAAATTTTGAACAGACAGAATAGAATTGCCAGGAGAGAAAATGCAAGAAAAGAAAATGTGAAAATATCAAAACAGGTGATATGGTGCTAATGTAAGGTTAAATTCAATAAAATGTTTTTTTTTTTTTTTTTTTTAGGAATTATAAAGACATTGTTGCTTTGTACAAGTCATTGCACGGATGCCTGCCCAATTTGCATCCCGCATATACACCACTTTCGCAAATAAGCGTAATCACACTTGTTCATTAACATTTTTTTTTTTTAGCCCGTATTAACTACTTGCTGTGACAATAATTGTTTGTCAGAAAAACAGTTTGTCTTGATTATGCTCCTGCTTTGTGCATGGTAAACCTGTACTGTATTGATGCCTGTGTTCAAATTTGTAAAGAGTATTGCACTTGGTTTTTGATTTCATTCTAGCTTTGGCCATTTGGTGCATCTACACAAGTGATTGTATGGGCAAAATATTATGTCTGTACTTCATCCAGATGCAATTATACACATTAACAAAAGATGTTAATTTAATAACAGTATCTGCATTGGAGTGAAACACTTTCTGGTGCAGTCGAGTCCAACATTTCAGTGGCACTCTATGCAATCTTTTCTGTATCCTTTTTTCGCCTGCACAGATAGATTACACGGTTCAGTAGACTACATTATACACTGTGAAGGGAAATGCAATTATACCCATTTTTAGTCAGTCGAATCCGTACACACTATGCAAGGTCGACCCTCGTTTAGCAGTAGACTACTAGCACTTTGGAGAATTCATTATTTTTAGTAGCAACTGAATGTAATGCTCACCGTGCATAGGCATGAATGTGCTTGCTGTGAGGTTTTGTGTGTGTGTGTGTGTGTGTGTGTGTGTGTGTGTGTGTGGTACAGTAGCTGAAACATTGCTTTTACTGATTAAGGACAGGAGGAAGATCAATGCTAGGAGATTTTTGCTGAGAGAAAAATGGAGATATTGACTGAGAGTGTGCTGAGTAGAGTGCTTTTCAGCATGTGTAGTAAATATAATCACACACTCATACATAATACATGCAGAACATACAAATGTACATGTTCTGCTTTACATATTCTGTTTGCAGTAGTTCCCATAATGATTAAAAGGGTTTGTCAGCATTCTTTGGAATAGTCAAAGGTTCAAAGCTTCTTATACTTGGAACAATCTCTGACAGGGCAACACTCTGTTGTAGGCTTCTTTGAGGGTTCCTGCAGATGGACAAACCATAGAATTTTTCTAGTTTTCAGGATTTAGCCTTTAGAGCTTGTGTAGTTCATATTTTCTTCAGTCTCTGTGCACACTCTAATAAGGCTAGTCACTGATGTCACTCCTAGTTTGTCTCTTGCAGGCATGTAGCGACTGCTACTGTGGCCTGTCCATTTTCTTGGATTAGTTCTAATTAGAAATGGTAGTATTCAAAATATATGTAGTCTGCTATATAATTTACACACATCATCACGTTAACACTGTTTAAAATGTATTTTAGTACTGGAATAAAACCAAAGAACAGATGAAACCATGGCTATAACATTTTCTTCAAACCCTCTTGCCATAGGATTGGTATGTGGAATCGGTTGGAGCCAATACTATGGCTTTTTTGCTTTACTGTATCATATGTAATTTGCCTACAATTAAGAAAAACATTGTTGGCCCTGTCACTTTAGTGTGAATGCAGAGCCAGGATCAGGAAGTGCTGGAAAACCTCTATCCACTCTGTGTGTGTGTGTGTGTGTGTGTGTGTGGTTTCTGCTCCAACACACCAGGGTTCAGTATGCATCTCTATTTCTTTTTCTACAAACTATGTGCTGCATTGCGAATCAGTAAATCTGTTCAATTATTATTATCAGCAGTTCAATTATTTGTCTCACCAGACCTTTACACAGAATCTAGTAGCCTAAGCCCCTCACCATTACACACACAGTGGGACTTCCTGATTTAAGAACTGTCACATTGGCCTACATATAACCACAACCTTAGAGTACTAAAATATATGATAAAATTATTATATTGGCTCCTCACGATTTTCTTTTTATAATGATTCTCCATGGTCCTAAAAACCAACAGCAGTTACAGAAAAAGTAAGCTTCAAGTGAAGAGTATAGTGAAGGAGTATCGGTGACTTTTTGAGAAATGAAACCATCCTTCTTGTTTCTTCTGTTGTTTTGTATTACAGCGGCTTTAGAGGGAAACAGAACCAGGTGTGCTCCCAGCCTGCCTGCTACACACACACACACACACACACACGCATAGTGCTGAAATGGTATATCCTGCTACTGGGCCTCCACCTGCATCATACAGGCTTTTAGCTGCCCACCATTCATTTGATTAATTATAACAGCCCAGAGTCACAGAGAGGGAGAGAGAGTATGTGCGTGTGTGAAGATGAAAGACTTAACATTTACAGCTTGATTTAATTATAGAAAATACTACTATTGTTCAAAATGTAAATCGATAAAAATAGTGAGGTGCAGTGCAAGTGTGTGTGTGTGTGTGTATGTGTGTTTGTGTGTGTGTAATCACGTCAGACTCGTGAAATGTCATGAATGGCCAGACAGTGTGCATTCTGTCAGAAACACTCAAAGATGCACTGTTGAGCCCCAAGGACAAGAGAGACAGAGAGAGAGAGAGAGAGAGAGAGAGAGAGAGATTGGGAAGAGAGAGAGAATGGGAAGTGAGAGCCCAAGAGAGAGAGAGAGAGAGAGAGAGAGAGAGAGAGAGAATGGGAAGAGAGAGAGAGTGGGAAGAAAGAGAGAATGGGAAGAGAGAGAGCCTGAGAGAGAGAGAGAGAGAGAGAGAGAGATACATACAGATAGACACAGAAATCAGTGGTTTTGGCGTTTCTTTACCTCATGTGTTGTGTGAAGAACTGTGCCTCAGATTTTACTGCCTTTTAAAAAAGGTCTCTTCTTACTTTAGACTGTGTACACACTTTGTACACACACATACCAACACCAACAAATTAGGGAGTGTGTATTATATTACACTTTAAGAAATGGCAGACAATAATGAAACAAGTATTTTGTAGCAGAAGAATAAAGAAAGAGGTGTTGACATATGGAAGAGGGTGAGTGAAGAGCTGGTGAGATGAATGGTAATGTGACAGGAGCATGGCAGGTAGGTGAAGGGAGGATGAGTCTTGGGGGATGAATGGCAACAGATGAAGGAAAGAGCCAGAAGCCTTCCACAAGCTCTTTAAATATTAGATTATGAAGCTTTTTGGAAAATTTCATATTACATCCAGGAGTGGAAACATTAATGTATTGAGGCAGCATTCCAACCAGATGTAAGGAAAACTCAACATGCTTTAAGACATATTAGACAAAGGGTTGCATTTAATTTCTAAACCACTCGTTATGCTATAAACCATCTCTGATAGTGGAATGTTGGTGTGGCAAGATAAGCACTGACATTTTGATGGCCACTGTCATCACTAATTGTAATATCACTAACTGTAACATTGAATAATTACCTAAAACCTTCCTACTGGATTGGTTTCCAAACCAATTGTAATGGAAATGTATTGAGATCACATTCACTTTCAATCTTTTTCTTTTTGTTTCTTTATAGCTCGAAACCACAGAGAAGATCTTAAAAACTGCTCTGGAGGACTGACGATCCTGAACCATGCATCTCACCCCCCAAACCCTCTCTTTCCTTTTCCCTTTACTTTTTCTTATCTCTTTCTCTGTCCCCTCAAATGCTGGTTCCCATGACCTATCCTCCTCCAGTGCCAACTGTTCCCAAGGTGATGTCTGCTCTGAGGGTGTGATCTTACCAGTATGGAACCCCCAGAATCCCTCAGTGGGTGACAAGGTGGCTCGTGCCATTGTCTACTTTGTGGCCTTGGTGTATATGTTCCTAGGGATGTCGATCATTGCAGATCGCTTTATGTCTTCCATTGAGGTAATCACCTCCCAAGAAAAGGAGATCACCATCAAGAGGCCCAATGGTGAGACCTGCACAGCTACAGTGCGCATCTGGAATGAGACCGTATCCAATTTAACCCTTATGGCTCTTGGATCGTCAGCTCCTGAGATCCTGCTTTCAGTCATTGAGGTGTGTGGGCACCATTTTGAGGCCGGAGATCTTGGCCCAAGCACCATCGTGGGCAGCGCTGCCTTCAACATGTTTGTCATCATTGGGCTCTGTGTCTACGTGGTGCCTGATGGTGAGACCAGGAAGGTCAAGCACCTGAGAGTCTTCTTTGTGACGGCGGCATGGAGTGTCTTTGCCTATGTGTGGCTCTATGTCATCCTTTGTGTGTCATCCCCTGGTGAGGTGGAGGTCTGGGAGGCTGTGCTCACCTTCCTCTTTTTCCCCGTGTGCGTGGTGCAGGCGTGGGTCGCTGACCGCCGCCTCTTCTTCTACAAGTACAGTCGCAAGCACTACCGTGCCGACAAGAGCCATGGCATTGTGGTGGAGACAGAAGGAGGGGATGAAGGAGTGAAGGAGACAGCCTTCAACAAAATGGACATGTTGGAGCTGGACGGCATGGCAGCCCACCTGGATGGAATGCTGGGGGGAGAGGATGGACTTGGAGGACGTGATCATGAGGAAGAGGCCAGGAGAGACATGGCCAGGACACTGAAGGAGCTCAAGCAGAGACACCCAGATAAGGATATGGAGCAGCTTATAGAGATGGCCAACTATCAGGTATGGTTGAGTGCATAGCAGACTTTAAGTAGACTTTCCTGTACGACTGGGTAGATAAATCGTAGATAAAACTCAAGATGTGCAACAAGACATCCCACAATAAGAAGCTTTATTTTCTGAGCGTATCCACATTTTATCTGACTATTTTTCTGACTTTATATGAAATAACAGTATGTTATTTCATGGTCTTACTCTCAGGTGCTGATGCAGCAGCAGAAGAGCCGAGCATTTTACCGTATTCAGGCCACACGGATGATGACCGGAGCAGGGAACATTCTGAAGAAGCATGCAGCCGATCAGGCCCGGAAGGTAGTGAGCAGTGGAGAGACGCGGGAGCAGGAGGACGACCCCTACACCACATGCCTGGAGTTTGAGCCTCCACTCTATCAGTGCTTTGAAAACTGTGGCCTGCTGAAACTCACAGTGGCAAGGCATGGGGGAGATGCAGCATGCACTGTAAAGGTGACTATTCTGAAACTTCTTCAGGAAAAGTACTATGCAACAAATTGTTTGTGCATGTGCAGGTCAAAGTAAGGCTTACTGTATATCAACAATAATTTTTATAAAGGTTCCAGTAGAACCCATTTCGAACAAATATAAAGAATGTATATAACCAAAAGCCTAAATTATGTATATATTCAGCCAACATTCGTATAAATATATACATATATATACACCGATCAGCCATAACATTATGACCACCTGCCTAATATTGTGTTGGTCCCCCTTTTGCTGCCAAAACAGCCCTGACCTATCGAGGCATGGACTCCACTAGATCCCTGAAGTTGTGCTGTGGTATCTGGCACAAAGACATTAACAGCAGATCCTTTAAGTCCTGTAAGTTGCGAGGTGGGGCCTCCATGGATCGGACTTGATGGCCAGCACACCCCACAGATGTTCGATTGGATTGAGTTCTGGGGAATTTAGAGGACAAGTCAACACCTTGAACTCTTTGTCATGTTCCTCGAACCATTCCTGAACAATTTTTACAGTGTGGCAGGGCGCATTATCCTGCCGAAAGAGGTCAGTTCCATTACGGGATACCATTGCCATGAAGGGGTGTACCTGATCTGCAACAATGTTTAGGTAGGTGGTATGTGTCAAAATAGCATCCACATGAATGCCAGGACCCAAAGTTTCCCAGCAGAACATTGCCCAGAGCATCACACTGCCTCTGCCAGCTTGCGTTCTTCCAATAGTGCATACTGGTAACATCTCTTCCCCAGGTAAACGATGCACACGTGCCCGGACTTCCACATGATGTAAAAGAAAATGTGATTTATTGGACCAGGCCACCTTCTTCCATTGCTCCGTGGTCCAGTTCTGATGCTCGCCTGTCCATTGTAGGCACTTTTGGCAGTGGACAGAGTTCAGCACAGGCACTCTGACAGGTCTTTGGCTACACAGCCCCATATGCAGCAAGCTGCGATGCACTGTGTGTTCTGACACCTTTCTATCATAGCCAGCTTTAACTTTTCAGCAATTTGTGCTACAATAGCTGTTCTGTGGGATCAGGCCAGACGGACTAGCCTTCACTCCCCATGCGCATCAGTGAGCCTTGGGGACCCATGACCCTGTCGCTAGTTCGCCGGTTGTCCTTCCTTGGACAACTTTTGGTAGGTACTAACGACTGCATACCGGGAACACCCCACAAGGCCTGCTGTTTTAAAGATGCTCTGACCCAGTCATCTAGCCATCACAATTTGGCCATTGTTAAAGTCTCTCTAATCCTTATGTTTGCCCATTTTTCCTGTTTCCAACACATCAACTTCGGGAACCGACTGGTCACTTGCTGCCTAATATATCTCAACCCTTGACAGGTGCTATTGTAACTAGTAATATATATATATATATATATTGTATTTAAAGGAAATAATATTATTTATAGTGATTTTTGTGGGATATATTTTTTTCTCATTTAAAGTCAGAAGGTTAGTTTAAAATACAGGTCCATGTACTTACCTGCCCAACTTGCCCTGCCTCCTCCAGCACAAGAGATCCACATTCGTCCCCTTATCTTTGATTTGGTTATAGGCATGTCTAGAACATCTGCTTCTCTTTCTCCCATTGACCTCTGACCTGTGTAACTCCCTAGGTTGACTATCGTACAGAAGATGGCACTGCCAACGCCGGCTCTGACTATGAATTTGCTGAAGGGACTCTGGTCTTCAAGCCCGGAGAGACCCTTAAAGAACTGACTGTTGGCATAATCGACGACGACATCTTTGAGGAGGACGAGTACTTCTACGTGCACCTGAGCAACCCACGCATTGTAGACGGGACCGATGGCCACCTGGCGGATGGGGGCGCTCCGGCTCTGAAGGCGGCTCTGGGAGAGGCTCACACAGCCACGGTGACCATCTACGATGATGACCATGCTGGAATCTTCACGTTTGAGAGTGAGTCAACACGGGTCAGCGAGAGCGTTGGGATCATGCAGGTGAAGGTCCAGAGGACGTCTGGTGCCCGGGGTCTTGTCGCTGTCCCCTACCGCACCATCGATGGTACAGCCCGTGGCGGAGAAGACTATGAGGAAACTTCTGGAAAACTGGAGTTCAAAAATGACGAGACCATGTAAGTAGGCAAATGCTTGTATGTGTATGTGTAATTATTTTTTTATTTTTATCTCATTTGATTCAGTAATATTCCCATGGCTAATCCTTTGGACTGTTTACTCTGTGTGTGTGTGTGAGTGTGTGTATTTGTTTAAAGGTGTGTTTATTTGTTTGTGTGTGTTTGGGTTTTTCAAGCATCTGTCAGAATTGTTTTTGAGCCAAGACACTGTGGCACAAGGGTTTGGGTTATTTTTAGAGTGTGTTCTTGGGAGACTGTGTACGTGTGTGTGTGTATGTGTGTGTGTGTGTGAATATGTCTCCATGAGTAATGTTCATTCTCATCTGAAGGTGTAGCCATTTTTCAGATAAACAGCAGATTCAGAGATACTGAATACTGAAATAAGTCTCATTATGGTGTTAATAGCAATATACTGCATGTGTGTGTCTGTTTGCTAGTGGAAGCAGAGTTTAAAAACACTATAAATTAGGGTGCGTGTGCACATATTAAATAAATGCAGGATTATTCACACCATGTCAGCCATATTGCTTGTGACATTAAACTCTGGCAAATATTCAGTGAAAAGATGTGAAAGGAAGACAAAAGGGCAAAATTGTACTCAACAGATAACTTTGAAAAACGTGGAGATATTGACAAATACCAGTAGCAATACCTCACAGGACACAGTGAAAGGACACAGTAAGACCCATTTCAAAGACTGTAGGTAGCTAGATCATTAGATTAAGTTAGCTACTTAGCTATTTAGAATTAATGTTATCATCAGCTTATATCGCTAACTATACATCACTGAACACCATGAAACACGTCAATGACTTGGAGTGTCAAATTAAAATAAACCGTTTGGTCAGAAGAGATAAGAACAGTGGGCATTAGTTTCATAAACATTATAAACACTAGCTAGTTAATGCTAGCTAGCAAGGTAAACAAGGCAGTAAATTCAACCAAAAATTCAATTTAACTAGCCCTATCCTAAACTAGATAATGTGAGCTAGCTAAATAAACAATGCAATAAACAAGGCACACCAAGGCATGGTGTATTAACTACTGTACACCATATATAACCTTAGCCTAAGGTAAAGATTGTTATGCTGCAATATACTAACTTGGAAAAATGTGACCTCCAACAAAAGTGCAATGGAATTGACATTTAACTCAGAATTTCCAAGTCAGGAACTTGGGCAACATCTGCATTGCCACGAACAAACCTGATGTGACAACAATATCACTTTTTTCAACAGTAAACAGAATTCCCGTTGCATTATTTTCAACTCGATAAAACTTGATTTTACTTGGTATGTAGCTTCTCTGTTCTGAAAAGGTGTTTTAACTGCTTGGTAAGTTAAGATTTGTAACTCTGATTTCAGCCCAGTTTTACTAATGTGATAAGACCACTGTAACCGATCATTTTAATGAGCAAGAACATTACAAGACTTTATACGTCATTTCTCTTCATTAATCACACGGAAATAATTCATGTACATCTTATTACTATGCTTATCAAATTCAGAGTCTAGATTATATTAAATATAATCAGTCCCTGTGAATTAGTTGTTACTACAGAAATGGTAAATAAATAAGATATAAGAATGAGCATGCTAATAAATACCTGTGTACTTGTTAGAGTCATACTTTTTTAAAACATTAATCAAGACACAGCTGCCAAAAATAATAGAAATAAATAATAATAGAGTGAGCAATCGCAGGGGAGGGGAGAGAGAGAGAGAGAGAGAGAGAGAGAGAGAAGAGAGAAATCTTTGTAGCAGCATCTTGTTAAGCAGGTATCTCGAGATTGATTAGGCACAGAGAAACAGAGATGGATCTGAAGATTACAGTCATTACTTTGTGTTTGCAACTGTCACTGTTGATGTCTGTCTATTTTCATACCTCACATTTCTTCTGCTCTCTTTTTTTCTCTGCTATCTTTTCTCTGCTATCTTTCCCTACCTCTGTTTTCCTCTTACTGTCTAATACAGTCTTCCTTTGTCCACTTTTTCCTCTTTTCCTTTACCCATTTCCCTTGTGATGGAGATGATGGTGCTTTCAGTCCTGTCTTTCATTATCCTCCCGCAGACCTTCATCAGCCCCCTGCCTCAGCTCTCTCCCTCGCTCCCTGTCTTTCCTTCATTCTAGTGTTATTCTATTTCTCCTGCATGTTCCTACTGTCAGCACTAACAAATGAGGTTTGACTATGTACAGTAAGCCTCATCTCTTCCTTCATCGTTGTCTGCATCCAATCTCCCACCTCTTCCTCTTTTCATTAACACTTGCTTCCCTCAGACTCTGCCCTCTCCACTCCTCACATTCGAGACTTTTAGATAGACTAGTGCAGGTCTGTGTATTTCTGTCTGCTATTGTGTGTGGCTAGATTGAAAAAGTCCATCTAGTGTGTGTGTGTGTGTGTGTGTGTGTGTGTGTGTAAGGTAAGAGATTGTTGAGACTGGATTTGTTCAGTCTCAGTGGAACTCTGCAATGTTGACAGGATGAAATGGGAAGTAGAGGAGTGGACGAGTTAGAAATGGTTTGCGTGGTAGAAAATGTAATACTAGTGCAGGGTGTGTGTGAAATGCCTCTGTCCTTCACACTAGTGGCAGATTTAAAACCAGGCTTAGGAGTAAATCCATCATTCCATGCAATTTATCACACTTACATCATGGAGAATTTTTAGAAATGCACACACATATACTGAAGTACACACACTTCTTTCATCTTCCATCATTTAAGTCTCTGATCCTCAGCACTAGCTTTCACACTAAAATTCTCGGCCAATTTACACACAGACACCTTTTTTGTGCAGTCTGCTGCTTGTTTACTTTGTACTTTCTCCCTTTTTTCCTTTTTACACATTGTCTCACACTCAGGTTCTTTAATATTTCTCCTCCTCATCCTATATATTAGGTATGCATAGATCTTGGTATCGAATAAGATTTCATATTTTGTAATCAAGTCCAGCATTTCAGGGCAACATGAACATGTGATTTTTAAATTTTGACCCCATTTGCTTGCAATTTAATAATTTCTAATTTCAGCACAGTATCTAGTTCTCCTCTGTTGCATCCCCGGGGAGGGCGAAGGCTAACTCGTGCTTCCTTTGGGACATGTGAACCCAGTCACAGCATCTTTTTGAACTGTCACTCATGCAACATCATAGGGGAGTTTAACATGCTTGGCTTCCATATACATAAGTTCACAGATGCCCATGAATGGCTTATGTCACTCTGTACAACAGAGAGAAAAGGCAGTGAAGTCTTTTTCACACAGAGAGCAAAGAGCATGGCCAATTATGCTGTGCAAGGACTGTGTTGTGGACTTTGCAATGGCATTATCAGGATTTAAATTTGTGTTTTTAGAGCAGTGTGTTGATGTTGACTGACTTTACACTTTCTACTGCAAGGACAAGAACAAGTGGCTTAGTTAGGTGCATTATCTCTCATCTTAAGCACAAAGAAATAATGAAGAATGCACACAGCAACACCTTTTAAAAGCTTCTGCAATTATTCGAGTGACAAAAGTGGGTATCTGATCAGTATTTGATTATCAGCTAATGATCATATTATCATATGGAAAATGCATCTCTACTTATCTTTCTCTGCTTCACTTAAAAAAACACACACTTTAATTTTGTAGTCTTTGTTCCTCTTGTCCTCTCTTTTCTTCAGAGTGACCCAGAAAACACTCCCCAAGCCAAGCCTAAATCCACACCAGAAATACCCAAAGAGCTTATAACTCTGTGAAGTTATGTGCAGAGCAGTGTCTGTGTGTGTGTGTGTGTGTGTGTGTGTGTGTGTGTGTGTGTGTGTGCGTGTAAAAGTAGAGCATGGCCCCTCGGGTGATGCTTCATGACGGGGAGACTCCTCCTGCTCCAAACTGCTCAGCAACCTGTTCACCATCTACAGCCTGACCCAGTAAACACACACACACACACACACACACACACACACACACACACACACACACATGTACACTTGCAGTTAGAAACCCTCCTCTCCTCTACTTTCTTCTACATGCATTTATGTGTGTGTGTGTGTGTGTGTGTGAAGCCCAGTCAAAGTTTCTTATCTGAGACTTGTGTTTTTAACATTTTTTATATCTTGTCAAATGCCACCTGTTGTGCTTTTTTTTTTTTTCCCAAAGAATTGTAGTCTCAGAAAGCACACCCTTTTATCCAGGTTTACCTCAACATCATAGCATTTTTGGTCCCAGGCTTTTTTGCAAACACAGAGAAAGCAAAAAAAATAAAATAAAATAAATAAAAGAAAGACCACCCACCCTTCTTGTCTCTCTGTCTATCTCCACATTATGTTTCTGAGCAGGTACATCTCTCACAAATGAATAAGTACCATCATGCTTTGTGGAGGAGTGTGTCATGTAAGCATGGTAATGGCTCTCAAGAGACAAAATGCTCTATTCATGCTGAAATGACTCAACAGGATAAATGTTTGGTATCTGAGTTTAGGAATTAACAGTCGCCACGCAAAAGAATAATTCAGTATGAAGTAAGGTCATTTACAGTGGTGAAGCTGTTGCATTACTGCACTTATTCAGATTAAAGTATTAGCATGACCAAACAACTCAACGCTTCTCTGGCCAACACTGCTTTGAAGTACCCCAAAACATGCCATTTTAAACCATCACAAACAATATGTGTAGCCTTAGTATTGCCCACTTATCTTCCTCTTACCTCACATAGCTAGCAAGCTAGTTATCCATTAGTAATGAGCATGACGTTGTAGGCAAACACAAATGAGATTTTTAGTATCTGTGCCATAACTTTCATTGTCACATTTAACAGTAGCCAAATCTTTCAGAATAAACCATGACAACCTTAACTACAAACATTATTTAAGCTCTCTGGCGGGCTTAGCACACACCTTCAGAGGCTAAAAGTGTTCAGGTACCATGTTATTCTCTAATAATTTGCATAAAACACATGATAGCTTTAAGCCATTGAGCCCATTTTATGCACAATATGAGCTGAACAGGGGGTTTTTAATTGGAAAAATGTAAATTTAATGGAAAATTATGAAACTATAAAAAGAACCTTGTCAAGTATCAGTATTTCATGGTAGTAATTTGAACCTTGACACACAATAGCCATTCTCTACCATATGTTTAAATCCACTTGAAAAAGATAGACTAGTTCCATTTAAATATGCTCCATATGCTTTTAATAAATGGTAGCTAAATGTTTCTCTAATTGAGACAGCTGCAGAAATAAACGGATGCCTAGTTTCTAATTTTGCTGTTTAGGAGCCACCCAGAAAAATAACTGTTTGTGTGTGTATGTGTGTGTGTGTGTGTGTGTGTGTGTGTGTGTGTGTTTATCGAGCATGCATTTGTGTTTATTGCGCTTATAGATTAAAAAGGCTTTCTGACCCAAATATAATTTGCAAGTACAATAATAGACACATAAATGTTACAGACTAATACTTCATCTGGAAAAAAAATTGCTGCAAATGAAAGCAATTTACTATAAAAGGCTTGTATGTGCTAACCTTCTGCATTTCATTCACTTGCTCTTCTCATGCTCCCTCACTACCACTTTGTATTTTTCTCCCTCCCTTCATCCCTCCATCAATATCCATTAAAATCAATATTTTTCATTATGCCTTTTTCCTATAAACCTATATCATTATACATACATGTGTACATATAAATCTATAAGATTACACACACGTGTACATGTATATGTACACACCCTATGCAGAGCTCTAATTAGAGAGCAGGGATGTAGGGACGTGGAGGTCAGACGCTGCCAGTTGCTCACATGATTAGAGCCTTCACGCTGGACTCGCTGTAATCACTCTGCCCTCTCGGGTCCTGGACAGCAGTCTCCAAGGGCGTATACGCAGACCGGTTGTTAGCCCACCACATTAAGAGAGTAAGATCTACATATGGCATCCACTAATTTTCAAGGCAAGTCAAGTCAATTCTGAACTCCTCCATGATCATATACTGTATATAGTACAGTAGGGTGAAATTTCTTGCCTCTAGAACCACAGAGCAACAAAATACAGGGATGTAGAATACACAGCTACATAAAGCACAAATAGTGTGAGAAGAGAAAAAAATACAAGATGATATAAGGCAGACTACATGAGATTTTATTATAGATATATATATTAATATACATAGATAAGTATGCTATATCATACACTGTTAACAGAACAGATATCTAAAATATCTTTCCCTAGACCAAGCTTCAAGCTGAACAAAGATTTAACTTTAACGGAAATATGAGTGATGGCAGAGTTGACTGTTTAACATCAAAAATGGAGAAATGTTGATAATCAATATTTCTATTAACATTTTTGGAACTATAGAAAACTTTTACAAACTTTTGTAAAAATTTGTGTAACAATCTTGACAGAACACCGTTCAGAAAACCCAGAAAACTTTTGTAAAACAAACAGTGTTGCAGCCTTTCAGCGTTTATCCTGTTTGGCTTAGGCTATAATTTAATAAAAATGTAAAGAATTTCTAATACAATCTTTATGAAATCTACTTAACTATTCCATGGGATAAATCACACTGACAGACGACTACCTAGACAGTTACTATTTACACTAACACCCCCGACCCTCTCCCTCTCTTCCATGAGTTTTTAATTTTGGCACGGTATGTTTATTGCTGATTCCACTTGTTCTGCTGATTTTCACAAGATAGCAAGTTCAATTTCAAATATTCCTGCTTTTTAATATTAAGCTATATCAAACAGCTGCATAAATTATTTAATGAGCTTCAACCTTTGAGTAGCCTGGATTAATGGTGTTGTGTTTTCTGCCATTATAACATTAATTAAAGTAATTCCAAAGCATTCTGTTGCATTGGTAACTAGTTAGCCTACTTTCCATAGCAGGTATATTTGTCGCCTATGAGCTTGTAGCTACATGAAATATATCATTCATTAGGCTCAATTTAAATTCATAGGTTTTGATTAAATTTAGCAGGCAATGAGTTAATTCTGCAATTATTTTAAATTGAGCCCTTGGAACCTAGGACCACCTTAGGATAAATGCCTTAAATCTTAAATGCCTAAATTTCCATAATAATGATGGTACTCAATTTAGTAACATAGGTTAAACAGTGCTATTGCCACACTGTTTCCACTCATGAAAGAAACACTTCCCCATTTTAAAATCCTAATTTAGCTCCTCACTCTCTTTCATTAAATGTATCCCATAATTTACATTATATGCACTTAGTGAAGTAAGTCTTAACTACAATTTGGTGTTCTGGTTATTGTTAGTTAGCTAGATGGATAAAGTGTTGGTAAGGTAATATTAATGTTAGGAAATTTATTTAACATTAGGGAAAAAAATTGCTCATGAAAATAATTGTGTGATGTGGGAAAATTACATAAAGTTGGTTTAGTGGAGTTTTGAAAGAAGTTTTCTCTTACCCAAGTTTTAGCCTTTAGCTTCACATCGTTGATCTGTGTGGCCGCAGCTCGAAGCTGCTTCCCAGACTGGTCTGAGTGCTTTTCCACTTGGCCATTCGGGTTTTAGACTGACGTTGTGGTTAAATATGATTTATAGTCCAGTTATGGGAAATCTGATTAGGCACCCATAGAACTGCAGCCCTAAAGAAAGCGAGTGATTGGAGTCGGCTATTAGAATGGCTTTGAGAGGATGTGATGTATTATAAAGAGAACAAGGTTTGAAACACAGCTCTCTTGCATGACAGAGGATGAGTGAACACCAGTGTGTGTTGCCATAGCAATGGGACCAGTGGTACTTTGTTAAGTGAATGGGATAGCGATTGGTTTTGCTGTACAGGAAGCACAGAGAGTGAATATGATGCAAAGAGCTGTTAATAGATCACACACTCAGAGTTTATGTGTAGCAGCAGGATATGAGTGTGCTCTCCCTCTTCCTTTGTTTCTTTCTTATTATCTTGCTTCGTTTGCCACTGTGCAGTGGGGAGGTGTGTGATTAAGAGTCTTATCTTCTTGTAAGACAAGTGAAATGTGTTATAATTAATTATGCTCCTCATCTTATTCTTATTATATCTTGTTATATCTTATTATATCTCATTCTCTTGCTCCCTTTCTATTTCTCCCTCATTTTCGCTCTCTTTGTCTTTAATTAGGAGTAGAGACAGGTCCTGGGCCGATCCCTCGAGCTCTACAACGTTCTCAGTGCTCTGTGGTACTGTGCTGAGAAGCTCATCATCACTCTCTCTATTCATTCTCTCTGTTCACCTTAACCTGTAGATATCTGTGTAGTAATTGAATTTGGAGAGTGCTTTTTATAATAGGTATTGTCACAAAGCCACTTTTTCTGGACTACAAGCTCATTGTGCAAGCCAGCAGGCTGCAGAAGAAAGAAAAACGTCTTTGAATTACAATAAGGAAGAGACCCTGAAAGAAACCAAAACTCAAAAGGGGAACTCGCTCATTGGGTCTGAGAATCAGCTTTAGTTTGACACAGTCAGGATGGTGCAGTAGAGGCATACCACTACAAAATTACTCAAAGAACAAAAACAAAATTTAGGGGAAACACAATGCAAATTTTTTCTCATAGAGATTACAGAAGGTGACATTCCCATTTCCACCTCTATAAAGAAAAACTGCCAGGACAACTAATGAATTTGGTTGCTAAACTGCAGTGTCTAATCATGGGGTTGAGAGCTTTTCTCTTTATTAAGTCAAGTCAAGTCACATCGAGTCAAGTCAAGTGGTTTTTATAGTCATTCCACTATACACTGATCAGCCATAACATTAAAACCACCTGCCTAATATTGTGTAGGTCCCCCTTGTGCCACCAAAACAGCTCTGACCCATCGAGGTAAGGACTCCACAAGACCTCTGAAGGTGTGCTATGGTATCTGGCACCAAGACGTTAGCAGCAGATCCTCTAAGTCCTGTAAGGTGAGGTGGGGCCTCCATGGATCGGACTTGTTTGTCCAGCACATTTTACAGATGCTCAATTGGATTGAGATCTGGGCTATTTGGAGGCCAGGTCAACACTGTGAACTCTTTGTTATGTTCCTCAAACCATTCCTGAACAATTTTTGCAGTGTGTCAGGGTGCATTATCCTGCTGAAAGAGGCCACTGCCATTAGGGAATACCATTGCCATGAAGGGGTTTACTTGGGGCACGTTATGTTCCTCAAACCATTCCTGAACAATTTTTGCAGTGTGTCAGGGTGCATTATCCTGCTGAAAGAGGCCACTGCCATTAGGGAATACCATTGCCATGAAGGGGTTTACTTGGGCTGCAGCAGTGTTTAGGTAGGAGGTATGTGTCACGCACCAAGGTTTCCCAGCAGAACATTGCCCAGAGCATCTGCCTCTGCCGCCTTGCCTTCTTCCCATAGTGCATCCTGGTGCCACCTCTTCCATAGGTAAGCGACGCACATGCACCCGGCCATCCAAATGATGTAAACGAAAACGTGATTCGTCAGACTAGGCCACCTTCTTCCTTTGTTCCATGGTCCATTTCTGATGCTCACGTGCCCCATATCAGCCCCATATGCAGCAACCTTCGATGCACTGTGTGTTCTGACACCTTTCTATCATACCCAGCATTATCTTTTTCAGCAATTTATGCTACAGTAGCTCTTCTGTGGGATTGGAACAGATGGGCTAGCTTTCGCTCCCCATGTGCATCAATTAGCCTTGGGCTCCCATGATTCTATCACCAGTTCACTGGTTGTCCTTCCTTGGACCACTTTTGGTAGGTATTAACCACTGCATACCGGGAAAACCCCACAAGACCTGCCATTTTGGAGATGCTCTGACCTAGTTGTCTAGCCATGACAGTTTGGCCCTTGTCAAAGTTACTCAGATCCTCATGCGTGCCCATTTTTCCTGCTTCTAACACATCAACTTCGAGAACTGACTGTTCACTTCACCTGTCAGTGCTTTTAATATTATGGCTGATCGGTATATATCCTGTATACATTGGAACGAAATGTTGTTTCCCCAGGACCATGGTGCCACACATAAACAATACAGTGGCACAGTACACAGGACTAAATAAAGTGCAAATACACAACAAAGGAAGACAAGTGCAAAAAATAAAATAAATACACAGGACAATAGATACACAGGACAACTAGACAAGACAAAAGAAACAGTGTTGTGTGGAAAAAATAGAGCAAAAAATTGTCTGTAAACTATTGACTGTGATAGCAGCAATTGATTGTAGTAGCAGCAATAAGAGTCATCATAGTAAACTGTCCAATAGGTACAATTATAAAGTACAGGTTATAAAGTGCAGTTGGTCAGAGATGAATGTACAATGGTAGCTGTTGGGAGGTTTTGATTAGTCCAGGTGAGTGCTGACAGGCAGCAGTGTGTTGAGTATTCTGACTGCCGCAGGGAAGAAACTTCCGCAGAGTCTTATGGTGGTGGAATAGATGCTCTGGTACCTTCTGCCAGATGGCAGATAGGTGAAAAGTCCATGAGAGGTGTGGGAGGGGTCATCCACAATGCTGGTGGCATTACTACCAGTCCATTGCCAACTCTTATTCATAACAAATATAGTACACACAGTATGATCAGTGGGTGGAACTGGCAGATTGACAGGAGCAGGGAAAGTGCCATGGCACTGCCTCAGCCAATCACATGCTCACCTTCAGCTACAACTTCATGATTTAATGCAGGGGTCTGCAATATTATACACAAGGGGCTGTTGTGGTAGCAGGGATTTGTTATAACCAAGCAAGAGCAAACCAATTACAACTGACTGGGCAATGGTGGCTCAGTAGTTAAGGCTCTGGATAGTTAAGGCTCAGCAGTTTGTGAGTTTGAATCCCAATACTGCCACTTTTGGACCCTTGAGGAAGGCCCTTAACAGCTCAGCTCAATTATAAGTTTGTATATAAAAGCATCTGCCAAATATGTAAATGATTATACAAGTGGAAATGGGTTCCTTGCTTGAATGAAACTGGAACAAAAGCCCATTGCAGTTTACTTATAACTGAATGGGATTGGAGGGTTGGGATGAGATCAATAGTATAGATAACTATGTTCATGACACTGATTCAAGCTTGATGCTATATGAGTGTCATTTATAGCTTAGGGGTACGATTGTGAAGCAGGTTAAAAAGAGCAGAGAGGTGTAGCTAAATGTTACCACTGTAACTTATGAGTCCAGCACACAAGACGGATAGCCACTGCCATTGTGCCCTTGAGCTACGCCTGTAACTCCTGTGGGACTGTCACTGTACTCAGCTGAATGATGACACTTGTGTGTAAATGACACAATCAGGTAAGTGCCACCGTATCGCAGAGCAGTGGGCGGGCAGGAAGTAAGTTCAAGGTTTTGAAATGCTGTCATGGAAGCGAAGGCAGCTTCTAGCAGGTCCCTTGTCATCCCTTAGACAGACAGGAAGAGTTTGAAGTGTACAGCGAGTTCTGCTGGGATTCTGGTACTTAGGCAGAATTGTGCACCATTGCAACAGAAAACCTGACTCCTCTGGAGGACGACTCCATAATGACGGACAGGAAAATACATGATGTGTGGTTAGTCACGAGGACCACACTGCCCTACTAAGCTAAAATACAGTACCTGCCAGCTTTACTATCCATCAACCAAACTTCTAATTATCTAGTCATTATTTATTTGATTGTGGCTGACACTGACATTATTTTTCTGTTTCACTCTATGAGCAGTTGCTGCTTGCTACCTTAGTGGGGACCCATAGTCATTTAAATGTAACATTCAGTCTGTGGCTAAGGGTGTGTCTGTAGAGCTGTATTTTTGGCATTACAGTATATTATGCAAGTTATACTTAAGCCTTATAGCTGCTTTCATTTTATTCTCAAGCTGCCGAACTCCTTCTATCATCAACTGAAAGTAGCTTAATTAATATGACAGAGACAAGTGATGATGAGGCAGTGTTTTAATATATTTTTAAATGGCAGACCTTTGCATGCATGTGTGAGTGAGTGTGTAGATGTGTGTTGGGGGTGAGCTGGATTCAAACAGACAGTGGATGCTGGCGGATGCAAGAATAAAGGAGAGAGTGATGCTGTAGGTTAGGAGAGTGACAGAAATAGAGCAAGGATGTGCATTTCAAGAGGAATGAATTAGAATCTTAAGGGTGCTACGACATTCATTTCAGACATTGTTGTGCTATTCTTGAATACCCATGAAAACCATTTTGTATTTTTAATTCAGAAAATCATGCCTATGTAGAGTGTCTGGAAAATGAATAAACACCCATTCAAAATGTTTACATTTTGTTATGTCAAATGGGACTTGTTTTTCCCGATCCAAACCACACAGCATACCCCATGAATGCTATGATTTTTGACATTGGTTGTGAAACGGGGGCATTTCTGTCTCTCCAAATCACAGGCCTTTTTAATTTATAAGTAGAGTTCATCAAATAAGGAGTAAGCATTACATATTGATCTTATTCAAATAGCATAGTGGTGGAGGTGGGATTGATTAAATTAGGTTGCTGCAGAATGTGGCACACAGTGCATTTGAATGAACGCTTGATATGTTGGTATGCAACATATGCTTGTGACAGAAGGTTGATATTCATTTCATAGAAGGTGTTGCAAATAAGTTGCATGTGAATGTTTTTTTTCTGTGAAACTGGGTTGGGAATAAACCATGACAAGGCATGTTGTTATAGGAAAATGCTCAACAACGAGATGGAGTGATGTGTCCAGATATGAAATGGCATTACTGAAGTTACGCCCTGAAGTTTTATTAATTGAAAAGACAAGACATTGTATTTTTTATCAGTTTATAGTTACAATTATTTATAGTTACATGCTAGTCACCATTTTCACTTTCATTATAAAAGTTATAAACAATAGTTCCCTCACCAGCCTCTCTTTTTGCCTCTCTTGATGTTAATAAGAAAACGAAAATTCAGCTTGTCATAATATAGAGAAAATGGAAAGTCCTCTGTCCTCAAAACTCAGGAAGCCTGTCATGGAAAACTTAATACTGACTGTTACAAAGTGCTGACACTCGAGACATGCTAAATAAACAATATACATGTTAAATAAATGCCACTGTATAGAAAGCTTCAATATAGGTATTCTTTGTTAAAAAACAATATGTTTTTTAGTCCCTTTATTGTTATTGTTCTCAATCAGATTTGAGAATTCAACAGTGTTGTTATATAATATTCATTAACTGCTCCATGCAATTTTGAAATACAGTGGCTACACTAAAAATGAACTTGTATACCTTAGTCTGATGCAGAATGTGCAGAAAAAGAGAAACAATTTTAGTTCACTGGTAGAGCTGCAAGAGTCTATACTACAGTTTATCAACTTGGAAGCTTGTAAAGTAACTATCACTTACCCTGCTTAATTAGCTAAAAGCATGCTAAATAAAGGGGGCGTAGGTTTCACATAAATACAAGCAGGCATCTTTGAAATCAGTGTTTTTCAGTCACACTAGACATTTTTGTATAAAGAAGAGCTTCCTGGAGGAGTGTAACTTCAGCCAAAATACATAGGGTAGTGTGTCAGCTTTGTAAAGCTGCCAGCTCTTCAAAATATCTTTTTGTTTGTGCTGATGTGAAATAGAAGTGGCTCACGCAGCATGCTCACTGTTAGTATAGCAACACTGTTACAACAAGGTCTGCATTGTGTCTGATTATTATCTAGCTATCTATAACTGGGTCTATTATTAATATACAATAAATATTAAAATTCTTTCGAAATATATAGCCTAACTATGGCAGGGAGGAGGGTTAGCTTTGCTTTGGCTTTAGAGGCAGAATATTAAGAGCAGGAAAAGCTTCTGTAACTGGACAGCATTTACTGTAAGGTACTGCAGTTAATGTAGGACAGTCAGATCTGATACCACTGTCCCAAATTAATACATTATTTACAATGAAATCTTGTAATACTGGCTCTGATTTGGCATAATATAAAGCTGCTTATAGTTGCTCATTAGCAAAATTAATATTTCCACCTGCATTTTCCCCTTCATCTTTTCACTTGAGCTGTGACCTGATTAGTTAGATAAAAAAAAAAACACTCCAGATCACTCAGCACTTCTGAAAAGTTTTTGAAAGGTGTTCTGCTCTGATGGAATAAGTGTGAGCAGCAAGTCACATTCTAACCACCTTATTCCTGCTTCCCACTGGACTATGTGCAAAATGGGCTGGTGGAGGAAAAAAAAAAGACTAGTGTGTGAACACAGCCCAACTCCTTGCTATGTGCACCCAAGTATAAGGACATGTCATTTTGATGTTGTTGTGACTTCGCTTGTGAGCTTTACGTTGCTGCTAAGCTATGTTTAACTTCACTTAAATTGTTCTGTATGCTAATTTCAGCCATGGGACGATCACAATGAGTATTTAAATATATTGCTCATGTGACAGTCTGGGGTTCTAAATGGTGCATAGAAATAGGACTTTGTGTCACTGCTGAAGTGAAGAAACGCCACCTGGTACAGACGTCACATTTTCTCAGTATTTCAGAAATGAACTAATCTTAAGAAGTGTGGAAATTTTAGGCAGAGGCAATTTTCAGAGGAACTGCTACAGAGGGGGTGCATGAACATATGCAGCTTTCATGTAGTGACAAGGTGGTGGATTGTGTTCATCGATTAGTTCTTGCTATTGTGTGCTAAATCAATAAAGTTGACAGAGTCCTAGAGGTGGATGTGTTTGTGTGTATGTGTGTGTACATGTGTTTATGTGTGACAGAGAAAGAGGTGTAAGTGAGCAGAAGGACAGGAGGTGTGTTGTGATTAAAATTGATGCGAAATAAAGATACAGTGATACAAGCCGATGCCCAGGCCAACTGTTGGCATGGTGAGGAAGATGGTCGGTGGACGCAGCTGACAGCTTGGCACTTTGCAAGACGCTGCCATGAGTGTGACCTCAGTCAGTCACATGTTCACCTTCAGCTCCTGATGAGACATCTCTATGAAATACATGTAGTGTGAGAGCTTTGGGTCGGACTGGCAGCCCTGCAAAATATTTTGCAGCTCATAAAACATTTATAGGCAAGAAGGGGGGAATAGGTAATGAGAGAGAAAAAAGTGAAAGGGCAAGAGAGAGAGGGAAAAAGAGAGTGATGTGGTTGTTTAAACATACATGAAGACACAAGAAAGAATTGGGTATATTATAGATGGCATGAGAGGAAGAGCAAACTAGTTTCTCATAGAATGAAAGGAAGATGGATAAACCAGTATAAATGTTTAATGAAAAAGAAAAAATATGAAATTTGACATTTTAGCCAATGGGTTGAACTTTTCTCGTAAAGAAAAAAAATGACCATACTAATCATATCTTTGGATTTTCTAAAATATAAATGACCCTCTCTTTAGAGATATGTTTCTGACAACCTTGTCTCACGCTTGAAGATTTGACTCAACTTATATGAAAGGTTTGAAAGGTTGTAGTTATTGGTATGATTAGGGATGATACCTTTCCTCAGGACTTGATGCATAATTTGTATATTTGAATGAAATACAGCCACATTATCCATGTTTGTTAGAATTGTATTATAAACAAAAGAATCCATGAATACAGCATGAGAACCATTAAGTGGTTTAAGAAGAACATACAGAAATTAGAAATAGGTGATTTTTAAGAGAACCTTTTCTAAATATTTAACTCAGCTCAATGACATAACACTATTTCAGACCATTTCAGCTAGAAATCGTTCGTGTGGTGACACTTACACAGTGTGAATGTGTGTTCCTCTTAGTATATGGGAGTGCGTGTGTGTGAGTGTGTGTAGTTACAGGTCTTGAGGTGTGATCATAAGATTATCCCAGGACAGCCAATGAGCCACTGTTAAAGCAAACCCTCTAACCTTTAACTGTTCAGCTGCATGGCTGAACTGTTCACTTGTATCTGGGTGGTTTGAACATTTGGGGATGCTATACAAAATCCTCATGGTGTTGAATGTTTATTCTATCCATGACTAAAAATAAGTCCACATAAAAAATGAAGTTCATAACTCTGATCTCCAGGTTAATACTAAATATTAAAACTTGCTATTCAGGGACTCCCGAGAAGCACAACAGAAAAAAGTATTCACCCAATTTTGATACTTTGGCTCACGGCCACAGATGACTGTGGCATCATCGGGATTCAGAATTGCTACCCCCCCCATCGGTGATACAGCCATCCATGGCCTGGAGCCAGGGGAGCAAAATTGACCATGCTCTCTGGGAGGGAAGGATGTCCTACTCTCTCTCCACTGTCAGTCACTTCGACGCTAACCAATTGCTGGTGTCTGTGAGCTCATGTATGCAGAAGAGGGCAGATAGCACTTCCCTCCAAGTGTGTTTCACTTTGCTGTGACAGAGCCTGAGCAGCAGTTTGAAAAGATGCGGTTGGCTGGCATCATGTGTCTCGGAGGAGGCAGGTGTTAGCCTTCACTCTCCCTGGTTGGTAGTTGTATGATAGGGAAGAGCTGGCTTGTGACTGGGTATAGGCAGTTGACAAAACTGAGGAGAAAAATGAGGGGGATAAAACCTTGCTATTTAGACTCAGTTCTGAATTTTGCCAGTTAACAACCACAAATATGTTCCTTAAGGCATTGGTTCATATTGGTCATCGTGGACCTATTTTCAGTGATAGTATGAGTATTGGTTTATGCAGGTGTTGATTTATTTATTTTGGAAAAAGAAAGCATCAATTAATACAGAGGAAACTTCCTTTTTTAATGTTACTTATGTTGTATTAATGCTAATGTTCAGGGTTTGTTCATGTTAACTAATGTGGTAATGTAAAGAGTTACTGATTTGTCAATTCTCATTTTTTACAAATGACATAACTGCTTTTGTCAATTTTGATGTCAAGATCTCATAATACATTAAGTGAGTATGTTAAGTGACAGATATTATATTAACATAAGGTTGTGTTATGACATTTATGTTAGAAGTCATTACAATGAACTTTACTTAATTAATCAACTGTTATTTCAACATGATATCAAAATAAGAAACATGCCTTTGACAGATGACTCCTAATGGAATAAGCCCTCATAAATGTTTATGTAGGTTTTTGACAGTTCAAGTATAGCTTTGGAACATAGGTGTCATGTTGCCTTATGAACATCACTTTAAAGTAATGTGTAACAAATTGTATCTCTCTTTCTCTCTCTCTCTCTCTCTCTCTCTCTCTAGCATAGGCAGCTGGTTAACAGAAATGAGCAGCACAGAGTTTATCAGCCAAACTTCCTGCAACTTTCTCCAGCTAGTTTTATTCATCACTGGTGTTTCAGGAATGTTTCTCATTTCCTGTTTGTTTCTCAGCTCTACCATGATCTCAGCTTTATCATGTTATTTTCAATAGCAAATCTATAACTTGGCTACTTTTCAAGTTGTATCCTGTTTGGTCAACAGATTGACCAAATCCATGGGCACATTGTTGTTTTATAGGGTCCTAAGCAACTACTTATGCCACTTATGCTTCAGTGTTGCATTGCATATAAGCATGTTCCAAATTAATATGTAAAATAGAGGGGAGAGAATCCCTGGAATGAGGGAGAGAAATTTGAGACAACTGCATTGCATATAAAATGAATCCTGCTGTACTGCTTTAGGCATTCACTAAGCATCTTGAACTCCACAGGTCTGTGTGCGTTCATACATTACTATATCATTTTTTTAGATGTTTCAATTCATCTTTCTTTGGTTTTGCTTGGTTTCTCTCTCTCTCTCTCTGTCTATCTCTTTCTCTTTCTCACTACATATTATAATGTAGTAAAGCATTGAGTATGAGGGACTTGGGATGCTACTCTGTACAATCCAGTCTCTCTGTGAGCGAAGTGAGAGTTGTGTCCACATTCTTGGCATTAAGTCAAATTCATTTAAGGTGAGATTCAGACTCTATCAAGGGTATGTTTGATCTCCACTCCTGTTTGTTGTTTTCATGGACAGGATATTAAGACATTGGAGCTGCATCCAGTATTGGGGGCAGGGCTAGATGTAACATCCGTGTTCTTTTGGCACCGTCTGGACTGGATCTCCTTTGTGCACTCGACCCTTTCACTGCTAAGTATTTTGCGCTGGGGATGAAAATCAGCACCAAGGCCAAGGTTCTCCTCCAGAAAAGAGTGGCATGCTCCCTTGATGTGAGGGAGAGACTGTGCCCCTGGTGGAAGAGTTTAAGTATCTTGGGATCTTATTCACAAGTGATGGAAAAAGAGAGCATGAGATTGACAAACAGATCAGGTCAGCGGCGGCAGGGTAACAGTCACTGTACCGGTCTGTGATGGTGAAGCAGAAGCTGTGATCAATCCATGAGCCTGTTCTCACCTATGGCCACAAGCTGTGGGTAGTGACCAAAAGAAAAAGATTGTGAGGAATGAGGTGCCTTGGCAGGGTTGCAGGACTTACTCTGCATAGGTGAGGATCTGCCAGTAGAAGCTTGAATCTTTAGCCAGGGATAGAGATGTCTGGGCTGACCTTCTCAGGACATTACCACCACAACCCTCACAGGAAAAGCAGGAGGAAATTAATGAATAATGCATCGAATTGAGTTTACACTACAAAAAACAGGAATGATAAAACATGGTGGCACAGTGGCTCTCTGAGGGACAACACTCCTCTGCGTTTTGGCAGCGTGTGGTACATCAGAGACGTGTCATACTGAGGCAGCCGAAAACCTCAGAGAGAGATAGTGTGTCTTTGTTTTATATGTGTGTGTACAGGCGGGAGCAGGTGGTGAATTTTGGAGAACATGAGCAGCTCATAAATGATGGATTTCTCAGACGCTTTGCCCGGATGCAGTCTAATTTTACCGTTTCCCCCCTTATATCTCTCTGTCCACATACGTGCACATAAAGAGGCAAAACAAATACACAGTTTCATCTGAACTGTCAGATAATCTGCGATCTGTCTACACGCACACCCACACACGCACACACGCACACACACACACACACACACACACACACACACACTCTTAGATGATGTCTCTTCCTAGATTTGCAGTTATTAGTGGAGCATGGAGAGTAAGAAGATTTACATTTGCATGATTATATATACATTTGCATGATTAGATGATTAATGCTGTTTAGACTGTGTACTTCTAGAAATGATTATACTAAACTGTGTGCGTCTGTTTGTCTGTGAGCTTCACAATGATAAGACTTTAAATCTACTGTTGTAAAATAAACCTACTTACAAACTTTATGGAGGCTTTAGTGTTGAGTTTATGTGTGTAAGAGAGAAAGAGAGAAATGTGTCTCTAAATATGCCAGCCTCTATTAGCTTTTCTTTGGCATTATCAGTCAAGCCAGTTCAGAGATAAGAGAATATGTTTAAAGTTAGCTTTTGAGTGTGTGTGTAGTGGGTGTGTTTGTACTCCCTGTTTGTGTTCACTGTCAGAAGGCTTTCACTCTCCCTCTGTCTGCAGCAGTGGCATCGATTCTACATTGGCACCCTTAAGCGAGAGCTTGTTACCCCTGCTACTTTAAGGGCCTTTGGTTTGATTTAATGCCACTCTAAGTGGATGACTTTTGAAAATGGCTTTCTTTGGATGCAAAACACTCAGAGAAATGAGAAACGTTTGTCACTGGTGCTTTAAGAGCTGCACGAACGGCACTCTGACCAGCAGGAGCTGTTAGAGTTCAGGTGGCCGTGCATAGTAATAAATCACAGGCCATATGCTCTTTATAGCCACCACACCCTATGATGAAATCTCTGCAGCCTTGTGTGTGTGTGTGTGTGTGTGTGTGTGTGTGTGTGTGTGCGTGCATATAAGTATGTGTGTCAGACAGAGTGGAAGAAGGATAAAGACAGAACAGACAAGATCTTAATTGTGTAGCTGGATTGTTTTCAAGAAGGAGAGCAGGAAAATCGAATAAGAGACAAGCGAAGAGGAGTGAGTGAGTGGGGGATGGAGAGAGGGGAGTGAGAAATGATGAAAGAGAGAAAACAAGGGGAATAATAGTGGAAGGAAAGAGACCATGTGAGCAATAGGAGGAAAACACATTTTCAATTATAGCACATCAATAATATGAAATAATGGCATGTCAGTCGTCTTGACTGTCTCTAAAAGGACTGGAAGAAAAACAACACATATACAGTATGTTATCTGAAAATGAGAGACACCATGCCACAAAAGTGGAAGAAAATTAAGTAATAGAACAAAAGCAATAAAATGAATAACATTTGTCAGGAGTGTTGTATTATTGCTCCTGGAAAAAAAAAGATCCTATAAAGGAGCAACATTTTTGGTTTATGACTTTGTTTCCATACTCCTTTTAACATAACCTCATCGACTTGCTCTCTCTGTATCTATTACTCTGTTAATTCAAGTGAAGTTTGTCAGATGACCACTTGGAAAGGTGAGGGAATGAGTCAACGAGTCAACAGGCTCAGAAGTTACTCAGAAATAACTGCAATAAGATGAAATTTCATTTCTAGTTCTGAAAAAAGAAAATGGCTGACAAAACTATGTGTAAGCCTGAATAATAAATTATTAAAATACTTCAAATAAAAAAAAAAAAAAATTAATAAAATACTCAAATTAATAAAGTAATTAATAAAATCCATATTTTAAAACATTTTATTTGCTACTTTCAAACAGGACTTTATGTAATAAACTACTCCATCTGTCCAACATGACTGTTTATGTAACTTTGTTTACTTTGCTAGCTAGCTAGTATGCTTGTGTAGCAAATTATTTTATCTATCTTTTTTTGTCATTTTATTATATATTTAAGGTGTCAAGCAGCAGAGACCGTGACAGTTACAGGTTAAGATTGTTTATAACAAGCAAACAAATCCAAAATGTGGAGTAGAATCAGAGTCAAGAAAAAGGCAGAAGTCATGGCTGTGCCGTGTTGTGGGTAGTAACACTGTTTCCAGCACTGACGTGACACAAAGTCAGATGCAGAAACATTGGTACAGTTCTGGTCACTATTCAGAACAGTGTACTTCATTGTCCTCTTCTCCCCTTGTTTGTGTGAGGGGGAGCTATGATGATATGGTACTGATACCATTGGCAATTTATATACAAATACATCAATTTTTTGTCAATTCCTGTATAACATTGACTGCCTAATGTTAATGCCATATTAAAATAACCCTCAAATCAATGGGCTATTTGCACTCAGGGCTACGAGGTATTTCTGTTTTGAAATAGCGCAGTTCTCACGTCTCTTGTAGCAGTGTTTACATTTGGCAGTACAGAGAGACAGCAAGAGCAACAGCACAATCTTCTTTGCAGTGAACTGTGTGGGCTAATGTTAGCTTGCGTGTTTGTTTCTATTAATAGGTATTTTCTTACCTTCATAGTTTATGTATGACAAAGCATTCAATCTGAAGCCTTTCTCCAGCTTGCTAAAAGGAACTCTGCAAGCATTCTAACATGTATGATGAACGTCGCTGACCATTGTCATTATAGTGGACGAACCGGAAGTAGAGGAGCCATCGTGTTTATAATGCGAAAGTGTTTGTCCAAGTAGCCCATTGAGTTTTGTTTGTAAGGTTGTGTTAGAACATTTTTTAGCTGACCTGCTGTCAGAGTTACATAATAGTGCTTAATGTTAAACACCAAAACCAAATCTCTCATGGCAGTCATAGGGTTCTCGTAAAGATCTCTGCAGGCTATTATGTGTCTCTGAGCTACAAAGTCAGTTATCATGATGTTCAGACAGCCTGAAAAGTGTCTCAGGTATTATTTCAACTTAACATTAAAATGAACAAAAGCAGCTGTTGTAATAAGCCTTGTAAATGTTAAGGTATACTTATGTCAGTTATCAAGAAGAGTCTGCGTTGAAGTCATGTATCCTGTGATATTATATTTTTGGCACCAATTTTTTAATCTTCCCTCTTTTCCAATGTTAAAACATAGTAAATAAAAGGTAGTAATTTAAAAAAGTAATTAAATAACCATGAAAGCTCAGTAGCCACAGAACAGAAAATATCAGAAAAATAACAGAAAAAGAAATGATTTTTTTCATCCTCCTCGGAAGAACTCTTTTTCTCCCTTGTTTGCTCATTCCCTCTTTGTTGAGAAAGCTTCTCTAATTTAATTTTCTAACCTGATTTTAATTGAATATGGATTAATGATGAAGTATCACAGTGATGGCAGCGTTGAAATCGAATAAGCAAAGATTTCACTGTGGGGAAATTTGGCTTTGCAGAAATACAGCTGCTTTATTGGCATTTTTTTTAAGTTTCTAGTAGTGTGTACATGAGTGAGTATGTATGAGACAAAGCACGATAAGTTCTAGTTTAGTTTCTACAGCTGACTTTCATTACTTTGTCCTTGTTCTCTCTCTTTCTCTTTCTCTCTCTCTCTCTCTCTCTCTCTCTCTCTTACTCTGTGTGTGACAATAGACAAAGCATGATATGTTCTAGTTTATATTGTCTAGTGTTATCCTGACTTTCACACCTTTGTCCTTGATATTGTGTGTGTGTGTGTGTGTGTGTTTATACACACAGTCAGTCCAGTCACTCACACTGGTCCTCAATTATTTTGTTTCTCTCTCCCTTTTTTACTCATTTAATCTGTTTCCTCTTCATCTCATCACTACTGGATCTTGAACGCTGAGCTGCACACTTTTCCCCTTGAGCCTGTTTCTCTCTTACACTCAGTCATTATCTCTTCTTCACTCTCCTAAAGTAGCTCTCAATCTGTTGACTGCTTCCTGATGTAGATGTGTTGCTGAGTGTTTTTCTTCATGTGTGTGTGTGTAAATCTTTGATGCACTATTGTGAACAAAATGGTGGGGTAAGTTATGCATGAATACATTCTACGATTGATGGATTGTATTACTACCATCAACTCAGGTTTATTGTATAACTGAGACAGACACACCCAAAATATGATCTCTGTTCTATCTGTTTACAGGAAGATTATTGAAGTGAAGATCATTGATGATGAGGAATATGAGAAAAACAAAACCTTCACTATTGAATTGGGCGAGCCTGTTCTCCTGGAGATTGGACAGAAACATGGTAAAATATGTGTGTGTGTGTGTGTGTGTGTGCCTGTGTGTGTACCTTAGTACTAGGGCTGTACAATATGTAAGGAACAAAGCATAAAGGGGCATGGTGTTATATGAAAATAAATAATCAGTAATGGGGTGGTGTGATGCGATCCAGTGGGATGCGGATGTCCGTTACCACCCCAAAGTTGATTACTATCTCTGAGTGTTTTATTCCTCTTACACCACAGCAATTTGCAGATCGCATTTTTTAAATTCATTAAATAATGACTTGTCATACTTTTTATCCATTTATAGTTAATATCTTACATTGAGACTCCTTCCAAAAAGCGAAATATACAGAAATTACACACATTTTAATAATGTGCAGCATCCAGATACATTCTTTGGTAAGCTGTTACTTAGAAATGATAATGTATTAATATTAATCTGTGACTTGTCTTGCAGCCGAACTACTTTTAGAACTGTGGTGTTATAGAGAATTTGTCCTTCTGACCAATCAGAATTAAGAATTCAACAGCTCTGTGGTATAAACAAACAAAAAAAATCACTTCCCAGTATTGACAGTGGAGTTGGTCAATAATATCAAAGTACTGACAATACTCACAAAACTTTAAGAAAACTATCTATGCAATGATGTATCAATATTTCAAGCCACCCAACCCTACTCAGTACACAATTCTTAGGCCAAATAGCTCATACTCATGTTCTCTCTTTGGTAGAAGCCATGAGGCTACATGATTGTAAAAATCTTTTTATATAATCATGACCATTAGTGACCATCAGACCTCAGACGCACACTAGAGCATTAACACATGCACTGTAGAGACCCTTACTAATGAGACAACACTCATTAGCTAACATCTACTGCAGGAAGTGTCACAAGGATCGATGTCACCATCCTGTCCATACTGTGTGTGCAGTGTGATTGTGTACAGTACATTCACAGGAAACCACAGTCATTAGCTCTTACATTCAGTTTAACACAATCTGCACAGGCAAGATTTATAAAGAGAGAGAGAGAAATGACATTTCTGATTTAGCTTAGTTCACTTTTTACATAAAGTCAACTTCAGAGCAGATGTTTATGGTGCAGCATTAGGTGCAAATACCTAGCTGCAGGGAAATTTGTTACCTCAGGGAAGTAATTGGCTGCCACCAGATCAGCTAGAGCAAATGTAGTGACTGCAGGCTACCACCTTGCCTTAGTGTTAATTACATAGCCTGTCCTGGCATGGCCTCTTCATTCCCACACCTTATTCTTCTATTCAATTAACACCATGATTCCCCTGAGATTTATTTAACTCCTGCTTTTCAGGAGCTAAAAGGAGACATGTACCTCTCTGTTACCTCTCTGTTAGCCAATTTCTTTCTTATCAGTCACTGTTAGTCTCTGTCTTTCTCTGTCTCTCTGTCACTCTCTCTCTCTCTCTAGGGGACTCCAATGAGAACAAGCCCGCAGTAGGAGCAGAGGAAGAAGAGGTAGCTAAGATGGGATGTCCCAGTCTAGGAGACCACACCAGGCTGGAAGTGGTGATTGAGGAGTCCTATGAGTTTAAGGTAACAATAACAACTACTAAGGAAATTCCAGCATATGTCAGTATTGTGTAGTATTCTTTCACACAGCATTGTATTTCTCCACTTTATGCTTTCGGCAGAATTATTGATTTTGTATCATTTTCACATTTATATCCATCAATGTTTTGTCACGTATTACCCCCAACAAGCCGTACAGTCATCCTTGTGCAGAGAATAATTAGTAGTATAGCTTTAGCAAGAAAGAACTACTAGCCTACCTGTCACCAATGTTACAATACACCATTAGGCAAATTCACATGTGCAGCAGTTGTTACAGTACATTTTTATGAAAAATATATAATAAATCAGAAGTAGTCTTCCGAAGTTCAAGAAGAATGCAACCAACTGAAATAGGAAAATAATAAACTAAAATATGAGAGGACAAAATATCTCTGCATGCAATACTGCACAAAATATTCTAGCACCACATTTAAAAAATTCATTGTTTTTTTTCAGACTTATTATGTTTACCCGATATGATAATTATGAGTCCAAACAAAACAAAAGCATTATAGCTTCCAGGTCCACTTTTTTCTGCCATCTGTAAATATCACATTTACTTCCTACATATTAGTCTAAAGGCCCATTGTATTTTTACATCATTAGATTGTCATGTTATTGATTTGAATTGTTAACATTTAATATGTAAATTTCACTTGTGTGTGTGTGTGTGTGTGTGTGTGTGTGTGTGTGTAGAGCACAGTGGATAAGCTCATTAAAAAGACCAATCTGGCTCTGGTAGTTGGAAGCAGTAGCTGGAGGGAGCAGTTTGTCAGCGCAGTTACCGTGAGCGCAGGTAGGCTGGAACACTTGTCAGTTACAGCCAGAGACTAGATCTGAGCGCTTATCTTGAGATTATGAAAATATACTTGGCCTCTTTGTACTGTTGAAATGGATAATTAAAAGAATCTAATGACTAAACACGGGGGGGTTAATCCAGTCTGACCTCACGTCAGTCCCAAGTGGTTTGATTGATGACTTGAGGGGCTGATCCATATTTATTCTGCACTGCCCTTTCTAAGCTGTTATGCTACATGAAATATTCATGGTCTATCTGCTTTTCATAGTCTAAACTTTGCCCTTCGGCCCTTTAGGTGATGATGATGAGGAAGAGAGTGGCGAAGAGCGCCTCCCTTCCTGCTTTGACTACATCATGCACTTCCTCACAGTCTTCTGGAAAGTTCTGTTCGCCTTCGTGCCACCCACTGAGTACTGGAACGGCTGGGCGTGTTTCATCGTATCAATCTCTTTGATTGGCATCTTAACAGCAGTGACGGGTGATCTGGCCTCCCACTTCGGCTGCACCATTGGTCTGAAGGACTCCGTTACTGCCGTGGTGTTTGTAGCACTGGGCACCTCAGTACCAGGTCTATAAATCAATGAATGAATCACAATGAAGAAACAAATGTGTAATTAATGCCGATGTACTTTATGGATTATGTATTATATGTATCTAATATAACAGTTATTCATCTTTATATTGATCTGTATGAGAAAAATGCTACACAGTTTTACATACACTGAGTGCTATTTTTTCTCTAATCACAATTTACATTAAAAGATCTAAACCCAGGCTTAATTGAGAATGAATTAAATCAGTAAATGCTCAGGTGAAACTAGGTCATTTTAAAATGCTTTCCCGTGTAAGACAAATCTGCAGCAGCCATCAGGGCTGAAATGCCACTGCCTTTCTACAGGAGGTTTGCATAATATTTGCATTATAGAGAGACAGTAAATAGTGACAAATACTATTTGTTGTGGGGTGTGTGGTGTGGCCTGGAAAAACTTTCACATGGCAAAAGTTTCTACTATATACAGTTCTGAAGAATACAGGCTTTCTTGAACTGAAATATGTTTCTCTTTTGCATGTATCTCTATCACAAGTAAAGTTCTAGCATTTTAGAATCTGGTTACCTCTAAAAGTGAGAAATTTGCATTTATAGATTTCTTTCTGACTGTGGTACAGGAGCATTGCAGACATTTTTTACAACCTGCCTGTTTTCACCACCGTGTTTATTAAACTGGCTCCTAACACAGCATCACAGCATGATTTTTGCAGGAAGATAGCCAAGACAAGATTAAAAAGATAAAAAATAAAACCTTTCCAGATTGTTTTGATGAAATGTATTTATGGTTAAAGTGGTCAAAGTACCTTATAAACCCAATTCTTGCCAAAATCTGATTTTTCATTATTTTTTGGTAGAATTCAGCTATAGCGACATCCAACATGTTTTCTCAGACTGCCACACATATAATCAATTCACCTTTCTCATATAGAGGACTGGACTATAATTCAATTCATTTTTAAACATCGCCACTGTAATACACCATGCTCAGTCACAGTCAGGTTTTTGTCTATGTTTTTTAAAATTTTATATTACATTATATTTATTCATCTATAGTAAGCACTTTATCCTGGACAGGGTTGTAATGAGAGAGACTATCACAAGAAAACAAGGCATATAAATAATATACCCTGAATGGGATGCTAGTCTATCTCAGGGTATCACACATACACACACTTGGAGCATGAGGAAAACATGCAAAACCCCACACTCAACTGAAATAGCACATATGGAATTATGCAGTTATTGAATTATGTGGTCAGAATTATATTAAATTCATTTGTCCCTTTAAAACACACACTGTACTCACAGGGGGTTAGAATTTAAATGCAGAAGAAGTGATGCATGGTTTAATTACTTCAGCCAGCTTGGCTTGTTTACCAGCTTTATCTTTAGCATGTGCGGAATCTTCATTTCTGTAACCAACCTTTCTCTACCTGTTGCTCCTGTTTATCTAACTTTTATTCATCTTTTCATTCTCTTTAGTCCTCTGCTTTCTCTCTATTTTGAGTTCTTTTTTCTCACTTAGCCTTTTATAATTTTAGTATATTTCCAATTGTTATATGTTGTAGCCCATTAGCAGGATACATTGATTTATTAATGGTCTGATTAAACCATATTCCTTCCTTCTTTTCCTCTCCTCCACAGACACCTTTGCCAGTAAGGTAGCTGCTATTCAGGACCAGTATGCTGATGCTTCCATTGGGAACGTGACTGGCAGCAATGCGGTGAACGTGTTCCTGGGCATCGGTGTGGCATGGACCATCGCAGCTGTGTACTGGCGCAGCAAGGGCAAAGCCTTCTACGTGGACCCAGGCTCTCTGGCATTCTCTGTCACACTCTTCACTGCGCTATGTGTGGTGTGTGTGAGCGTGCTGCTGTATCGCCGACGCCCCTCTGTGGCCGGAGGAGAACTGGGTGGCCCACGGACTTGCAAACTGGTGACATCGTTGCTTTTCTTTGGTCTTTGGCTTATCTACATTTTACTGGCCTCACTGGAAGCATACTGCCACATTCCTGGATTCTGAGACAGAAATAAAGCATGTGAAGAGACTTTAAGTTCACTTCTCACACTAGATAAGCGGCTTCATTAACGTTTTAGTATTTAAATGAACTGTGAGTGTCATGTTCCACAATTTTTCCCCATTAATCCTCTCGGTTCTCTAAAGAAATACCTTACTGTGGATTCTTTTGTCCCTTTGCCTTACTCTAAGAACTCTGAAATTGTCTGTTCTAGTAACCAATAAGCCTTTTTCTTCCCATTTTTCCTGTTTGAGCCAATTCCATGCTCCTGTTTCAGATATAAGGTCATGTGTTTATGTTTTTCTACTCTTTTTGAATTGCGTCAAGTGTCAGTATTGTTATTGTATAATTGCAGTTATGGTATTTTAAAAAGACATTTGGACCAAGACAGACTGTCAGCGACTAACTGGATAAAATGATGGCCTTGCTCATACATGAAGCATGCTTCAAAATGGAAGAAGCTCGTAAGAAAATAGCAGAGAACATGGACAGACAATAAGCAAATTCTTTGAAGGAAGATGGACACTGAAAAAAATCCTCAGTCTGGACTCACAAAAGCAACATAAAAGAAAATGAGACAGGTTTGAAAATGATTTGGATGGTGCTGAAGATCGCATACTATTTAAACCTGCATGAGCTGGATTTGTGGACCCCGCTGATACCCAGTCATACACTAAAGAGGATTTCCAGCGAAGAGTTCCCACTGACACGATAAGCTAATTTAGTCCAAGGACGCATTCTTTTTTTCTGAATGGTTAATCGTACCTGAAGCTCAAGCATGCCGTGAAGAAGAAAGAGCTGAGCTATGCTGTGATGATCTATATGGACAGTAGGAGGTGGCATTTCAACATGGCCACCACCCTCAACACGCCAAGGGGAGAAGTGTTACTATGGAAATACTGAACAGAAAGAGGAAATGACCTTTGCCATGTGTGTTCAGTGCATGTACACACGCTCTGTCCCTGCTTGTCTGTCTACAGGAACTCACTGACTTTATGTGTTCCAAAATACAACTATTATTATTATTATTATTATTATTATTATTATTATTATTATTTTATATTGATTACTTCGTTGTTGATGTCCAAGTCCAATGGTACTGTACATTATCAGTCGTCACTGTTTTTCTGTGGTCACAGTCAGTATTTGTTACAGCTGGCTTTACTCTGTGCTGTGAAGATAAAGTATCTGTGACTATTTGTATAGTGATTGAATAGGAGAGGGAGAAAGAAACAGGGAAAGTTATGACTACTTCCTCCTCCTCCTCCTCCTCCTCCTCCTCCTTCTTCTTCTCCTCCTCCTATCTCAGTCCTCTGTATTTCTGTTCTCAGAATAGTCATCCACCACAGAGAGGAAACGGAGACAGAGAAGAAAAAAAGAAATGAGTGTGACAGATTTAGTACGTGTGCAGATCTTTAGCTATTCTAAGTAGCTACTGATGCCTGATCCATTGTTTTGAGTGATAGAATGCGTGCGTGGGGTATTTTTAGCTATTCCTGTTGCTAGGCAACCATCGCGGAGTCATTGTCTCATGTGTGTGCTTGTGTGTGTGTGTGTTAAGCGCCTTATAAGGTAGCTACTTTTCTTTCTGGCTGTCTGGTTGCTCTTAATAAATTGGAGTGCCAACCCAAAGCATCCCGATGAGGAAATAAGTGTTATAATTGCATTCCATACCCAGATAGCCAGAGTGTATGTGTGTGTGTGTGTGTGTGTGTGAGAGAGAGAGAGACAGAGAGAGAGAGAGAGAGAGGTTTAATCCTGAGTTGCTTGTGATTTAATATTTAGAGAACCGAGTGATTAGTCATGTTTTACACACACAATTATAAAGTGTACATGTTTGTGTGTGTGTTTGTGTGTAAGTGTGTGTGTGTTGTTGGCTTCTCTCTTCCTGGCTTCTTCAATTTCACTTAGTTTCTGAGTGTCACAGAATTTGTATCTTGACAGGCATGAAGAAGAGGACACACACACACACATACACACACACACAGGTATCTGTAAGAGGCATTAACCTCTCACAGTGCAGACATCATTTTGACATACCTTTGACACCCAGACACGTGGTTCTCAGCACTCCTCTCTCACTGTCTCTGCCTTTGTGCATGGATACACACAAACACACACACACACACACACACAGATTTCCATTCATTCAGAAGTGATTATGCTGCCATAAGGTTTGCACAGTAAGTGGTACAGATTGAATAATAGACAGTAAAATAGGTTAGACCACTTGGACAATCCTCATTAACACGAGAGAAGTACATTTGTAACTTCCTTTGTGTGTTTGTTTATGTACTTTGATTCTACCAATATTTGTTTTTAGCAGTAATTAATTAGATTTATTTATGTATGAGTGGGTGGGTCTGTGGGGTGTATTATGTATTTAGATTTAATGACGTGGAGCATGTCCAAAAAAAAAAAAAGCAAAAATAGCAAATGGCAAATGCCCCCAGGGAGCTATTATGTCATGCAATGTGTGTGTGTGTGTGTGTGTGTATTATCCATGAATTGACCATTCCTGTGTATGCGTTCATGTTCATTTCATCACCCAGTCCTGTATCTTTTAACATTACTTGCTCTCTCCCTCTGCTTTTAAGCCTTTGAGTATTTAATTCATTTCTCTTTGCTTTTATTCACAACATGTTCCCTTCCAAGAGTCACCAAGTGCTTTCCATCTGCGTAGATCTCATTAAGATTTTATCCGTTTGTTTTCTGCCTTCTTGTTTGCCTGTTTAATTTGAGATACTGAGCTCTTACTCTGAGATGCAGGTTCGTGCGGGAGCTGGTGTGTATGTGTCAGGATGTGTGTAGGTCATTTAGAGACCTTGTCTGCTTGCAGCATTTGCATGTTTCATCATCTTTAACCTTGCTCATCCTCAAGTGTGCTTTTAGAAAATGTCATCTCAAGATATTTTTAAACATAAGTGAGTTATGAAAGTTGTTTACAAAGACATCATACTTTCTTTTAAATCAGAATTAAACTTGAAACCCATCCTGATGCTGATGATGTGAACTGTAATTTGTGGATGCACTTCTGTTCAAACACTCCAGGGTTTCAACAGCTTAGTGTCTATATCCCACAACTGTAGTGGATGTGTCATTGCCACAGGTAAGAATTTCAACACATTTCCCTGCACTGTGAAGAGAATGGAAAAGAACAGAAAATCACACATATGCTACAGATGTGGTAGATGCACATTAGCTCACAAAATACTGGAGCAGTCCTTTAAGCTGTTGCTTCTTTGAAAAACATTTTGTCAGAGACTCCAGAACTTTATGAGGAGAGAAAAAGAGAGTGTGTGTTTGTCTCTACGCAGAGTATCCTCCTGTCACTTTGTCATCCATCCATTCGCTGGAAAAGAAACAAGAAAATGAGAGGAGGAAAAAAAGAGAGGGAAAACAGAAAACATAGTCCCTCTGGAAGGAGAGCTCCGTGCTTAAATTATGAATGAGGGACTGAGTGATCTGAACAACAACAACAAAAAAAAATTCAGTGTGGAGATTGAATGAGCAACAAAACAAATAAAAGCAGAAGGATGTGAACTGCAGCTGGAATTGTTCAGGCAGTCTTAATGTAATGTGCAATCAATAAACACAGCTGGATTAACACAAATCAATAAGACAGAATCTAAGACAGCTGCAGGCTGTAATACACTGGAGTCCTGCACTACCTGATCAGATTTTGGTGTTTCAACAATCACCTAGCTTGGGGTTGTTGTACAAAAATGCATTCAAAGATGCAGCAAATCACCAAACTGAAGAAAATGTTATTTTTCTGCAGAACCCCAGATCAGCAGCTTGTCTAGAAATGGCACAAATGTTAAATAATGTGGTCATCACATGACATCCGAGTGCTCTTCTATGATCGAAAGGCCATTTCAGTTCTGTGTGAGGGTCATGGCCTTCACAATGATGACTTTAATCTGTGCTCTTGCTTCTGAAACACACTTTCACAGTGAGACCTCATTTATCTTCTTCAAATAAAGGGAAACATTCAGAAAAGGAATACAGAAAAAAAGCTCATTTGCATTAAAGCATAAATATCACAATCCATCTTGGCCGGCTGATTACTGATATTCTTACGAGCCTTTTTTCATTGAAACATTTTCAAAATTTTACCTTTATTTATGCAAATGGGGCTACATCTAATTAAACATGTATAAATTTGCATACATACTAAAACCAAAAATCTAGTCTTTGGATGGAGAATTAAAATATTTATTTCACTGTGAAGATGCTCTCAAGAACATCTCAATCATTATCATTATATCAATTCTTTATTGTTTATTTAAGAACATACCATGCATCGTTATAAAAAAATCCAATTATCCAATGTTATAAAAAAGCCAGTTTTTAGTATAAAATCTAACATAAATCCAGTAATAATAAATATTTTGAGAAATGCTTCTGTAATATCTGTCTAATTAGACATAGGAATAAAAATGTAAAATTTAATGAATGCAGGTCATCGTGAAAAGGATTTTTGCTTCTAGACTGATTTTGGGGTAAATGATTTTAAAAAATGTAATGGAGTTTGAGTGTTTCCATTTTAGTCAGTATGGATTATAAGGTTTATAGGAATTTGATGTATCCTAATGAGGTCTAAACACAAACACACACACACACGCATTACATCCAAGTGGTGAGTTCTTAAGTCTTCTAAACATCACATCTGGAACTGATGCTTTGAGAAGCTTCACAATCATCTCTTAAGCTCCAAGGATGAGCCAGAGTTTGTTAAAAGCCTGCTGTCTTCGTATGACTACTGCATATAAAGAAAGAATTAAAATTCAGATGAAAACAAATGTCATTGAGGATGATCAATAGGGAAAAAATTCTTTAAAAATAGCCCTGTGTGCACTGAATAATCTTCCCAGAAATAGAATACATTGATTTCATGCATATATAATCCAGACAAATACAGAGATTCAATTTTCCTGCTGGCGTTTCAAACACCAAGTACAATCCACTGTAACAGATTTCAGTTGTCACTCCGAATATGTACATTTGAGCATCATTTAAAGGAGTTTCCTCTTCCTGTTTACAGATATTTTATTCCACCTATGTCTGTTTTATCAGCTTATCTGTCGTCCAGTTCCATCAGGGTATAATGACTTGATACACGACACTCTTTTTCATCTAATAAACTTGGAAAGGTCAGAATGTACACATGGAATGATCTATGCTTATTTGCTGAGCATCACTAATGATTCTGCCTCAGTAGCTAATGTGCTACATTTGGTAGCTTTGATAAATGTAAATGTTCTAAATAAACTGAGTGTGGTACTCCAAAGGACTGGGAAGTTATGTAAAACAGCTTGTAAGAACCAATGCATACTAATTAATTTACACTGAAGTGCCTGAAAAATTCTAACCTCAGAGACCCTTGGCTTATTATTCAGTTATTAGTTGTTTTTTTTCCATCTTAAAGTATGATATTAAGTAACTACTATGAATTATTCAGTAGACTAATAAGAAACTCCCTTGTACAGTTATGAGAGTAAGGAATGTAAGTTGACGACTACAGAGAGTTTAAGAATTAAGAATTATGTCGAAAAGCAGGGGTGGAAAATGTACTGACAAATTATACTAAAGTGAAAGTATAGATGTCTCAAAATCTTAGTAAATCAAACATGGAAGTATCCAGACAAAAACGTACTTAACTGAAAGTCAAAAATTTACTATTTTAAAATGTATGCAAGTATTAAACATAAAACGTAAGTGATTTTAACTGATAATTTAAATAGGTCACATCACATGACAAATTTGCATAATTCTTGATAGTATTTTGTACATTGATGAATTTGATTGGATGCTTTAAACTGAAATTTAAATAATAAAAATTCAAATAAAATGCAAATAAATAAAATGTGCAGGAGCCCATTCTGTTGATGTGTAGTGTACAGTCATTGGTTGGATGAGAGACGATGAGATGTAAAGGTAAAAATTAAAACACACTTTTATATACAAACGTAATTAACTGAGAATACAAGTTCAATTTCACTAATACTCAAGTGTAAATACCCCAAAATAAAGGGGTACTCAAGTATCTTCCACACAAATCTAATCTAATCTAATAAGTAAGGATCAGAAAAATCCAAGTATCATGTTAGAATTCCACCTAAAAACATAGTAATTTCATATATAATATATCTTTATATTATAAATCAATTTATACAGTATAATTGTTAACTTTTAAATTAAATGATAAATAAAATATACTAGAAATCTATACTATTATTGTTATAGTCACTGCACTCATTATTTAAGTTGTTTTATTTCGGCACCTGGGGGAAAAAAAACCCTGTTAAAAACCTGTAAATAACTTGTAAAAAAATTCTTTAAATCAGTACAGAGACTACTTGCACCTGGGTTTAAAAAAAAAGATAAATAAAATAAAAAAAGACATGTGAAATGTGTACTTTTTGTACCCAATTAAATTATTGACAATTCCCACAGTGTACTTCAGTCCTCAGTCTCACTCTACCACACAACAGCCATAAATCTGTGAGTGTGAGAGCTAACACTTGCTAGCAAACCTGGCTACTGGTTTACAATATAATAATTTACTTAATGTTAGCTAGCTTGCTAATACTTGGTTTTAATTATATGATAAAACAATTGGCCTAGAAATAACTAGCTTTTTATTGAACTTGGCTAGCTAATAATATCATAGCTACTGCTGGAGGGCTAACCTTAGCTAAGCTAACTACTTAACGGATAATAGCGCAGTTTTGGGTTTAGCTGGCTGGCTAGTTTTGCTTATGTTGCTAAATAAGGACTTTCAGGTGTTTCATGGTGGCACTGAAGTTAATAAGCATTATGTAATTACTAAGTAATGTGAATGAGACACTGCACAGGCTAATTTAAGCTTCCTCACATCATATAAGATCAGATAAATTAAGATAAGAACACAGACAGCTGTAGTAACTTTCAGTTATAGCAGAGACTTAGTTGTTTTGTAGATAAGACAGAGGGATATACAATATAGATATTAGATATAGAAATTCTTCTATATTCAGTGTTCATCTTGTTATTCCAGACAATGTCTGAGCTGCCACAGCTCCCCTGGTCTCAAAGCTAGCAATCAAACAAAAGGACCCTTTCAGGTTATACCCTGTTCACCTTTTTGCCTCCACTGCCTTCAAAGCTGCTTCTAATTATGCAACAGTATAAAAAAGTCTACACACCCCTGTTAAAATGGCAGGTTTTTGTGAAGTAAAAAAAAAAAAAAAAAAAGAAACTCAGATAAATCATGTCAGAACTTTTTCCACCCTCAATGTGAAATTACAACATATAAAATTTAAATGAAAAACAATCAGAAAAATAGGACAAATAGAAACGTTACAATAACCTGGTTGCATATAATTGGGGATGTGGCTGTGTTCAGAATGAACCAATCACATTCAATGTCATGTTCAAAAGTAATTATCATTACCAATCAATAATCATTATCATTACAAAAGCTGTCATCAATGAAATTATTCTGATTAACCCCAAATAAAGACCAGCTGTTTCTGTAGGATTTTCTTCACATCTTGGTTTCATCTGACTGGTGAAGCCATGGTCCTCAAAGAGCTTACAAAGCATGCATGGTATCTCACTTGTCGAAAGATATCAACCAGGAGAGGGGTATAAAAGAATTTCCAAAACATTAGATATACCATGGAACACCGTGAAGGTCATCATCAAGTGGAGAAAATGGAGCAGCCTCAGTGACATTACCAAGAACAGGATGTCCCTCCAAAATCTACAAAAGGACAAGACAAAAAGTTACCAGCAAGGCTGCCAAGAGACATATGGCAACATTAAAGGAGCTGCAGGAATATCTGACAAGTACTGATTACTCTCTGCATGTGACAACAATCTCTCATGTTCTTCACATGTCTGGGCTATGGGGTAGGGTGGCTAAACAGAAGCCTTTTCTCACAAAAAACATCCAATCCCAATTAAATCACCTAAACCATGTAGCAAAATGTGTTATGGTCTGATGAGAACAATTCCAAAAGGTATAATAATTCCATAATTCCAAAAAATATGTTTGGTGAAAAAAAAAAAAGCACGTCACCAAAAGGACACCATACTCATCGTGAAGCATGGTGGTGGCAGCATCATGCTTTATGGCTGCTTTTCTTCAGCCAGAACTGTGGCTTTTATCAAGGTGGAGGGAATCATGAATAGCTACAAATACCAGTTGATTTTAGTGCAAAACCTTCAGGTGTCTGCTAGTAAGCTGAAGATAAAAAGGAATGTCACTGTCAGCACAACAATGACCCAAAGCATACGTCCAAATCAACAAAAGAATGGTTTAACCAAAAGTAGAGCCAGAGGCCAGACCTGAATCCAAGTAAAAATCTGTGGGGTGACCTGAAGAGGGCTGTGTTCAGGAGATTCCCTTACAAGTTGACAGATCTAGAATGTTTTTGCAAGACAGTGAGAAAATATTGCCAAGTCAAGATGTGCCACATTGATAGACTCTTAGCCAAAACGACTGAGTGGTGTAACATAATCAAAAGGTGCTTCAATTAGTTTAGGGGTGTGCACATTTATGCAAATAGGTTATTGTAAGTTTTTAATTTTTCATTTTTTCCATAAAAGGTTTCTGATCATTTTTAAATGTATTTGTATACTTTGCAATTACACATTAAAGGTGAGAAAAGATCTGACATGATTTATCTTAGTTTCATTTTTTACTTCACAAAAACCTGTGTGTAGGCTTTTTACATCCAATATAGGTTGAGAGCAACTAGAGTAAACAAGGAACCTGGGCTTTGACATAACCACATATTGACATACAATGAAGTTCTCAAGCCAATTCTTTATCTGATTGTTTCACTAAAACAATAAAATACCTTCTACACGTCTTTAGACATTAATGTGTATTTCTACTTTCTACATGGTATACGTATCCAAATTTTTAACAAAGTAAACTGTCACTCTCAGCTGATATTTTGAAAAGTATGACTAATTTAATACAAGAATATGTTTGAGTGATGTAGAAATGAGGTTTGTCGATGTGCCACGTTTACAGCTCTATAATCTGAGGAAGCCAAAGCCTCTGGTATGTAATCAGATCTTTCAGTTTGCTGAAAGGAAACCTGTGAGATTTCATAACTTATTTTTAGGTTAAAAAAATAAGAAGTGAAACATGCAGTGAGTGCTAAATATCTTGACAAAATTTGTTATTTATTGAATGTACAGTTAAGTGTATCATTTATCGAGGCAATAAAAATTACATCCAGAGTAATGATTTTCCCTTTCACAAGGCAGAGCAGTACTTTCTCTACATACAGTGTTTCAGTAAGAAAGATACAGAAAGAAAGTAATAATGGAAAGAGAGAGAGGGAAAAGCAGAAAGACAGAAAGACAAATACCACATATACTTGGTTAAAGCTGCAAATTGAGACGAAATAAAATTAGCCCTTGGCAAAGTGTTTATATTCACCATACAAGCTGAATGTGCTGTGGCACTAAACTCCATGTTTAGCGAATAGAAATAATGCCACAGTATTAGTCAACCCCTGCTCTCTCTTAAAGACAAAGTAATCATTGGGCAAAATTAAAACTCAAATATTTTAACTTGCACACTGTACCGACTACTGTACCTGGATCTAAAGGATCAATATAAAAAAATCTGCTTGTAATATCTTTCTAATACATAAAAGGTGAAAAAATAAAAATAAAATAAAAGTGCACCAATGAGGACATGGGTAAATATGTAAATATGAGTATGAATGATTTTAGGGAACTGTCATAAAATATAAAAATGTAAAAGATTTACAAGGTCCTCACTTTGTAAGAAAAACATGCTCACTTTAGTGTCACTAGCATAGTTAAATACAGAGGTGAGGTGAAGGGAGGACCAAGTTAAAGGATGAATATCAGCTGTGCCACATACAACTTGAGATAAATGAGCAAAATAATAAAACTGTTAAATGAGCATGTTCGAGTGCTCATAACGAGGTGTTTTTCTGCTTAGACAGACAGACAGGCAGCAGACGACAGTTTGAGGGGTTGAGGAAATGATCAGAGTGTGTGTGTGTGTGTGTGCATATATGTGTCTCAGTGGAAACTCAGGGGCAAACGCATAGATGTCTGACATCTTTTACATCCCATGAAGTTCTAATCACATATAAAAACACATGCACAAGAACGCACACAGACACACAGCTGACATTACCCTTAACTCCGACTCTAGTCAGTAGTAGAATACACATAAAACCACGTACGTCTGATTAATATGATCCAGACACACTGTAATCATTGATATTTCACTATTCTGTCATAACGACCCATGTCTCGACCATATCATATACACAAATCAAAGTCTTTTTTGATATTATCAACATGTACAACAATGATCCTCATCGTACATCATTAGACAGCAATTTACAAGAAGTACCATTGCTCCTGTTTAGAACTTTAAAGCTTTAAACACTCTATACTAACATGATAAAACCTCAGGTGGTCTGTAGAGCTCAAGCGCTCCACTGCATGCATCCTCATACACTCTCTCTCTCACACACACGTACACACACGCACACAGTGTACACCCTATATTCTGCTAAATTTACAACAAGCTGAGACAAAAAATCTCAGAGTTTTCCCTCTCAGTGTGAGCTGGTAATGCCTGCACCGTCCCAACTCGGCTGTCCGATCAGAGAATAGCACCTCTGCTTTGCCTATAGCCACATTATTTACTCAACAATAATTTGCCATCCCAGTCAAATGGACCAGGTAATAGGTACTAACACTAATTGTGCACATCACCGCTTAGAATCACACATGCTGCAATGTCTGATCATTCTCTCATAATGAAGTGTGCAAGTGCTCCATCAGGGCCAATATCACACTCAGCGTGTCACTGTGTTACAGGTGCTTATTAGATTGTGATTAAAAAGCAATGGACCAGCTTGTTTTTGCATTTGGTACAGTGGGAAAAGTGGAAGTGTCAGCCTAGAGAGCACACTGGAGCTCGGCCAGGTGTCCATGAGTCAGAACGCATCCATGGTTTCTGCTAAGCAAGAGAAAATCACTGAGGACAAAGAGGAAAAGACGGAGGGATGTTGGGGAATGAAAGTGTGCTCACAGGTTGGAAATAGAGACTCAGCTAGAAAGACTACTTAGTCTAGACACTTGCTTTACTATGCAAGCGAAAAATATGTGCAAAGCATGTACTAGCATGAGACAGATTGTAATCAATGTATTGTCAGAAATTATTTTTGGCTAGCTTAAAATTTCCAGAGGTCTTCCCATTTTTCATTTTCACATCAATTTTTAACCAATCTGATACTTGCATGCTCTAAGTAACAAGCTGATTTTCTGAAAAAAAAAAAATCTGTTGCAATGTGATGTGAAACACGACAGGGCGTGATCAGTATAAATATGAGTGGAACAGATGGGGAAGTATGTCAAATCCGATTCAATACTAATCCATAGGTTCAAGCCAGTATCATCCCCATGTTGGATTGATGTATCCCTCGTTGTCATGTCTGTGTTGAAGCTGCATTTGCGATTCTCTAGCCCACTGGTTTATTTTTTTTCCATTCATGATAAACAACCTCGCTCCATTCAAAAGTGCAATTCTAACAAGTCATTTGGCGGATTCAGAGCCCTCATTTATAGAGGCCAATGAAGAAATCTGACCTGCCCTCTCTGGAGCCTCCTTGAATTGCCAGCAAGAAGAAGAAAACATAATGAAGATGAACTACGGGTTCAGAAAAAATCAGACATCCATTTGAGACCAAACCTAAAACACGAATACCATAAAAATTCTAAAATGAGTTGAACCCTGTAAAAGTACACACACATACTGCACATTCATGTATGTTTACTAACATGGCTATCATTCTGGCTACACCTGACCCCTGATACCACACACTCTTATAGCTTCACATTCTATTAAACCGAGCGCCAGGATTTAGCACATCAAAAGTGTGAATAGTTGACATGAACATCAGAAACCATGTCCAGTTTCCTGAACAGTAGTGGTTTTGGATGTGCAGTGCATGGGATTGGCACACCAATTACACACAGAATTAGAGCAAGGATTAGATTAAGCCACACCACACACACAGCTGTAGGGAAGGAGAGACACATATAGATGGAGTAATGGGGGAAGAAACGAGGACAGGGGAGACAGGGGGAGGGGGAACTATGCATTACTGGAAAACAAACAATATTCATCATCTCCGTAATGTTTCTCTTGCTCCACACACACACACACACACACACACACACACAATATCAATTACGATGATGTGTTTCGGATGCTGCAGAAATATGCAGTGGGAATTAACTTTATAGTCCCATAGGGAGGAGAGATGATGGCCTGGCTTATAGGATTGCCCATCTGTGCATTATTATGTAAACAAGTACCATTCAGATTACGCCTTGCGTTTGTATCGCCGAGTCACTAAAGTCACTCTACCACTAAAGCCACACTGCCACCTGCAGTACAATGCAGAGCACTACAGTTAAAGCTCACATCCCATCATACCACAGAAATAAATAATAGTCTCTCTTGTTTAAAAAAAAAAAAAAAGCTTTCCCTCCATTCCACAAGTGCTTAACACAGACATGGGTATATATTTTATGGTTAAAGCATAAGAACAATCCAAGAGAACTTTAATTAAAAAAAAAAAAAAACAATAAAAAAGGTGCAGACTTTAAAGGGGGTATGTGAAAAATAAAACATTGCTGAAATCCTTTAAAAACATTTAAACACCTTTCAGTAATACTACTTCTATCACCACAATCCAGTGAGAGAAATAGCATGACAGGACAGAGTGAGAAGGTAGGAATTAGATGGCCGTAAGCTCTGAATCGGACGTGATGGTGCTGGAGGATGAGGAGGTGCCCAGCGAGGCTGTGCTGTTGTCCAGGCTCGAGTTGTGATTGGGCGAGTTGAACGGGGGCGTGCTGCAGTTGGAGGGTGGGCCCGAGCCTGCGCTGTCGTGGTTGGGCAGTTGGCTGAACAGGGCATCGCTGCGCAGGCCTTTGCTCTCTAGCTCGCCCTGCAGGTAGCGGCAGATCTCCTCTGGTAAGCGCTCGAGCTCAGCGTCACAGTCGCGCTCCAAACGCAGCCGGTGCTGTAGCGAGAAATACAGTAAGCATGAGGGATGGAAATGAGGTAAACAACAAGCCAAAGAGGAAAGCAACAAGTGTGTGTGCATGAAAGAACAGCAGGATGAACAGACCAGTGGTTGCTCCTCGTCTATTTTCTGTAAGATTTCTCTCTGCTGGTTCTTCAGCTTCTCCTGCCGTTTCTCCTGAGTTTCATCCAACTGTAAAGAGAAAAAACAAACTACAGATGATATGCATGCAGCGGTGGGTGAAAAACTGGAAGAATTAAGACAGTGGTAGGAATTTGAACAGTGGCAAGTAGATGCCTTGAAATATTACTGACACACACAGCCGTGCGGTTGCGAAGCACGAGTGTTTGGCTGACTTTAATGTTGTTTTATGCTTACAGCATTCACTGTCTTGTGATTGAATGGGAGAGCAGTTAGTACACAAATTTCACAAAAGTGCTGCCATAATGACCGTTATTATGCAATTCTGACCACATGCATAATTAGGGATCTGTCAAGCATAAATCAGACAGCACATTCAGATATCACAGAAATAAATAGAGTGACTGTGTCCCTCAAATCTACACAAGAAACCAAATTAAGACAAAGACCTGGCTAGGAAATAATTATTTAGTGGTACTTTTTATGAACTAAATAAGATTTGGAGAACATTTGCTATTTTTTTCACTGTCACAAGCACCTCTGGATTGTCCTCTTTTGTACATTTGGTTTGTTTCATTGCAGTATGCAAGACAAAAATTCCAAATTATAATATAAAAATATAATATTATAAAAAAAAACCCTGATATAAAATGTTGCCTCTTTCACCCTCCACTATATAGAGTACATTTATATCTGTGACAGCAAAGCAATGTGGAGAGAGATGTGTTCCTACTTTGACAGCAGACTTGATTTGAAATATATGAAACACACTCACCTTGCGCAGTGAGTTCACGGAGTCCTGGATATGTTTCTTATTTATCTCGTTCACTTCCCTTGAGACACATACACAGAGAGACAGAGGGAGAAGTGGGGGAGAGAGAAAGGGGTATTAGAGTTATGGTAGTAATACCCACTATTGATGGAGCAAGATACTGTCATATGACCATGGCTCAGTCACACCTTCCTTTCTGTCCTATATTCTTCCCATGAAAATATTTTAGGAGACATTTGGATGAATAAATTCACATAATAGATTAAAAACTGGTCTGAGAAAGGTGGAAGTGGAGCGGTTTACAGAGAGAATTTACTCACGACTCAGCCTTCTCTTTGTCTCCCTTCTTGGCCTCAATGATGCTGTTCTGCCTTTTTCTGTCTAAAATCTTCTGCAACTCCTTCTTCTCTCTAGTGAGAGGGAAAAATGTGTCACAGTAAAAGTTACATAGGTACACACACAAACAGAGAAAGTGTGTGTGTGTGTATGAGAGAGAGAAAGAGACAGAGAGAGAGAGAGAGAGAGAGAGAAAGAGAGAGAGAGGGAGGGAGGGGCTTACTTGTCACATATGTCCTTGAGCTTCTTGATCTGGGCTATCTGGCATTCCTCAGCAACAACTTTTAGTTTCTTAAACGACTGTGAAGAATCATGACAAAAACAGTTCAGAGCCTTACATTCAATTTTTTAATACCCAGCAATTTCACATGTATTTTCTGTTCAATTTTAGGATATATTTACAAAATAAATTGGTGCCGTTTCATTTTATTGGAATCAAACAACATGCTGCTCATGCTAATAAAAGCACTTCTACTATACTGTATATATATATATATATATATATATATATATATATATATATATATATATATATACATTAGCAGCAGAATGTTGGAACTGTTAACATGATGAAACTTCTATAGTATATAGATCTGAAACCTACATGCTTTCCTAAACTGAAATAGATTTCTCTTTGCATGCATCTCATCCAAAAGTAAAGTAATCTGGTGACCTCTAAAAGCAAAAAGTGAGAAAATTACATTTTAAGATTCCATAGTGACTGCAGCACAGAAGCCATCCCTCAAGGTACAAGGAACACATGCATCAAGACTTCTCTGGACTGGTATACACGTGGTGGAATAAACTTTGCCTGGCTGTCTGAATAACTGAGTCACTGGATGGCTTCAAATGAAGACTAAAAACTGACCTCTTCACCAAGCACTTAAATTAGCACTTGGTTATTCTATTGTTAAAAATCCCTTGACTTATTTGTTTTCTTTTCATGCTGTACTAACCTCCACTACTATTAGTCCCTGACCTAGTGTACTAGCATGAGGATGTTTCAGATATAGACTGCAAAGCACTTATGAGGGGTGCTCTGGATAAAGGCATCTGCTAAATGCTGTAAATGTAAATATGAGGCACTAGACAGTGTGCGTGTGTGTGTGTGTGTGTAGTACCTCTTCAAGATGAGCATACTTCTTTTCTCTTTCCAGCTGGTGTTGTTTCTTTCGCAGTTCAAGTAGCTCCTGCATCTGCCACTCTCTCAGCTGCACTGTCTGCTTCTCCAGCTCCACCTGCAGAGCACTCAGCTCAGTCCTCACAGGCTCCTCAGGCTCACTGTCAACACACACACACACACACACACACACACACACACACACACACACAGACACACAGTAAATATTGCATGAAATACATACAGCGAAAACGCTTCAACCTTCTTTATTCCCCCGTACTTTTTCTTCACGCTGAGCCGCAGCTTTTTCTCCACTTGACTCTTGCGTCTCTGGATGTCCGAGTTCAGCTGGTTACACCTCATCTTCTGCTCCTTACTGAGGGCCCACACCTAACACACACAATATACACATGCAGTGTGATTGGACTTTATAATTGTCAGAATGTATTCACTGTCTGAATGCTATTCCTAATATTTAAAGGTTACAAAGCAAAAAATAATAATAATAATAATAAAAACCTGCACTAATTGTTTAAGTTCACATGTTCTACTTTTAGTCTCACCACATAACTCTATCAAAACATCAGTTTTCAGTTTTTCAGCTAAATGACCCTTGTGTCTTGACATACGTAAATGGCTCTGAACCTTGATGTGTCATTTAAGATGTACTTTATTTTGTTGTAAATTTCAAATGATGTAATTAAATATTTAAAAAATGGACACAGTAGTTTACAATGTCCAACAAACATTTATTGGAGGCATGTTGTGCCATTAAACTGGGTATACAGTGCACTATGTAGGCTCTATGATACCATTATGTTATAGGAAGTTATTTAAGATTGAACCTAACCTTAATCTAACACACATCAGTAGTAAAATACATCTAAATATTAATCAAAATTAAAAAAGGGCAGAACAGACAACCCTAATAGACCTTTCCCAACACTTTCCATAGAATGATGACACTTAACAGATAACTACTACATAAGAGCTGCAGACCAAATCCCATTAACCAACTGCAAATCAAACATGCCTAAGACATCAAAACTTGATCATCAATCTGCAGAGTAAATTTAAATATAGATTAAACAATTCAACTTCTGTATTAAAAGTTTTTACTTGCCACTCAGTGTAGAAGTGTGTGTGTGTGTACCTTTTTGAGGTGCTTCTTGCGGAGCTCCTTCAGTTCTTTGCACTGTCTCTTCAACAGCTTCACATAGGACTTATTCTGCTTCAGCTCTTCAATGGACTGCGGCTCTATCACTGTAATACAAACACACATGTTCATATTGAAAGACATTTGGCCTGGTTTAGTGCTGTGAGTTTGATGATGGATGATGATGATGATGATGACTGATGATGATGATGCCCTACCTGTTAATATATTGAGGACCAGGTCTTCTTTCTGGGCTAAAGTATTACACACAATGAGAAGCAGGCCACTCAGTATACAAGCAGGAGGGGAGATGGGATGTCATGTCAGACATGCCCACATATGCATGTACACACACAACTCACAAAACATGGATTCATCTCAAAATATGTGATAGTGAATGAGAGGGAGCTGTGAGTTTTATTGTTAGTGTTTCTTTACCTGGAGCAGTCAATACCTCAGCCACCACAGGTGGGAGGGTCGGTGAGGGCAAACTGAATGTGTACTCAACATTAGTTAGAGGGTTGAAATCTGGTTTCTCTCCTTCATCTGGCTTTACGTGGACACGCTGCAAGAACACACACACACAACACACAGCAGATAAGACAGAGGACAATTTTGGTTTATATTATAATAAAGTTAATCAAATATTGTTACACACCTTACTGACCTCGTTGTTGTCCTCCATGAACACAGCCAGCTGCCGCTCTCTCTGATCCAGCACATGCTTGATTGGATTGGTCAGAGCCTCAGCATACTCTAAACAAACACACACACACACACACACACACACACACACACATACATATGTATACATGTTGCCTTAGTCACCGGTGATGGTGCAGTCCATGGGTAATGGGAAAGAGACAGTTTGTGTCATTCTGTACTCTGCTGTATTGGATTTGAGATGAAGACTAATAAGTTGCAGAACTCCACTATAATAAAACTCTTATATCCAGAAGGTTATGAACGAAGACAAGGTTCCAGAGCATTTCTTTTCCTGTGAATGCAAACTGCTGCAAACACAAAAGATATATTACAAAATCCCATGTAAAACATTTACCAATATGTGGCAATATATGTGAATTTTCTCAATGTATTCTACATATACATGTTTCCAAATGCTTTATATTCAGGGAGGTACATCTCATGCACCACTATAGGCCTGTGTGTATGAATAAATTAAAAATATGCATAATCAAATGCACTGCAGTATAAAATCGCTTCTATGTTTTATATGTTACACATAATATTATCATCAGATTTATCCATATAAACCGTGATATACATTACCAGTCATATTTAATATTTTCTCTTATTTCAGAAAAGTAATGCAGAAATTAACACTATAAAATAACACATGGAATTATGCAATGACCTGAAATGTCAAACAAAATGATTTTTATATTAAAATTTTACATTAGAATGTTATAAATATTAAAATGTAATAAAACAGTATTGCTTATGAAGCTTTCAGACACTGCTGATGACTATGATCCATTTATTCACCCATACATGAAAAGTGGTATTGCGCAGTAACACATACTGCAAAGTATTTTATAGCATATAAGACATTTTAAATAAGCTACATACAGGACAGAGAAACAGCTATATATCTTCAGTAAAAATGGGCTGGAAAAAGTATATCACGTTTCCTGCAGGTGCTCATGGGATGGGGTAAATGGTGTGCTGTCTTACCTTGGTGCTCATTGGGAATGTAGTCCTGAACTTCAGTGTATACAAGGAGAGAGGCAAGCAGGAGTGGCTGATTGAGCTCATTCTTCAGATTAATGTAATGGTATCCTGTAACACACACACACAGACACACACACACAAAATGTAAGCAAAACTTCATTGAAAAATCAAAAAATTTGACCACAGTTATGCATGTATGTGTGTGTTGTTTTTGTGTAGAACAGATTAAATGCCATAAAAATACAGATTATCTTCTGCAAAGAAAATACTGTCCATTTTTAAGCCCAAGACAATGTTACTCCTGCAGATGTTAATAGTGCATGGACTACAGGAAATTGAGGAAGCTTTTAGAGGTGTCTGGGCATGGCATTGTTACACTTGTTTTCACCGCAACTCACTGCCAAGTTTTTGAAAGATTGGCTTCAGGCATGTATTTGTCGCAAACCTAGTACTGACCTGGACGTAAAGCCACCACTGGTAAGATCCGATGGCCTATGAACTTCCCATTCTCTTCAATGACAGCTACTCTCAGTGATGCTAGTGTGGGCAACACCACCTACAGAGAGAGGCAGAGAGAGAGAGAGAGAGAGAGAGAGAGAGATAGAGAAATTAGATAAAGAGCATAATGTAGATTTTATTCTTCTAATGTAAAGAATACATTCTTGTGCAAAATTAATGGGTTGGACAACATAGATAAAATATAGCATTGTGATGATATTGCTGTTTTAGAGCTTGGTTATGGAAAAAGGATTTGTTTGCTGTAGAATAATAAGGCTTCATGATGGATTCATCATGATTCAGACTGCTCAGGATGCTCTTAGTGAACAATGCAAATTTTAGCGACCTGCATACTGTAAACTTTTATGATTTGCAGTAAAGACCAACATTACAATGACATTTAACAAATGATATACTGTACAGCTCTAATCCATAAGACATGTAAACATATTAACAATATCTGCACAGTAGTGACCTTAATAAAGACGAAAGGCTCTTCTTCCCAAACTGGGTCCATGGAGTTGTTATTAGAGGTTTTGGTGCGGTACTTCCTCTTGGTGTCAGTAGGCAGTCCAAACATGTCCACCTCAACATACACACCCACCTTCTTATCAGTCAGAAACTGACCAGACACAATCTAGATGTAAGAGAGACAGCAAATACATATACAAATCAGCACAAACATATAGTGACTCTGCATACTATTAGATGAATTATATAAACACAACACAACACAACACACACATGCTTCACTACCTTGATCTTGACAGTGTTAGCCACGATGCCATCCACTATGTTCTCAGTGAAGGGGTCAAAGTGTTTGTCTGTGCGCCTCATGAACTCAGGCTTGAGAAGGTAGCCACTGCGGCCGTTATATTCGAACACACCCATGTTCAGCTGCATGGGCAGATCTGAAGCAAACACACAAAAGTCACTTCGTATAACAGTCTGTTTATCTTAATTCATAAGCTTCAACCTTATGGCTTTTTAAATGCAAAGCACATTACGAATTCTGTATCTACCTAACAAACTAACATACTAACACACAAATATTCTAACTAACAAGTAAATCAATAAACAAAAAACTAAAAACTACTAAACTACTAGCAAATTAACTAACATACTGACAAGCAAACTGACAAAGACAACACAACAAACTAATTATAACAAGTAAACAAACAGACTAAGAGACGAATATACACTGACACACTATTATGTCTAGTAACAAGCAGTACAACACACTAAAGAGCAAAATATAAACTAAAAAACAAAACAAAAACTAACTAATAAACTGTCAGATAACTACTAACTAACTCAGTTGCTCATGTTTAACAGGCTAGAGATTCTCCACAAAGGCGATTTATTACATTTATGTGTCACTGTAAAAAGAGGGAAGAGTGAAGAAACAGGTAAGAGTTAACATAAGCAAGATCTGTCAGATTCCGTGGGAAATTTGCATAAATTAAGTGAAAAAAAAAAACCATGGGCTGCATCTGAGTCTGATGCCATTACAGTATGTAACCGTCATCTACATGGTGTGAAAAAACAAAAGAAACCAGAAAGTAGAGAAAGACGAGATACAGTATCCAGACAAAGAATATGAAATATCATTTTGATAGAACATAAGAAAAAGAATTCAAAAGTTTAACAATGACAGTGTCTCTTTATTCTCACCCTGGCATAATCTGGCTGAAATATGCTGGCTTTGGTTAAAGATAGCGGAGCATTAACTGAATTTGATATAGACTAAATCCACTCTCACCGATGCACAAAAAAGTAAAGACTAGACTTTTATCACCTCCCTCTTACAGAGAATCTTCAGCTTGTTACATATGAGTGTGAAAGTGTGTGATGTCCAGGTCCATGAGGTGCTTTACATAGATAGAGAGGAATAATACTGATTACTAGAAGAGAGTCGGACTCACCAAGAGTCTGGAAGTTTAGTGCCACCATCTGGCAGCCTACATTCCAGAACAGCTGAGGCATGTAGTTACTGGAGTCCACGCGTGTGCCTTTGGGATAGATCCGACTCAGCTGCTTCTTATTGTATCTGAACACACACAGTTCAGGAAAACAAAACCACATGCTCACAGTGAAACAGTGTCAAGCACAAATAATTATCTAACACAACGCATTAGCTGAATATGAGTAAATATACTCATATCACAAATGGAAAGGATACTCCACAAATTCAATTGGGGAATTCTTCAGTGTATCCATGCCTTTGGTCTCCACAAAGGATGACATTTCAAAATACTTGTTCCTTTCTAACCACATAAAATAAAAAAGAATATGTATGATCAATTACATTACATACTACACCTGAGATCATTATATTACATCATTACACACTACATCTTAGTGACGACACAAGCACACACATTCATCAGGTTACAGTCACGAATTAAGAACTTAAAAGAAGCACACAAACACACACACACAAACACACACACACACACACACGCACGCACACACACGCACGTCAATACTCACTGGCTGCCGCTTCAAAACATTTGAATTTGACTGGTTCAATGTAGTTCACCAGCGTGGACATCTCTTCTGTAGCATTGACTTCACTGTACGCTGTTCCCTGCAGGACAGAAGAAGAAGAAGAGAAAGAAAAGAGCAGACTGAGTGTGAAAGAACCCAGTGAATCAATTCAAATTCCTCCTAATGCAACTGCCTCAATATTAACCCTTGTGCTCTGTTCATTTCTGAGCAGTGTTACTATTACAGGGAGAAAATACCCAAAACATTAATGTAGTAATATAAATATGACTTTTACACATGATTTTAAAAAAAAAAAGTCTGTTAGAGAAATTGAGCTGAGCACATAAAATAGGGGAAGTTATTTTTAGCATTGGTAAAATGTGAAATGGGTCATTTGGACCCGCACATAAGCATTCAAAGAAATAAAATAATAATAAATGTTTCACGTTGGTCATAAATTGATTTGAAATGTAAAAAAAATTAAATGACAGCAAAATATAAATGCTTAATTAAATTAAATGCTTAATTAAATGCTTCATACTCTTAACCTAAAAACTACTGGCACTGTGTGATACATCATTCTTCTTGGACTTCAGTGCCTATATAACACGCTGCTTAGTGCACTGAACCGAATCAAACTGTTATAAATTTACAGAAATATCAGACCCAAGTTTTGATCCTCTAACTAAGGTGAAGAGAAGCACAGGAATGCAGACAAAGAAGGAAAAGAAAAGAAAGAGGAGAGAGAATATGTGAGTGAAAGTGTGTGTGTGTGAGAGAGAGAGAGAGAGAGAGAGAGAGAGAGAGAAGACTTACCTCATCTGAATGGTGCTTTTTGGGGTCTGTCACTGGCTCTTCCTCCTCCTCTTCTTCACTATCTCCATCTCCCCGATCTTCACCACAATAAATAAATCAACATAAAGAACACTTGAAAACAACATTAACAATGTATACGCTACATAATGACACCACCCTGACATTAATCTGCACTGTGATTGGTGGACACTATATCTCAATCAAGCCCCAACCCACCAATGGACTTCCGCATGTCACTGTCTTTGGCCATTCTCTCTGCAAGCTTCTCACCCCCATTGGACATGATCTGGCTTGTCTCAACTTCAGGCAATGGAGCATCTAAACACAAATCTTATTATGCATGGGTATGAAATGGATATGAAATGGATATATGACACAATCAGACAGAAAATGGGATTTAGGTATAACAATGATTTCTGTAAATGAAACATACATGGAAGCTTCTGAGAACAAACATGGATATGGAATCAGTAAAAGATTTGGACAGCGTATGGCTGAACAGCACAATGATTTGGATGCATCTTTCTGAATGAGAACTTTAACATGTACTTAAGGATTTCTGATTGCCTGAGTGCGTGTGCTCACCATTCAGAGACGAGGCCTGCTCGTCTGCTCCCTCCTTGCGTCTGACGCTGCCTCCGTTAGCTGTGCGGTGGTGATGTTTCTTCTTGTTCTTTATCAAGATTTTCCCCAACAGCTCCTGAGGACTGGGCAACGGCTGACCTGGGACCAGCTGCAGTAAACCACATGCCATACAACTTTATTACACTAGCCATGCTGAAAACTGATTCACAATCAGTAAAGCAAAGGACGTAAATCTGTCGTGAACATTGATCCGCAATCAACACTGCAATGAACATTTCCGTATAACATCGTGGACATGATCAATAGGGAGGTAATCACATTCAGGCTATGACATTCAGCAGGACAATTACAGACCTGCTGAAGCAATGGCAACAAGTTACGACAAACAAAAATGCATGACATGAGCCGGAAGTTGCCCTGCCTTTCACCTGTAACTCACCGGGTATTTCTCTAAAGGATCGATGAGCAATGCATCACCGAATATAGAACGACAGTATTCCGCCATCTTAGCCTGCTGCCGTGCGCTGATAATGAAGAAATGAGAGGGACAGAGGTGCAGAGAAGTTAAAATGAGTTATGCTTGGTAGAAACTGTCATACACTTTATTAGACAATAAAGTGTATGACAGAAAGAGCAATAAATTATTCAGTGGGACCATGTGACATAAAACACAACGGGGTATGCAGATATCAGATATTCATCAACAACCACACTGAAGTTGTACAACAGCACATCCTGACATGTTTTATTCCCCTTATACCACAGCAATTTCCCAACTATCACAATTTCTAATTAATTAAACAATGACACATCATACTTTTCACACATCTAATGTCGTGGAATGTTCATGAGACAAGTTAGTTCATGTTATCACTTACATTATAGCAGCTATAAACAGTCGTTCCCTCATCAGCCTCTCTTTTTTCTCTCTTATGAAATTAATCAGACAAAAAAACGCAGCTTTTCAAAGAAACTGCAAAGTGCAAAATTGTCGATCATGGTGGAAAAGCTTCTAACTGTTACAATGCTGACACTGGAGACTCCTTCCATAAATGTTAAATAAATGTGTCTCTACAGAAGACTTGTCCATATCAATGATTCTTAGTGTTAGATTAGGATTATGTGAATTAGCTGTTGCTATAGAAACAGTAACGTATTAGAAGGAATGCAACACCTTTTGACCAATCAGATTTGAGAGCTATATAGTATCGATATCATAATAATATCAATACTTTTTTCAATATTGATATCAATACTTTTATAACACTGGCTAGGTCTGGATGGTTCTGTGCTTACACTCACACACACACACGTACAGTCTGAGAGTTACACTTACGAGTCGACATGATTCTCGAAGGAGAGGATGAGGGGGTAAGGAGAGGTCTTAAAGGCACTCTCGGCAATGGCTTCAATCACCTCCTGCCAAGAGAGACAGAGTGGAAATGGGAAAATGTCATCTGCATGTAGGCAAATGAATATGGGACATTATTGAAGAGAGATGAACAGAATGACTCGGGCAGATGAACATGTCGAGAGAGATGAACAGAATGACTCGGGCAGATGAACATGGTGAGAGAGATGAACAGAATGACTCGGGCAGATGAACATGTTGAGAGAGATGAACAGAATGACTCGGGCAGATGAACATGTTGAGAGAGATGAACAGAATGACTCGTGCAGATGAACATGGTGAGAGAGATGAACAGAATGACTCGGGCAGATGAACATGGTGAGAGAGATGAACAGAATGACTCGGGCAGATGAACATGGTGAGAGAGATGAACATGTTGAGAGAGATGAACAGAATGACTCGGGCAGATGAACATGGTGAGAGAGATGAACAGAATGACTCGGGCAGATGAACATGGTGAGAGAGATGAACAGAATGACTCGGGCAGATGAACATGGTGAGAGAGATGAACAGAATGACTCGGGCAGATGGCTGTACCTTGAAGGGGATTTCGGTTGTCATGGTGAAGCCATGTGTGATAATGGGCTCTTCATCAGGTGGACGACCTTTCCAGCAGTCCAGCTCGATACAGCGGCAACCGGTGAGCAAAACCTGTCTGTACATCTCCACTGAGGACAGACCTGTTAACTGACCCACTGCATGCACGCAGACACACACACACACACATACACACACACACATAAAAATGAAAAAAATGTAAAATGTCACTGTTTGAAAGATACTAGGTACAAATTCGCCACTGCAGCTTCACAGAGTTCTCACTCCCATTGTATATTAAAGCTTAGTTATACTGTAATTCATGGATTCCGACCAAGAAAGCTATTTTTCCAGAGGCCATGCATAACTTGCTCACCAATAAAAAAGAAACAAGGGCTGCTTTGCAGATATGATAATTACAGAAATGAAACAGTTATAAGGCCATCTAATACAGTATCTGAAAAAACATTTGAGAAATATCCAAGAATCCCATTAAGTTCCCACACTGGAGTCATGTCCACAAAGCACGCACTAGGTCAGAGTGCAAACGTTGTTCTCTCGCGGGTAAAGAATACTCTTCCTGGATTTTGATGTAGAGAATTGTAACAGTCTTTCAGATATAGGAAGTACAAACCTGTGAGGTAGGTGTTGTGCGAAGAGTTGATAAAATAATGAGACAGCGGTTGGTTCATATCGTCCATGATGTCGAACCTCTCAGGGGGAACCACTGCATTTTCCTCTCCTCCCAGATATTTACTGAAACTCATTAGAGAGATCTGGTCTACACACACACACACACAAACACACACACACAAACACGCACACACACAATTACCATCACATTTACCATCAATTATCTCATTATCTTCCTCTCATTGTAACTCCTATTGTGTGTGTGTGTGTGTGTGTGTGTGTGTGTGTGTTTACCTCTTTCCAGCTGGTGGGCGTTAGCCTCGTATTTTTCCATGAGCTGTCGTACCTGCTCACGCTTGAGAGGTGGGTACAGCACCTCATTCAGCCGTGAGTCCCTTTGCTTACGGTTGATGAAGTCCAACATCTGATCCAGGGATAGAAAGGGCTTCCCTTTAGAGCCACTGGGCATGCATACACACACATACACGCATACATACACACACATACACACACTTTATTAGATATTAATTTATAAGGACAACACGGTGCAATAGATCTGACTTCATGTATTCGTTGCATTGTTTTCTCCAATTGTGTAACTGCACTGCCTGCATACTTCTGCACTATGCGTATTGTTAAAACTAAACTAAAACTAAACATTAAAACTAAATTAATCAATATTAGTATCTCCCTGTAAGGAGAAATACAAGAAAACTCTGACAGTTTATGACTCAGACATGAGATAAAAATGTGTCAGATGTGAATTGGCTTTAACACTAAAGATCTTGGGATGAGATACACATGACAGCGTCTTACTAAAGCGGTTCTTATATAGTTTTATCAAACTTTCTATCACTAGAGCAATACAGTGAAATGTTTTGTGGTACTAATGTACCATCTGAACCACACAACTACTTAAGCACAAATTTTTCTCTCTGAAAAAGTAGTCGCATCTCTAAAACGATAAAAAGCTTCGTTTACAAACGTATGAAATATACATTTATATCACAGCACTGTAAAATTGCTGGAGCTGACTGGTCAGGAGGTGTTGATTACTTTTCTATCACAGTTCAGCTCTGACAATAATAAAAGCTGTAATTCAAATCACACCTTTATATTAATGTGCTCGTTCTAATATGTTATCGTTTCTATAGCAACAGATAATTCACAGGGGCATGTATGGTGGCCGATAAATAGAAGAAAATACACGCTGTTATTTAACAGGGAAAAAAGTATAATGGCTGATACGGTGAATGGTGAAGCTTTCTGTAAGGTGACGTTTATTTAAGATTTATGGAAGGAGTCTTCAGTGTCAGTGCCAGTATGTTTCCTGCCATGGAGGAGTCTTCAGAACAGAGGACACTGTGGTTCCTCAATAACATGACAAGCTGTGTTTTTTCTTATTAACTTCAAGAGACAGAAAAAAAGAGGCTGGTGAGGGAAGACTTTATAAAGCTATGTTTATATCTGATGTATAATGTAAGTGATAACAGGAATGCAGATGCTCCACAACATTAATTGTAACCATAAACTAATAAAAAATGTGATGTGCCGTACTATAATAAATTAAAACTTCTAACAGTTACAGCTACATGTATTGTTATAGAAAAATAAACAACTTCAGGGATATGATCATCACATCACCCTGTCACTGACTATTTTGCCATAGCAGCACCCCCTACTGTGTTTTATTCCTTACTTATTAACTTCCCCACTACAGAGAAACGTGTTGAAATCCTTGTGTGGTATTCAGACATAATGGATGCAGTGAACATCACTTTAAATGATCCCTTTTCCATTTCATTACAGCTTATAATAAATAAATAAAATCTGAAACAAATGAGCAGAACAGAACAATCAGAACAAGAACATTCTCATCCCCTGTCCATCACTCACAGCTCCACGAAGATGCGGTCGATCTCAGGCCTCAGGCACAAGTTGTTCAAGAAGCTCTGGAACTTTTCCCAGGTGAACTCCTCCAGCTTGATCCCGTCTGCCTGAGGGACACAAATCAAACGGCTTTTAACCACTCTGATGGTGTAGAAAAGATACACTACACTATACACTATTGCAGTCAGGGGGATAAACTCCAGTTTTGCAGTGGTCTGAATACAAAAAACCCACCTGATTCATCTGATCTAATGTTTGAATGGGTGTTTTAACAAGGCAACATCAAATCTCTAAAGGACAGGGGTTGCCTGATTTTCAGGAAGACAATAATACATTTCATAGTAATGGCCAATTTCTATGTCAGACTTTATTTGAACACTGAGGCTGTGTCTCAAATGGTGGGGCATATATTCTCACACTACACATCACATACAGTATTTTATCATGCAGCCACTGGAACTTAAAGGTTATTAACATTTCATGTCAAACACTACCATTTTGCACTAAATGGAAGTGAAAGATCATTGTGCTGTACTTTCTGTAACTGACTAGCACCAGAGCAGCCAAAATGTCCAGACTAAACTTTTTGCTACCAATTTATGACTGTAGTGTAACAGCATTCTTGCTTGGTGCGTCAGCACTTTAGAAAAATTGAGCAGCAGCCTCCATCCTTGACGTCTCTGGCCCTTTTTCTTCGTAATCTACAAAAAGTGTCACACTTCATTATGTAATTTTTACATTTTAGTATATCATCCACTTATTAATAACACATCACATCTCTCTGAGTTGCCGCGTGTGAACACCCTACTAGTACACAAAGAATGTCATTTGAGACTCAGCTTGATATTAATCCCTACACCAGGAGTGTCCAATTAGCTGGCCTGTGTGGCTGCAGATTTTCACTCCAACCAAGCAGAAGAAAACTCTCAGACAAAAATCTGACAAAAATAGACTGATGAATCAGGGTGGCATGAAAAAAATGAGGCCTCACAAGGTACGTTTTGACACCCCTGCCCTATAATTTCACCATACTCAGTGAAATTCTGAATTGCACCAGCTGAGGGCAGTGCGCTACAGCATTACGGCTCTCAGTAACCAGCGGCTACCTGGACAGCCTGAATCAAACCCCTTGTTTTGTTCATTTCATTGTCCCAGGTCATACTGTGAACAGTTTCAATCACCTAAAAGAACGCATACATGGTTTTCTGTAAATTTCTGTTATAGCAAAATGTGTTGATCCCACCACACCTCTACACATCTCATCATTTACTCTATCGCTACGCATGCGCAAGTGGAGAATATAACATAAACCAATATTATTCCATGTTTTAAACCTCACGCGCCTTCCATCCCAGCTAACACTGAGCAAAAATGCAGAATCTGTTTCATTTGGAAATACATCATGTAACAGTAAAAATGCATTAGGATTTCTGTTTCACCTTGTATTTTAATTTTTATTCCACAACACTGTTGAATGCTCAATTCTGCTTTTTTTTTGTTTTTGTTTTTTGGAAAAGCAGCTCTGATAGAAAAGAATATACTCCTAAATCACAGGGGTATGTTAATTCTCTAGATCTAATCAGTTACTTTTTTCTATAGCAACGACTACAGTACAAGTGCCTTGTATGGCAGACGCTCCACATAAACAGATAAAAAAAAAACATGCAATTTTTGTTATCATGGAGTTTTCTGTGAGAAGACATTTTTTGCCATTTTTGGAAGGATTGTCGAACGTTGCGGTTTCTTTGTAATATGACAATCTGTAATTTTTATTTTTGTTTTGTTTTATTAACTTCCCCAAAAGAAGAATAACTAGAGGCTGGTGAGCAAATGACTGTGTATAGCTGCTACATTGTGAGTGATAACAGGAGAGAATTTGTTTCATGGACGTTCCATAACATTAAACATGTTCCAAGAGTGCTTATATTTAGTATAACCATACTGGGATGTTCCAGCAATCTAGCAACACTCCCACTGAAAACATTACTAAAGTAGAGTTAGCGACATCATTAGCGGACAAGGCAAACAATCCAATTTTCATGGATATAACTTCTGGGTAAAAATACAAAAGCTTGTCAGATGAAGATGAAAAGGATGAAGGGAAGCCAATTTCACCTGATGCACCTTTAATGGGGATGTACAAATCATTGTGAGCTAGCTAGCCAGCTAAAGTGGGTGTAGCTTCTTCAGGATTTCTGCTATTTCTGTTCCCGGTGCAAAAATAACCAAATTATTTGGCCATATTGTGTCCAAAATATCAGTAGCATTATGTTAATTTCCTATTTATAAAACTGTTGTACAAAAAAGCAATATCACACTCGCAATCATGCGGTTATTCTGAATATCGGCATGACTGCGATTACCCGTGGCCATAAGCCATAAATCACAGCTGTGCCGATATTCAGTATAACCGCACTCTTACCCGTGCGATATTGCTTAAATAATCTGCGCTTCATGTGAGGCCACATTATACCAACTTATCATTATTTTCTTATGATGACAATTACCGAAGTGTTTCATTTCTTACTTAGCATGATATGGACTGCATGCTGGTCATAGATCACTGTGTATATTTTTTCAGCAAGATTAGCAGATGACACTGAAAACGGTTATGTCACCGAGCCAACCTGTAAGATTGCAGGTTTTTGCATGTGTTATGAATGTGCTAGGGCTCTGTTCATCATGGCTGCTGACCAGACTGTTACTTCGTGGTCTCTTATTTTTTATTTGATAATATGTTTGCAATTTAATTTTTAATTTTGTTTTATTATTAGACCCGGATGCAGAGGCGCCAGAATAGGATACAATCTGCACTGCTACTGAATCCACCTCTCTGGCAGAAGAGAACTTTGGGCCATGTGAGAGTTACTTGGATGTATACATTCACAAAGCAATGCTTGTTTAGAGAAGCACACTATAATTGGCCACACACACGTGTACACACACGTGTACACACACACACGCATGCACGCACGCACGCATGCACGCACACACACACACACACACCAAAGGAGGAAGCTATGTATGTGCTACAGGGGAATAGGGGAAAGACATGAGTCCTAACTGCATGATTGATTAATGAGTGAATACCCTGTTAGCCATGAGGTTGCACTGCTCCAGCGCTGTCTCCACTCGCCTCTTGTCAGAGAACATCTTTAAAATACTGAGAAAGAGAGTGCAAAAGAACTCTGAGGGTCATTATGAGCAATATCAGTTCATCCAATTTGCATACACTTTGTTCTGAGAGCCATGCACTAATAGGTTTCACACAGCAGAACTGAAAACAAAAGTAAACAGGGGAAGGAAAACCAAATTTATGAAACAAGATGTGGTGAAATTAATATAGCTGTGTGTGTGTGTGATCGTACTCACTTCTTTAGTGGGATTTTCCCATCTTGGGTTGCCTGCAGCGTTAGCTTCGTGTATCTTGGTTGGGGAAAAATAAAATTAAATAAAAAATAAGCAATGCCAATGGTGAACCATTGTATTGTATCCATTATAAAATTACAATTTAAAACAACTACAATACAAACTCCTGATGGGGTAATGTTGCCTTCATGTGCCATTAAAATTATCATATGTACAAGTACATTTATTTCCCACCTGAGAGCTGGATATAAGTATACCTTCAAGTCGTAATTATGAACTGAAGCTTATAATAATTTATAATTCATAAATTTCTGATTTTTATCACAAAGCATTGTAATTAATTCTTTATTTGTCAGTATACACATACAAAGACTTCATAATTACGTCTTAACAAGTGAGATTGGGATCTGACAAGCGTTTGAAGGCAGCATGAGAATGTAACTGTTATCAGAGCATCAAACCACAGCTCACAAGCTACTGATTTTTTAATCAGAGCCCAAAATATTTTTGACAGAATGAGAAAGTGGCCTATAGCTTTTGTTTTTTTGGCCTGGAGGATGAGTATAACTTTCTGAGGTTGAATAAAGAAAGAAAGCGGAGCAAGAGAACAGATGGATGTGACAGACATGTCTTTTACACATGTACAGCACCATGTAAAACGTCACAGGCTGCAGGCTGTTAATGATAAGGACATGTTTACCCACACATGCAAAATGACTTTGTGAGGACCTTCCAATGACATATAGCTAATAAATGTACTCAAAAAGTATAGTGGTTCATTTGGCTATTTTGAACGGAAGCTGTGTAATTGGCGAGTATTAAAAATGTGTGTGTGGGTGTGTGTTTGTAATTTTTTTTTCACACCAGTTATCCGTCCTTTTTGATAATAATCAATTATAATCATTTATAAACAATAATAATTGATCTATTGCCTCCATTCATTTCAATAACTGCCTCTTAAATTGATGCATCGATCACCAGCTCATTACACCCCTACATATGTACAAAAACTCAGATGCACATACAGACAAACACACAGACACACACACTCACACACAAACACAATACTCACGCCTTGAGTAAGAAGGTGTTGCGTGAGGCGTTTTGGGACAGTATGTTTGTAGCAAGTTTAAACAGCTCTTCAGTCCACACCTGGAGATATAGTAAACACACGAGCATACGTACACACACACACACACACACACACACACACAGAATGAGCAAACAGATAAACCAGTGTGAGAGTGATGTAAAGGGTGACCCTAACCCCATTAAGAAATCAGTTTTCCAGAAGTTCTAGTGAAAAGAATAAAACTGATTAGGTCCTGTTCTGCTTCGCTCTAATTTATTTTAATTATATTTTGACTTCTGTTTTTTCCTTGATATGTTTTATATTATTATATATCGATGGTTTTGTTTTTGCTGTAGCTGTAATTGTGTTGTGTTTTGTCTACCCTTAAGTATAGTGTCCTTGGGTATGAAAAAAGGCCTTTAAATTTTTTAATAAATGATTATTTTTAGCTGACAGAGTGGCAGAGAGAGACTGAGAGATAGACATGACAGAGAAACAGTAGACAGCCATTGCAACGAGGGGGCGTGTGGTGCTTGGTTGCCGTGGTTACCTTGGCAATGTCCTCCTGCATGGCCTGGAAGTTAAGGAAGTTGATGTTGACCAGGTCGCTGCCGTAGACGACTGTTACTAGCTTAGCCTCCACATTGCCCTCTCCTTTTCCAAAGCCCAGCCATTCACGCACACGCCAGTCCTACACACACACACACACATACACACACACACACACACACACAGTCAGATTCTGGACCTCAGTGAAAGAGAAGTTCTTCATCCCTGGGTACACGAGACATCACACACTTCCTGCAAGTCGTTACACCACAGTCAGTGTGGCTTCCTCTGCACAAGCATTGGAGCAACGATAAGAGTGGAAGGCCACTGTGTGGGTATAAATGTGCATGCATGTGTGTGTTTGTGTTGGGGCTGACCTGCCTAAGACTCATGTTCCTGCTCTACTGAATCATCCCACCTGGATGCCACTGACTTACACTTGCTAAGATCTGCTGCTGTAATCCTGAAAACTGTTCTGTGCTTATCCCAGGACTCCTCACTACATGCTCATACTGAATACACATTCACTGCACTTAGCATTGTTCTAATGTACCTCTTCTACACATGTATACTGTAATGACCAACATCCCACTATCCCGTGCCACCAAAAAGTGCATGGGTTCCCATTTGTGTCTGGTTCCTCTCAAAATTTCAAAGGAATCTCATTAGGGATATAAATCTACATCCAGATTTCCATAAAGCTGCTTTGTGACAATGTATATTGTTAAAATACAAATAAAACTGAATTGAACTGGTTGAGTTAATGGAGTGGGGATATTTCTCCCTAACTGTAGGGCTGTAAAACCTGGCACAGGGCTTTGTGGGTCAGTCAGGGAGGGCTGATCTTGCAAACATAGGCACATCATCCAGAAATGCCTGCCAATAAACCTTCCTAAGGACACCGCACCGAGCTCTGCAAGCAAACATGACCTAAGAATGGACGCTCAGTGAGGTGTCTATAATTATTATTATTTTCAGAAATCTCATGTCAAGGAATGTATGTACAATTTTATATACATATAATATACAATTTTATATATATATATATATATATATATATATATATATATGTTTCTCTTATTTATTCAGGTTTAATTCCACAGACCTGAAATAGCACATTTTTAACACACAGAGAGCTTAAAAACACTAAGGCTATAAAATGACTAATACTCAAACATGCTCTCTTACTTACACACACACATACACACACATACCATTAAAGCTATAAAACAGTTAATGCAAAAACACAATCTCTTATACACACAGTACCTTTGGTATCTTGGCAAACTTCCCCGTTCTGGTGTCTCTGATATGGCTGATGTCCACAATCTCGGCCTCCTGAGGAGAAATGAAAATAGAACGTTATAAACAATTGCATGAGCGTACTTTCAAACCATCTGCAGCTCTGAACTCTGGCTTTTACACAAGTCACACTGTTATTCACGAGAGACAGAGAATAACAAAGCTTTTAAATCCAGGTTGTGTTAAAACAGTGAACACTGTCTACAGATCCACACTGCTGAATGTAGTAAGTGGAGCGAAATAATCCTTGTTTAAATATGAAGTGCAAAGTTCTATATTGAAAGTGGAGATGAAATTTTGTCACAGGATCTAATGAGGACTTGTAGCAAGGGAAAAGGAGAGAAGACAAGAAGTTAATTTTGGATGAAATCTCAAATGTGATATGACAAAAAGGTACGACATATTAATGAGCAATGATTGACCAGATATTAGCCCTGATTTCCAAGTGACAGCATGACCTGGAGAGACTGAGCTGTGCTATCAGTCATGCAGGTTTGAAAAAGTCTGATGATTTCAATAACAACACACTCATGACAAGGTCGTAATACATGGCGCGTGAGCCCAGTCTTTTAGTTTTCTTCAGTCCCACGCTGGAATGAGATCACATCCAGACGTCACTGCAGGACTCAGGGGTAGAGAGACTCGCCTAACACTGACCAATAATTATAAATGCACTACACCATGGTCTCAAAGACAAAAGGTTATGCCACGGTTTGCTCACTAATCCAGATTCCAGCCCAAATACAGGGTGTGCAGGAGGACATAGTGAAACTGTGGTGGTTTTAAAAAAAAAAAAATAAAAAAAAAAAAAAGAGAGAGCACCAGTACAGCTGAGCTGGGGCGCTCTGTACACAAAGCAGCTCATAAACGGGCACGGTAAACAAAGCAGAACAGGACTGTAAATACTCACTCTCTCCTGCTCTGTTTTACAAGTCTCGCTCTTTTTCTCTTTCATCCTTTCTGCCTTTGTATCATCCTTTCTCTCTTGACCTCTTCATCTTTTAAATCCAACGTTCCACTCTTTGTGTTGCCACTGCTTTATTCTGTGCGCTTTTCTATTTTCTCTTATTTGGCAACATAACTCACATTCTCTTGCTCTCTGTCATGATTAAGTTGTTGACTTGTGTGTGTTCCCTTGAGAGTGTGTGACAGGTTAGAGGTTGCTGGTAAGAGTCCTCTAGGGAAGTGCTCCGATCGCAGCAGGGACAGAGGGACATGGACACACACTCATGCATACATGCTTCTCATGTTAGGTATTATGGCAAGATACGTTACATATTTGCTGACAAGCTGAAACAAATGATGGATCAGTAAAAACAAAAAGCTTGTGATAAACTAGTATTGTAAAGTATATACAAACAAAGTCCTATTTAACAAGGAACAGAATGACAAATCAGATAACGGAAAACAAATCATGTAAAAAAGTGAACATCTGCTACATCAGCTACGGATTTATTTGCCATAGTACACATAGTATGGTTGTTAACATGCGAGGCCGTAGGGTGTCCCATTTCTCATCTTAGGCTTCCAAATGGTGCTCCTGAGTGCCCTCTATGCACCCTTACATAAAGCCAGCATTGAAGCCGACTCTGCGGTGGTCTCTTACACAAAACACACAGTGGATTGGCAGAAAACAAGAGAAAAATAAAATAAAATTAGAGTCCTGCGATGTCTCATTATTAATTCAATTGTCACAGTCATAAAACAGCATACATTGCATAAAAAATAGTTTAGCACCACATAATTGTACATGAACCTACAGCATGCAGTTACCTTTTTTTTTTTATGCGTTTCTCAGTGTGCAATTCATTCATGTTTTCTTTGTTAATTGCATTACAACCAGTTACGTGTAATTATTTCCCACTTAGAGCTTGAAGGAACAATCAGCACAAGTGTCTGAGTCTGTAACAACACTGAGTGTGTATCTCTGCCTGTATCTCCGAATGGCTATCATAAAAACACCACGCTGAGCACAACAGTCAACAATCGGGAGTAAGATTTCATCTTGAGGACTTTTCCCAAACATTCACTGTCACGTCCATAAACATCTCAAAAACTCCACCAAAGAGTGGACTTGGAGGAGGAGCACAGAACCATTTGGAACATCTTTATACGCACATATTTTCTGTCAAGCTTCAAGAATTCATTCTGTTTTCTGATTCTGAATGAACTGTTTCTATGCTATAAACTGCAATCTATTGAATATACAGTATGTTTACATGCATGTTACATTTTATGCACGTGAGAAATGAAACATCGTGCGTTCACCCCATGCTGGAAATACGTTAATTGTAAAATGGCGGTTCAGAGATTCAGCTCCTCCCATTTGGAATTTTTATGAAAACACACACAACACATTAACATCTTTCATACACTCTAAAGTTAAACTGTCCTCATATTATATAGTCCATACTAGAAAATGTTTAAACCTATAGAGTTAAATCCTGACATTATACCCCTAATGAATTTAACTGTGGAAGCTGCTTATGTTTTTTAAAGTTCGTTTATAAGCTGAGGCTACTCTGTCAAGTTACACACAAAAAAATTCCCAACCAACAATAACATGTTTGCTGGAGATAACAAGTTTGAAGCTTGTAATTAAGGCAATTCTGACATTAGAGTCAGCGTTACCAAAACAAGAATCCTGTCAGAGCAGCTAACAGATCTCAGAGTCTAGGCGAGTATTCAGTTGCTGTGCTTGTGTTTTAAAATCTTAAATCATATTAGTTTCAGCAGAAAATGAGAACAAGTCATGCTGCTTGTCATTCTGCTTTGAAAAATGCAGACCATTTTTCACCCAACGTGTCATGAGCTAAATAAAAAGAAAAAAAAAAAAAGATTATTTTTGCAAACAGATCAGATTCAAAAGTTTATAAGCCTAGAAGTCTTTCATTTCACTCAGATCAGCCTCAAGTATTTTATCGTATTTGTATTTAGGATGTTTAAATCATTTTGTTCTGATTGAACAGAATCAAGATTATGAACAGATTATAAACAGATTATTAGGCTGCATGTGAATTCCATACCTACAATAATTCAGAAAAGCATATTGTGATGTTATCAACATAGTAACATATCGTCATATTGCTCGTTTTTATCTTCAGCCTCGCTCCACTTTGTCATTATGCCTCTCTAATGGTGACTCTCTGAAGGGACAAACTTGTCATATGCCTCTTACTGTCTCTTATCCACCAGGATCAACCAATCAGAGCTCTCTGTGTCTGTCCTGTGCCCATCCCTGCTTTGTGCACAGGAAATGTTTTAAGCACCGACACAAACAAACCATGCAGAGAGAAGGAAAACAAATGTAAAAGCAGAAAAAAAGAAAAATCAAACCGAGACAACCGTTTTACAACAGGTCATGTTTTGCACAAGTGCTTTTACGAGTCTGGACTTGTCACATATCTTCCTGTGTCTTTCTGTCGGCTGAGCAATCCTGCATGTGTGTGCATGTTCAAGTGTGTGTCTATGTGTCCTTTTCTCCTAAAGTTGCACGGGAAAGCTGTAAATGTAATATTTAGCGGCCTCTATCTCTGCAGCACATGAAGTACGGGTTTCACACACACATACACGCACGCACACACACACACTTTTTTTGTTCCTCTCTTTCCCATGGCATGTTTCTTCTCAGAGCTGTACATCAAGCGGTGGCACGAGGGCACGAGAACCACTACACACACACACGCTGTGTATTCTCCCATCACTAACACTGCTTTGACGTGAAGTCAAACAATCTGTTAGTCTATTTATCACACATCGTTCTCACACACTGTAGAACAACTGGAAGAACAGAGACTGTAAATTGGAAGGTAGAACTGCACTTCCATCAGAAAAAACTTTACAGTATAAGGTTAACAAATGTGCATAATTTTTTATTGTAAAAAATAAAAAAAATGTATTTTATTGTTCTAAGGAATGTTACACTGACATGAAAACCAGCAGCTGGACTCTAAACTGCTACGTTTGTCCAAGTGCTTTTGGAAGATAAGCTCTACTCTCTAACTGTTAATGTCTGTACATGTTCACTTGCTCCTGAAGTCAAACTGGTTTTCTGAGTCCTGTTTTGGCTCAGCATGGCACAGGGGAGTGGACATGGAGGAACAGGAATGGCGAGAGGTTCATGAAACAGGAGTACGGGAAACTCCAACCTACTATATGACATGCCACAACAAAAAGAATTCGTTCACTGCAACCCACATTCTGTGTGTGTGTGTGTGTGTGTGTGTGTGTGTGTGTGTGTGTGTGTGTGTGTGTGTTAGCGTGGGACAAAATCTAAGGCTGGTGCCTCTGTAGGGACATATGATCAAAATAACTGCGCAACAAAGAACCTGTGTGTGCTTGTGTGTTAAATTGTGTTGCATAATGCTGTAAGTAACCTGGATGACGAACGTGATGTTCTCCTTCTGGAAGCCTGAGGCTCTTCTCTGACCTCTGACGTCTAACCCTGAGACTCTGACTGGACCTTTTGTCCAGGGCTCACTGAAAGAAACAAATCCTGAACACTGCTGCAAGCAGAACTACTTCACTGTTACACTACTAATCCAATTTTCATAATATTTACATATTCAAAGGCACAATTCAAAGATCTCATGTTTATACAGTTCCTAAACATTTTGGCCAAATGACCCTTATGTTGTTTGTTAAAGGAAATGAAGGATGAATAAACCCATCATGTATGGCATATTTTACTATTACATTTTAAAAATGATGTATCAATACTCTACTTAATTATGAAAACAAGCAGTCAACTTGTCCTAAATTTGATATCAGTAGTTAATCACTTCCCACAGGCTCTTATTGGAGTGGCTTGTTTCTGTGGCTTAATCTCAAATGGAGCTCATCATGAAGAATTTATGAAGCACTAAAGGATTCATCATGAATTTATGTCAAGCCCTATGTAGTGAGAATTTATATTGAATAGGAAGCCATCTTGCACATGAGCCGCATGAAGATATAACAAGAAATGTAAAATCTTCTCAAAATATCAGTGTCAAAAACATTACTATGGGTATAAAAATAAAAATAACCTGAAACCTTAAAGTTTATAAAAACTCTGAGTTTGTCTCCTTTTATTTTTGCTTAATAACGTTAGTAATTTTTAAAACAATTTAAAATTGAATGCAATATAGTTATAATTATATTATAATCATAACCATAGTGGAACATAACTCCTGTAACCGGTGGCAATAGTCTCTTCCTGTTTGGTCTTGAGAGAAGTTTTTTTTGTGTGTGTGTGTGTGTGTGTGTGTGTGCACGCATATATGTGAGTGAGTGAGAGAGTGAGAAACAGCGAAAGAGATAAAGAGATTGTCCTATTGAAACATACACTGTGTGTTTGTGTGTGTGTGTGTTTGTGTGTGTGTGTGTTTGTGTGTGTGTGGCAGCACCGTGGACATGTTATACTCCTGAGATCCAAGAACTCCATCACGTCATCTCTCTCATACCTGCTCTCTGTCACTCACAGTGCGTACAGTTAGTTACACTCAGTTACACTGAGCAGAAAAAGACACAATGACAGACTGAAACTGTTACAGTCATCTCTCTCAAAACAAACTGTACACTCACAGTGAATCTGTTCATTCCTTTAATTACTTAAAGCTCATATTTTTTTGTTCAAATACTTAATAAAGCACAGTAAGGAAACTGGACATAAATAAAAACTGACAAAAATAGTTTAAATTTTGTTCCACTTTGTGCCAATGCTGAACCAGCCAACATTTCTGTCATTCCTCATCTTTCATATCCCTTTGGAAAAATACTATATTGCATAAAATATATGTTCACAAGAGTGACAGGATGGCTCACAGCTCCAGGGTCCCTGGTTCTATCCTAGTTTATTAGGTTTCTTATGTTCTCCCTGTGTTTGCATTGTGATTATTCACAAAGTATTGCAATGTATTGTAGCTTGACTTCTTGTTGATCAGGTGGTAACATTACTTTATTCCAACCACTCAGACTTTTCATACAAAAGCCACTTTTATTGTACTTTTTAGTAAATTAAACATCTGTAAAATTCACAAAAGGCAGCCCACTTGGAACAAGACAAAAGGGAATCTGAATGCAGCATTACATCTGTACTGAGCAACGCTGCACTCAATTGTACATTATATGGCAAAAAGGTTTGTGGACACCTGACCATCACATTCATACGCTGATCTTCCCAAAACGGTTGTCTTTGTAGCCAAGGTTAGAGTGGAAGAACTCAAGAAACCTGCAGGAACCTGATGTTTGCATGACAAATAAGAGTTGTGTGAAATCATGTACATGAATTATTAGTGTCATGAGCAACATTTGAGAACATTTTTATCCACTTCAAACTCTTCTTTTGCTCAGCTGTAGTGATAAGTGCAACAAGAATAGTCATCCAATAAAACAGCACCATGTGCCATCTGCTTCTATCTAGTATTGTTAATTCAGTTGTCAAGACAATTGATAGGAAAAAAACAAGAGGGAAAACAGGAGAGAACAGACGAGGATAAGAGAGGAAGAGGGATTCAAAGGAGAGAAGGAGAGAGATTTATCCACCGAAGAAGAGAGAACAGCTGAGAGGTGTAGACACACACAGAATGTGTGTGTGTGTGTGTGTGTGTGTGAGAGAGAGTGAGTGAGTGAGTGAGAGAATTAGAGATGATTTAGTTGAGATGAGAGGGAGGAGATGATAGGAAATGTAGCTAATCAGTGAAGATGAGGCATAATTACAGGAGCAAGAGAAGAGAGACAGAATATGAGGCTGGAGAAAGGAAAAACGCAATTTGTTTGTGTACATCATTCCTCCTCCATTCTGCATCTTTTCTTCTTTCTAGCATTCTCTACTATGCATGTTATATTAAACCAGTTCTGATCACTTCCACACCCATATGCCTCTCCTTCAGACTCTTCCTGAACAAACCATACACACATGCATTCCCACTATAGACTTTGCGGATAATTCAGCTATTTTGAGTAAGAAAGTTTCAGATACTCATCATTCCTTTGCCACAAAAGGGAGGAAAATATCCCCCCGGACCAGGCAGCTGAATGCACACTTCATATGGACATTCGGATGTTATTTACACGACCGTACTGACCCAGAGGCAACTATTAAGTTAAACTACTACATTTATTCTAATAAGCAGGACCTACATGCGTGTGTGTGCGCATGGGTGTATTTGTGTGTATGTATGTTCACGAGCCTTCAAAGAAAGAGGAATTCAACATCAGGAATGAAAGTCCCCTTCTGGGGAAGAGAGAAAAAGTGGGAGACAGACCAGAGAGGAAATGCTCACATTATCAATCCAAAAAACACACATCCTGTATTTGAGCATGTGCCGGTCTGTTTCAGACAGTGAATTCAGGGGGACCTTGCACAATATTAAATATTAATGGTCTGCTTATTCTCTTTAACCTAAATTAAGTTTTCAGAAGAAAAAAAAAACATCACACTTTGTGCTTTAACTGAACTCTGTGTAACTGAACAACAAGCAACACGTTACCCTTAAAAAGTGCAAGCTAACAGTCTACCGCTGGTCTGAACAATAGTTCACTGTTAACGCAGTCTCAGTTTTGGGGTTTTCATTTTGCATAATGGCATTTCTCACATGGTACTTCACTTTATCCAAGCGTAGCCACAGAAATCAAAATGAGTGTCTAGCTTATAGAAAAAGTCTCAGAGGAAGCATGTGTTAGCTCTCACCCTCCCTGCGTGGTAGCTGTTGTGCGATAGGGGAGAACTAGCTAGAGGGTTTTCAACTGTCCTGTTTCAGTGAAGCCACAGATTCCTGTTCTTGGCTGACAGGTGTGAGCTCCAGTGCGATCCTAGGCTGTTGTAGCCCATCGACCTCAAGCGTGTCGTGCATTCTGAGATCCTTTATTTTTCTTTGCCATGGTTGTAAAGAGTGGTTTACAGTTTACTAACTGTAGACTTTGTCATGTTGAACCAGTCTGACCATTCTCATCTGACCACTCTCATCACTCTAGGCATTCCCACCATCAGAACTGCTGCTTACAGGATGTTTTTTTTTTTTTTTCTGTGTAAACCCCCAGGAGATCAGCAGTTTCTGAAATTCTCAAACCAGCCCAGCTGGCACCAACAACCAAAGTCACTAGATTGACATTTTTACCCTGTTTCTGATGTTCGATATGAACTTTAACTGAAGCTCTTGACCTGTATCTACATGATTTTATGCATTGTGCTGCTGCCTCATGATTGGCTGAAGGGATAATTGCATGAATGTGCAGGTGTATAGGTGTTTCTAATAAAGTGAACAGTGAGTGTATATTTACACTGTAAAAAGGGGAGAACTTACTTTTTCCACTTCAAGTACTGCTTGTACTGAAGAGTAGGACAATACGGGAAAATAATACGCTTTCTGATACATTTTCATGATGGAGGAGAAGCATTACAGTACTTATATGGCAGCAAAACAGCATTTCCACATTCCATAAAAATATTTTTAGTGTGTAACTCAGATTTATTGAAGCACTGACTACACAAAATATTCACCATTTCCATCTATCTAAAACATTTCAAATAAAGATAGATGAAGTTAAACATGGTTTAGGAACAGCACCACTTTCACTTCATCCCACTTCCTTTCATAGTTCACTCACTTTTCTATCTGACACACACATGGTCTTGTTTCCTTAAAGGCTTTAATTCAGAGCCTTCATCCAAACTGTCCTGACTGATTCAGGTCCTCCACATAACATTTCCGATGTCTCTTTGAATTCCCTTTCCCATGATTTAATGTCCTCTCTCACAAAACAACTGGAAATAAGTCCCTTTTAAAAAGACATCCCGTCAAAATATCCACACATTTTTAAACGCTCTTTCTCAGTATCTGTCACTTTTACCCCCAGACATCCTGCCAGTCTTTTAAACAAAGAAAGAGGAAGAATACAGAAGAATACGGAAGAGAGAGAGCGACAGAAGTGGACATTTATTCAGAGTTATCTGGTCTCTCTCTCACATTATTTTATCTGTTGCGGCAGAGATAAAATACACTATGAAAAACAGACTGGGTGGATTTCGACTTTACTTATGGGTTAAGAGGGCACAGGACAAGTTGTGCTGCATAGCTACCCAACCATTTCCTGCAAGTTTTCCCACGCTTGCAGATACAGATAGAGATGGACACATACAGAATATAGCGCAAGGGAAAATCATCATCTCTCCATTTATACAAAATGGACAACATTGTTGCCTTTCTGTTCTGCACTGATGACCACCAGCTGTCCATGACGGAGAGAAACAGCAAATGAAAACAAAAGAAAAACAATGCTGTGAATAAATGACACAGAACAAGACGTGAGGCGGAGAAGAGGAATCGGGCACTTGAGGAGAAAGTTAACAGAAATGAGCGTAAAACAAAAGCATTACACTTCGACATAAAACACAGAGCAAATAGAGACAGGAAAGGAAGTCAAATAAAAGCAGATACATAAAAAGAGAGAGGCAGAAAGAGAATAGAGGGAGGTTTTATGTCTCTAAATGAAGGTTAAAATAAACCACAGCTGAGTGCACGCTAATGCAGCCTACCGTACCACCTGCACTGGCAACTATTAGTCTAGCGCCACTAGCTCCCAAACCCCACTTTACTGCAAAACCAATCAGGCTAATTGAGAAAGGACAAAAGCAACAGGACACCATTATCCCTGAAGTCACACCGACCAGCCTTCCATTAGGACTACAGACCTAAAGCCACATCCTCACGCTAACCACCAAGATACTCAAGCAGAAACCAAAAGAGCTTGAATGCTAATCCAATATGGAAGAGTCGTAATAGCACAAGTAAATAAAAGCACATCATATTTCCTTTGAAAGGGCTTAAAGGAAACTATGACTGCAAAGTGTTTCCATATTTCAGAGAAAAGCAGACATTAGTGTAGCTGTTCAACTCGCAAATTCAAGGTCACAGGCTAGCTTTCCTCAGCTGAGTTATGTCTTCTAGAATAAAATGCACACAGGTGTAAGAATAAGTTAATGGAGATAAACACACACACACACATCTTTCCTGCACACTCCAAGTGAGCATTAAGTCAAGAAGTTTGTTAAGTCAATGTGGAGGAAGAGCAGATACACACAGTAAGCTTTGTTTCTTCCTGTTAAATGACTTGGCACGGAAGAAGATTAAACAATGTAGCTCACACCTCATGTCTCCAGGTCTTCCACTTTGTCTTTAAAAATGAGTCTCACACAAAGTACACTGAATGACTTGAAAAAATACTGACAGATAACAATAATACATTAAAAAATAAAACACAACAGGGCATGGTGTTATAGGAAAATGATCAACAACAGGATGTAGCACATGGCAAAACATTTTATTCCTCTCATACCACAGCAACTTGCCAAAACACTAACCTTTTTATTTATTAAAGAAGATTAATGTTGCGGAACGTCCATAAAACTGTTATCACTTATAAGAGCTAAACAGTTGTTCTCTCATCATCTCTCTTTTTTCTCTCTCATCAAGAAAAAATGCAAAGCGTTCTTTCCTGAAGACTTTCCTGTATCAGAAAACGTAAAGCTACAGCTTTACTTCTTGACTGTTACAAAGCGCTGACACTGGAGACTCTCGTCACAGAGAACTTCACCATATCAACAATTATACATTTTTTTTAAATCTGTTTTTATGAAGCCTCCAAGTACCCGCGTTAGCTGTTACTATAGAAACAATACTGTATCAGAATGAGCGCATTAATATAAACCATACACCCGGCGCTGCTCTAGAAAATGGAGCAACATCTTCTGACCAATCAGAATCAAGCATTTAAGAGTGCTGCTGTATAACAATCGCTAACTATCATGCACATTATCAGGATAATTAATATGATCTTCTTTAAACACATTATGTCCACATCCTCAACTCTACCTCATAAAAGAATAAACTTTGTGACTTCAAGGGGTTATTAATCACAGTGGTGTTGTACTGAAATACTCCAGGGACTTTTTTTAACCTAATCTCTGTGATTACTGCAAACAATAACTTAAGCAATAACAAGAACTTAAACAATAACAAGAATGTTCCTCTGTACTGAGTAAAAAAAAAATAATAATAACCCTGCTCCAAACTCAATTATAATGGAAGTCTAAGGGCAATTGCTGGGGCATCCATAAACGGCTTTTGTAAACTGAGTTCTCTATCTTTATAAATTATCCTTCAGCGAAAACACTCCTTTAGATGTGATGTGTGCAAACACATCAAATGAAGAAATGAATCACCTGAAGGTGAGTCAGGTTGCAGCTGTGAATTCAAGTGGTATGTAAATAAAAGCCTAAGTTTCACTGTAATGCAATTACTTGCCATTTTAAACACAATTTTAATTCCAAATATGTTGGAAAATCCAGATTTCTCTCAGTTCAGGTAATCAAGAATACTATCTAGGATTTGTGACTGCTGAAAAGAGTTAGCTTACTTTAGCCACGCTCCTGAGTGGTTCAACAGAAATGCGTTCGCCCTGTTGTCTGGAGATTGTGAGTTCAAATCCCAGTGATACCACAGCTATCTGTGGCTGGGAGCCAAGTGAGAAAAACTGGCTGTGCTCCCTTAGTGGGAGGAATGGCGTACTCTCACTTCCATCAATCATAGCGACACTAGCCAGTCGTGGGCCTCCGTAAGCTCATGTGTGCGGAAAAGGGCAGATAGCCTTAGCCAATCGTGAGCCTCTGTGAGCTCGTGTATGCGGAAGAGGGCAGATAGCCTTAGCCAATCGTGGGCCTCTGTGAGCTCGTGTATGCGGAAGAGGGTAGATAGCCTTAGCCAATCGTGGGCCTCTGTGAGCTCATGTATACGGAAGAGGGTAGATAGCCTTAGCCAATCGTGGGCCTCTGTGAGCTCATGTGTGCGGAAAATCGCAGATAGCCTTAGCCAAACGTGGGCCTCTGTGAGCTCGTGTATGCGGAAGAGGGCAGATAGCTCTTTCCTCAGAGTGTGTTACGTAGCCCTGTGACGCAGCACGAACAGCAGAAAAGATGTGATAATCTGAATTCATATGTTTCAGAGGAAGGATGTTTTAGTCTTCACCCCCCCCCGGTTGGTAGATGTTGAGAGCTGGCTGATGGGTGGGAATTGGCAGGCAACCAAATTGGGTAGAAAGTGGGGAAAAAATACACATTTTAAAAAAAACATGCTCATTTTGAACCTGCATAGAACCTGAATTTCTTAAAAGGTCAAATCAAAAGGGTAACAAAATATATGCATAACCTATTTGCGGAAAATAAATGATAAGGGCAAAAAGAGGTACACACACGCTCCAGTCTCTACTGAAGCAGTATACAGAGAAAATACAGCAGGCGTCGAGAGTCATCCTCCAGTAATAAAAGTAATGAATGAGAAAGGGGTTGTTGAGTTTTTATTACAGTGTATACATTTTGGTGAAGAACATGTCAGGCTTAAAATATTTCCATCAGTACTAAAAAAACCATTCTGACAGACACTTACATGCAACTCTTGCCTTTAAAGGGAGGTATGTTTCATTTAAACTCTTCTGCTGTACAAGGCCACCCATGTTTCTGTTTGTTCAACAGCCAGCGGCTGATCACATGTTGTATCTGGGCTTTATTTTTGACATGGCAAACCCCAGCATTGCCGAAATGAATAGAGTTTATCATCTTAGTTTATCTTTTGTTGTGGTGTGTTCTATTCTTAAACTCTGTTATGTGTCGTGCTATACTGATTTTTTTTTTTTTATCAGCCTCACTTGTGTTCTGTAACAGTGCTTTCCAGACTACACTAGAACGTGACTTCTTCATGCTATGATCTAACCATCCTTACTTTTTGTCTGTCACTTTTTGCATATGAACATGTTATACCACCTTATGTGCAGCACATAACTCGAGCAGTTGTGTGTGAAAACATATACCTGAACTTAAAAAATATGATTCAATAACCTAGTCATTTATCAGTTGGATTATTCAATGTGCATTCTGATTGATTCTCCAACTGAAAAAAATCAATCATCGAGAGAAAATAATTCAAAAAGGAAATAATCAGGATACAGCAAAATATAATTCTAGTGGCAACGGTATATATTATTCCGACATACAGTATTATTAAATATTATTAAAGAATTAGTATTAGGTCCCTAAACAATATTATACCACAGCACTGTTCTCAGCACGATTCTGACTGCTCAGAAGGTTCATTCATTTTCTATAACAGCAGCTCGGATGGTAGTTCTGGCCGCAAGGCAAATCACAGATTTATATTTAATACACTTGTTATCATTTGTTATTATTTTTTTTATTTTATTTTTTTTTTATGATGACAGCTACACTATATGGCCAAAAGCAAATGGACACCTGACCATCACACCTATATACTGATCTTGTGTGATGGTCAGGTGTCCACATACTTTTGGCCATATGGTGTAATTCACAGGGACTTGTCCACAAATATGATTAAAAATGTGTGTAATTGTTGATATGGTGCAGTTTTCTGTCAGGAGATGTTTATTTAGCATTTTTGGAAGGTCTCCAGCGTGAACTGTTACTTTAAGTTTTCTGAAACGGTAAAAACTTTACAGACTTTAAAGACAGAACACGTTGCACTTTATAGTTTCTAAGTAACATGACAAGCTGCATTTTTTGTCTTATTAACCTCAAGAGAAAAAAAAGGCTAGTGAGGGAACGAATGTTTATAGCTGCTATCATGCAAATGCAACTAACTTTTAACGGACATTACACATCAATAAATCTATCTATAAACTGACAAAAAGTACAATAGATCATTCTTTAATAAATTTTTTAGAAAAATGTAATTGTGGTCAAATTGCTGTGGCATAACATGAATAAAACACAATGGGATGTGCTGTTCTAGGAAAATAATCAACTCAGGGGTAGCCACAGCAGCTTCTGACTGTTACTCCAGACTGTTACTGATTACTTTCCTATTACAGCACACCCTGTCACGTGCTATTCCTCACCTACAGATCATTATGATTATTTAAATCTGGGTTGCTATTTCACAAATTCTTTCTTTCACAGGGTGCAAAGCCCCTTTTCACACACTTTTATTCTGTCAGATTGGAACATATGTAGGACAGTTGTTTCAGCCAGTTTTTTAACATCAATAATTAACATCAATGCTTAATTTCCACATTTGTGCAACAGGAAAGACTGTGCAACTACAATTACAAACGTATAAACGTAGAAAGAGTTTAATGACAAATTAGCAAGGTTGCACAAGTGTTTCAACAAAAAAAGAGGAAATAGAAAAAGAACCCCAAGAGGTGTGGCAGAATTTTCCACGAGAACATACAGACACGTTCCCTTAAAGTTATCTTGTGTTTAAACAAAAAAAAATTATATACAAGTATGTTTATGAATAAAGGGACAATGTGTTACAGTTTTACACCCTGCACTTTTAAAGTGGAACGATTGTAAGATGGACTAATATATAAACAAGAGCTGTCAAACACATGCTTCAAGTCTAACAAGTTTTCTTGTTTGATAAAAAAAGAAAAGATCAATTCTCAATATTTTGGGAAAATGATATAAGCAAATAAAATATATGTTACAGTTATAACTATATAGTTATCGTTATCCATTAAATATATAGTAATATTAAAATCTAGACAGTCTCTGGAGCTATACTGTAAAGATGAACACCATTCTTCTAAAAAATATTCTCTCAACTGATGTTTTGATGACGGTAGTGGAGAACGCTGTCTAACATGTCACTCCAAAATCTCTAATACACAGTTAATTGGGTTGAGATTTGGTGACTGGGAAGGTCACATCATATGAGTTACATCATTTTCATACTCATCAAATCATTCAGTGAGCCCTCGTGCCCTGTAGATGAGGTATTTATCATCCTGGAAGAGACCAATCCCATTAGGATAGAAATGTTTCCCTCTAAGCAGACCCAAAACACTCCAACAAAACACCTCCATACAGCAGTGTGTGCTCTACAGGCCTGTATTAGTGGACTCTGTGTAACCGTAGAAGAATAGCAATAGAATAATACTTGGGAGGAGGTTTTCAGCAGGGTGTGTTTTCCTTTTACTAACAAAACCATTCTACAGTGTTCTACACTGCACCTTATAGCAGCATTTCCAGACACAATGAAGGGAACTCAGGTAGCGTTTGCTACAATTAGTGACCAATAAAAGTAAAGGATAAGAAAATAAGAAAGGTCAGAGAAGGACAAAAGTGGATTCGTGGAAGTGCAACTGACTTTTAACAACTTTACGCTACTTAGAAGGAGAAGAAAAAAAGGGTATGTGCGATAATGGTATTATTAAATATAATAATAGCGACATTAAATCTAAAAGTATGCAGTTACTGAAGAGACAAGATAAGGTGTCCTCCTTCCTCTACAGACGAGGCTGGCTTCCCCTGGGCATTTATTCCTACCACCAAACAGGGTTACTGCTTCTCCTCAGGCGAAGATTGCCCTAGTGTCCTAATACTACAACACACACACACGCACACACACACACTGAGCTCGTCTCCTGAAGAAATGACTTTCAGTTTTTGTGTGAAAGTATATGCACAAGTAGGCTTTCTTACAAGAGAAATCTGATCTATCCTTAAGCTATCGCTTTATCTACTACACATTTATAAAATCATAATATATGAAAAAAACGCAGTGAAGATGTGTACTCGATTTTTGAACAGTTGTTCTTACAGTTCTGTTTTTGTCTTCTGCTCACATGCACATTTACAGAGCGCAGTGTCACATGACATCCAATTACAGGAAATCAAATCCTAATACACAGGAGACTATAGCTGAATAAACCACATGCCATACATGCCTCACTGACAAGCTTGAAAAGATGAAAAGAAAAGAAAGAGGAACCAAAAAAGAGCACAAAACGAAAGGATGGGCAAAGCATGATTTAATTTCACTGGCTGAAATCTGATTCAATTCATGAGCACTCACATGATGCACATTAATTGGAAAGTGAAGCAGATAAAAGAGACTGATTGGAGAAGAGGACAACAACATTCAGTGAAAGCGAGAATCAGTGCAAGGAGAATACAGGCTGAACTGGACAAGGTGAAGGCACAAGGCAGAAGGAATTATGTTAATATTATAAAAACACTGACAGTCAAATGCAGTTCTCTGCTTTTATTGTGCTTTAAAGGGACATTCAGTGATTTTGCAAGAGGTTAGCTGAAGCTAGCCATTTTGAAACACCCAAAAACTGACACCTGATACAATCCAGAACACCTGAATACTAGTGAAAATGGTGAAGCTTTATCATTTAGCAGACAGCATGACTGACAGGCAAGTACAGACACCGCCCTGCCATGACTGGTTACATAACAGTGAGTTACATAATTTATTTTCAAGCTGCAACAATTAGTCCACATAATCAATTATGAAAACTTATCGATATACATCTTTATATTTCACTCTTTGTTTACTTAAACAAAAACAGAAATGTGTTATAGTAAGAGCACATAAGCCTCTGGTCCTTATTTGTTATTTAAATTGGTTATTCTTATTGTAACAGGAAATAATCATTAGATTAGCATTAGAGGAGAAAGTGAGTAGAGTAACAAGATGGTAAATGTTAAGTTGTTCTTCAAAGTTTTGTTTTGGATCATATTTTACATTACATTATATTTTACGTAACATTTATAAGCCACATTTAAGCCGAATGTCAATTAATTAACATGAATGTGAATACATTTTTTTCCAGCCCTAATTTATTTGCAGAGCCTTGGACACCACAGGGCATAATTTTTTTTCTGCTGATGGAATGTAATAAGAACTTTGTCGAATATTACAAAAAAAAATATGACACCTTTGATACCAAAAGCTTAATAATGCACTTTTCATGAACTGATGACAGTATCAAACACTGGTGTTAGTGCTATCCATGTGATTTGAGTTCTTTCCTGCTTCTGGGCATTTCTGCTCCATCTACCATGAAGTGGTCTCTCAGGTTTATACTAGATCTAAAGCTTGATTTTCTGAAAGTTATGACATTATGCTATGATAAGCATGTAGAATAGCGTGCTATAGATAATGACATAACAGAAAGGTTATTTACAGGTAAATATGCTTGAAATGTGCTTCAGAAGTTTAAATCAGGATGGCCTCCTTTTTTTTTTTTTAAGAAAAACAAACATGCCAGACAAAATTGTGTTTACACACTGCTGAATTCTAAGAGCAATCCTCTTAACACTTACTCAGGTTTTAATTTATAATCTAACAAATGAATCAAATAATTTCAATTTCAATCCTGGAGGGAGGGCTTGAGTCCAGCAGTTTGATGACTTGTGTGTTGTGTAAAGTAAATACAGTAGGGAAAAAAAGCACTTACCATGTTTGATCCACTGGACCAGTAGAGGAAGAATCCTTCAGGGTCCACTTTCAGGGTGACCAGAGTGGGCTGGCCGCTGTTGGGCTCCTAAACACACACATACACAGTGATACGTTAACACACAATCACATAGTGACATAGACTGAAACATACTTTAGGTCTTACTCGAGGAGCTGTCTAGTCAAAATATTTTCCAAAAATTGTACTAATTCAGAAGAAAAACTCAGTTTAAACAGCAACGAGGCATCTCTGACCAACAGTGAGTGCTTTACAGCTGCAACAACTAATCAATAAGAAAAAAAAAAAAGATGCTGTCAACGAATTTTATCATCAGTTAGTCACCACAAGGCTAGCTTCTAATGTATAGAAGCACTTTACAATGTCTCCTAAGATGTTTTTAAAAATCACGGCCTAGTCATGATACAAAGAGATAATAACTAGCAGAACAAGAAAAGTTCTCTCATATGTGATGAACAATGCAACAGATGAAAGACAATTCAGAGACAGTATGGGTAGAGAGAGGCCACTGCTTGAAATATGAATAGAGTAGCATGTAATGCTTAACATGGAGGCTGTATTATGCAAGTTGGTAAAAATGTTAGCGAAAAGGCCTGGCCTAACACATTCACACACTGACACATGAATATAATTTTCTTTGGCCAATTTGTATTCAATAAACACACATGTGCAGTTTTTGGAGCAACCTAAAAATGTTTTTTTTCCATGCTACAGGAGCCAGAAACCGCACATTCTTCATATAATTTTGTCAGATTTCAACAGACATTTCAAATCGGTGTTTGAAACATCATCTTGTTGATCCATTTCTGGTAAACTGGTCTCTCCCCATTCAAGCAGATAGAAGCTTGCACTGAAAATTACTGTCTGGGACTGTTGCCAAGTTGGACGCAGAATGGACAGGTTTTACTATATGGACTTGGATTTAAAGCAGCCAATAATTCAGTATGACTAGATTTAAAGATGTTTCGATGTGATATTTCAAGGAAGTGCAATACAGTATGATACAATGCATAGTTTTGAAAAGTGCTGGCTTCATGGGACTGACACATAGTGAGCCATGCCTTCTTCACAGAGAATGAAGGGCATTGAAGCCACTCCTCCTTCCCAGGGAGTGCTGGACACTGAAGCCACTCCTCCTACCCAGGGAGTGCTGGACACTGAAGCAACTCCTCCTTCACAGAGACTGAAGGGCATTGAAGCCACTCCTCCTTCACAGAGACTGAAGGGCATTGAAGCCACTCCTCTTTCACAGAGACTGAAGGGCATTGAAGCCACTCCTCTTTCACAGAGACTGAAGGGCATTGAAGCCACTCCTCTTTCACAGAGACTGAAGGGCACTGAAGCCACTCCTCTTTCACAGAGACTGAAGGGCATTGAAGCCACTCCTCCTTCACAGAGACTGAAGGGCATTGAAGCCACTCCTCCTTCACAGGGACTGATGGGCATTGAAGCCACTCCTCCTTCACAGGGACTGATGGGCATTGAAGCCACTCCTCCTTCACAGAGACTGAAGGGCATTGAAGCCACTCCTCCTTCACAGAGACTGAAGGGCATTGAAGCCACTCCTCCTTCATAGGGAGTGCTGGACACTGAAGTCACGCGTCCTTCACAGGGACTGACGGGCACTAAGGCCATGCTTTCTTCATAGGGATATTACATTTTTTGCTTTATCACTCATGCCCATATGAGATCAAAACATTTTAATGGTACATCAATTCTATAATTTCCTGTTTTAGATTATTTGATATGGACATTATTAATCAGAGACTAATTTATGTCAACATTGTTTCCTAAGCCATTTGTAAGGACATTATAGGCTATTTCCTGTCCTGCTGAGATATGCCATGTGCACACCATGTGCACCATGTGACTGCTGAATTAATGAACTGTGCTCTGCAGTTCCTCCCACTGAATGACAGTCTGACAAAGACATTTCCTGTGGACCTCCTGCCACAGACCCCACATCTCCCGTCATTAGTGTCTTGTACATTGTCTTTTGCAGACAGTGGAGGAGTCAGCGGTGGAGTCAGCTCCAGAAGAAGGTTCCTCTCGAGCCGAGTGCTAAGGGCCAAGAGCTGATGAACAGATGAAAAATGGCAAGAGGAAGGAGATACGCCTGGGATCAGTGGATGGCTTTCAGAGAAAGAGAGAAAACTCAAGGCCCCTTAGGGACAGTTGGATTTAGAGTCAAGTCTAATGGCTGAAAGGTGAAGCGCCGGCACCAAAGCCACAAGAGCCACAGAGTAACCCCATACCTTCACCTTAATGTGCACTGTCGGAGAAAGAGAGAGCTACAGAGAGATAATCGGATAATACAGAGAGAGTGGTGGAACATGCAAGATTTGAAATGTTTTTCATGAAATCAGATAACCATTTAAGGAGATCTTCCTGGCCTTAATCGATGTCACCTCATTCTCCAAAAAGAGATGACAATATTCTTTGGTTTGCCTGTATGTGTTTGTTTTTTCACATCCTTTTCCTGTTTTTCTTTTGTTTTTAAAAAATAAAAGGCCAATCAGATTCCAACTTATTTGTCATAATTCCCTTTGTACATTCCATTTCTTTTTCCATTACTCATCCCCTTGCTCTCCATCTCTTTTGCAAAAATCTCAAATGATGTACAATAAATAAACCGAACACCACAAGCACAGAGCAAATTGAGGGCGTTGTCAAATAGGACAATCAACTGCTCAGCACTGATTACATTTATGGCTTCTTGGAAAAAACATTCATCGATTGCCAAGATATGCAAGAATATTTTTCCCTTTCTTCTTGTCAACACAAAACACCACACACCACACCACACAAACATATGCTGCTTGTCTGCATTTGCATAAACACAAATATATTACCGTTGTATTGTGGGTCCTGAATGACCTCCATTCAGAGCAGCGTTTGCTAAACAAAGCATCTCGGTGCAGGACCCATCGGCATCGAACACCTTCAGGTGGGTCCATTTCAATATGAAAGAGTGAGGAGTGAAGGAAGGGGGGGGGGGGGGGGGGTGGGGGGGGGGGGGGGGTGAGCGAGCTGAAGAAGAGTCGAGAGAAGGAGTGTGTTATGGTTACACAGTGCCTTTCTTTTTGATCTTCTCACAACTTAGCTCATGCATTTTATATCCCCTGGATCTGTAGTGTGTGCTAGCGGGTGCACTAGCCTTAACCTTTAGCCTTATAGTAAATACTCATTAGGGACTGGAAAATACACTGCAGTGTAACGATTTCTTCCAGTATCTCCTGACCCCCTACAGGCACTGGCCTTCAGCTAATAAGCCTTAATAATCCTTCTCCCTATCTGTATTTTACACACACACAGACATACACTCTCACACACACACACACACACACTTAAAATCAGTGATAACAGAAAGTAATGATCATGGACATTCTACAACATTAAATGTAACTGAAAAAAATATAATTCAACTGTCCATAAAAAAATGGGAAATTGCTGGCAAATAGCTCCATTATGAGCAGAATAAAACACTTCATGACAAGCTGTTGTAGGAAACTAATCAAAATAATCAGCTTCACGTCGGGTTAGGGATGGGAGACATGACAAAAATATCATATTATGATACTTGAAGACATGTCTACGATGCATAATGTGTATCATGACACATAGGTTTGTGTAATATACATACATATATATACACACGCGCACACACACACACGCACGCGCACGCACGCGCACGCACGCGCACCCCTCATATACACCTGCTTATTTATGCAGTTATCCAGTCAGCCAATCGTGTGGCAGCAGCACAATGCATAAAATCATGCAGATACAGGTCAAGAGGCTAAGTTAATGTTCACATCAAACATCAGAATGGGGAAAAAGTGTGATCTCTGTGACTTTAAATGTTAATGTTTACATCAAACATTTTAATCATTATCATGATTTTACCTTTGCATATAAGAAGACTATATAAGTGAATTTCTAGCTTTTCCCCAAACAGTTCACTGCAGCAAAAGTAAACTTTCAAAAAAATTCATCAGTGGTGGCACAGGAGGACTCAGGAGTGCATTTGTTTAATTGTTAATAACTTTCTGATGATTTTTTCAATCTTCTAATGGCTACTTTCAACATGATAATGCACCATGTCACAAAGCAAAAGTCATCTCAAACTGGTTTCATGAACACGATAATGAGTTCAGTGTTCTTCAGTGACCTTCCCAGTCACTGGATCTGAATCCAATAGAAGACCGTTGCGATGTGGTAGAACAGGAGATTCACAGCATGAAAGTGCACCTGGAAAATCGGCAGGAATCGCATGATGCAATCATGTCAACAAGGAATGCTTCCAACATCTTGTAGAATCCATGCCACAAAGAATGAAGGCTGTTTTGAGAACAAAGGGAGGCCCTATCCAGTATTAATATAGTGTTCCTAATAAAGTGCTCCATGAGTGTAATTTAGCACAATATCGATACTATATCCTCATATTTCGCAGCCCTACGTCGGACCACATCACACCACTCCATCATTGATTATTTTCCCTGTTTTTGTTTATTCCTTACAGGTCACCCAACCTACACATGCAGCTATTAAATGACAGCTAAGATTACACACAGTACACAAGTATAAACAAGCATCTCTCCAGCTATGACCTACTTATTTATAACAAGAAAAATCATGTACTCATAGGCTCTCTCATGTTAGCTTCACACAAAACACAGTGCATGTTTATTTTTCCAGGAATACACACCAATGCCATGACACAGGGATTCATGCGAGAACTTGAGACTGTGTGTGTGTGTGTGTGTGTGTTGGATCCGTAAGCACTAAAAGTCCCTCAGGGGACTGTAAGTAGACTATTAAAGCAGTCCTTTTAGTAATCTATTAAATAAAAGAACTGGACCAGCATGAGGCCTGGCTAAGCCAAGAGACCACAATAGGGGTGTGTTTTTGTTAATTTCTTAAACACACTCACTCGCACAGACACACACACATACAAACATGCATACACACAGAGTAATGCAGAAACTATGTCAGCTATTTCAGTGGGTGAGTTTGTAGGCCTCCTGACTCTGCTTGTATTTGGCTTGCAATATTAACATGCTTATAAACCCCTAAAGCTGGATTGTGCAATTTTTTTAAACACTTGGGTTAAACTCCCTTTACATTTACCCAGCAGTAAAGTTGCTCAGAGATTAATAATAATGTGACTCACTGGGGCTTTATAATCAAGGACCAAAAATCAAACTGAACATGTTAATCAATGGCATCTTTGCACATGGGGGCATCCCTGCAATCATTTTTTACATGCATAACACATTTTAGCATTATCCAGACTTTATTCAAGAATACTTCGTCAATTACGCACTTGCAATTGCACATAATTAGATGAATGTCTTTAATCAGAATCAACTGCAAAATGTGTATTCTACGCAAGTGCGTGTCTAAGCAGGTAGGATTCTGCCACATTGTAATTAAGAGCAACAATTCTATTTGTGATTGCACTTCCTCATTGTTAAGCTCCAATTGAAATGCTTCTGCAATCCTGTATCTGTCTGTATCTACTTTCACTGCCAACAAAGTATGCTACTCAATCAGCCGCTAAAAGACGGGCTTTGAGTGGGACCTTTTGGTAGGTCGTGTTCTTGGGAGTACTGTAATGGATTTAAACATTGGATGGTAGATGCTAGGGGTGGCTAGCAGGACTATGCCATCACCCCTGTCTTTCAACACAAAAAACATCACTATAAAGTTTCATTTTTTGGCATCCACATCATATTATTTGCTGTTAACAAATGTTTTAAAGAGGACTTGTGGACTAGAAGAAGGAATAAAGAAACGAGGCTCGGGCTGATTTCTTTCTAGCCCAGGCAGTAGCTTCAGCAGTTACAGTTGTATCAGGTGATTACACAGAGTGAAATGTCCCCTAGTTGACATTTTTTTGTCCTCTAATTAAGATTTTTCCCCTATCACTGATGCTTCCATAACATATCCTCATGACATGAACTGAGAAGGCGCATGTGAAATACAGGCAGGGGTGTAATGATTGAATGAGGTGGTTATTTACTCATTTACATTTACAGCATTTGACACACACCCTTATCCAGAGCGACTTATATTTATCTCATTTATACAACTGAGCAGCTGAGGGTTAAGGGCCTTGCTCAAGGACCCAGAATGGTAGCTTGGCAGTGCCGGGATTTGAACTCCGATCAGAAGTCCAACGTCTTAACCACTGAGCTACCACTGCCCAACTTACTTGATCAGCTTTTCCTCCCAGAATGCCTTTGGAGTAAAAAAAAAAAAAAAAAAAAAAAGTAGACACACTCCAATAAAAGTACAAATTACACAAATGAACAGACAACAGTAGGATGAGTTTACTGTTTTTTTGGAACAAGAGACTTGAAATACTTGAAAACAAGAAATCATGAATGCAGCTGGATATCTGCCATTAAATATGTTTGATAAGTGATAGGTAATAGATTTTAACTCTCTTCTCTAATATCACAACCAGCCACCACTGATAGGCGCACATTTTCTAGTAATGGGTGAAATTTGATGTGATAATAGGAACATTTGTAACTCTTGTAACTCATTTGTTGTAATTCTAGCCAGCTAGTCACCGAGATGTCAGCTGAAAGGAATTCCTGCTTCAGACTGAAACGATTTCTCACCACCTGGAACAGCCTGTGGTTATCACAAACACTGATATTAGTGACTCTGTCTTTCCAAACTTGCACAAAGTGATTGACAGGCTGAGGGTAGAATATGACAGGCCTGTTAAAGGGCCAGAACATCCAGTGGTGAATATTTCCATCAAGAAGAAACAGTCTTTTTGTTAGGTCCAACTTCCTCCTAAACACCCCCGCACCAAACAGTCCCACCACAGCAGCTGACTGGCAACAAAAAACGCATCTGCAAACAGGACTAACAAATCATTTCAACTGCAGCACAACAATGAGGAAGTGCAAATCAAAAATACATTGCAACTAAAACTTTTGCTTTTCCTTTTTAAACCTAGCAGCAGCTGTACATTGTTGTACACATACACACATCTTACCAATGACTCAATTTCTCAAATGAATCAATTTCTCATTGCATTATGTTATATGCCCAAGTCATGCAGACAGTTTGATAGCTATGTGTAACATTATTTAAAATGTTACATAACTATATATTTTGCATTTTATATTTCTTCTTCTTTAACTGAACTAATGCACATACCCAACCCACACTGCTGCTATCTTTGTCTCTTCCATGTTTTCGTAAGTGTTCATACTTCACTGTAACTAGCCATATATGCATGCATGATGGCTGCCCTGTGTGTCTTGTTGTCAGAGTACTGGCCATACACATCCTCAAGATTTATTGCTACATATGCGCAGGATGCAATACCAACAAACAGTAGAGACAGTAAAGCGCACTGTGGCGTAACGTCAACAGCAGACGGAAAAAACCACGATGATGGCAGACAACCTGAAAGAGCGGCTAAAAGAGTTCGTTCGGAATTACCCGCAATGAATACTTGACATGAGATGCACTGCATGTTAAACTGAACAAGAACATATAAGGCCATAGCCTTGGAGGCAGGTTGCTAGATTCATAGTGTATAATTCCCGGGGATGTTGAAACAAAGAGGGAAGGCAAACAAGCCATTTATTATTGTGTGTGTTTAGGTTCTCGCTGTGTTGAAGTTTGTCTATTGACCATGTGTAATAGCCTACTGCTAAGACAATGTCCCTGATTTACCTTTAGACTCAATACCAGAAAAAAAAACACAGGGAAATAGAGTCTAGCAGAGGTGGAGGTAGAATGGAGACAGAAAAAAATTAGAGAATGACAGGAGATGGAGATAGGAGACCTTTGAGCAGCTACGAAATGATCCCAATGATTTACTGCAGCTGCCCTGCACGTTCCAGCAGCGTAAAACAAACACACACCCATACACAAACAGCGCCAGGTCTCCCTCAGGAACAACCCAACGATCCTAATCGAGACAGAGGAAAGCCTGGAGGCAGGGTGCAAAGGTCAAACACACCCATATGTGAATTGCGGGAAGCTGAGATTGACAAAGTGGCATTTTGTTGTAACGCCGCCCTTCAATCCCTTGCTCTCTCAACTCAGTGTCAAGTATCCGCTAGCATGTTTCTGTGTGTGGTGAGACATTCATTAACACACAAGCAAGAGTTAACATTGGCCATAGCACTGTTTCTAAGAGTCTCTTGGACAGAGTGCATCAGATGACCATAAAGTGCTATTTCTTAGGGCTTCAAAGAACAAATTGATGCATCAGAGGGCCTATCAGATGAGCTGAACCAGAGAGCCACAAAGCACTGCATCAGGGAGCCATAAAGTACTGCCCCTGAGGTGTATGATTGAGTGCTAGAATGAACCACAAACATGAAGTATAGCACTACTTCAGAGGGCCTTGAATGAGCTGCACCAGGGAACCACAAAGTACTGCTTCAGACGGCCTCATGGATGAGCTGCACCAGAGAGCCACAATGTACTGGTTCAGAGGGTCTCACAAACGAGCTGCACCAGAGAGCCACAATATGCTACCTCGGAACACCTCACGGTCGATTTGTGCCAGAAAGCCACCAAGTACTGCTTCAGGTAGCCTTATGGAAGAGCTGCACCAGGGAGCCCCAAAGTACTGCTTCAAAGACCTCATAAATTAGCTGCACCAGAGAGCCACAATGTACTGTTTCTGAGGGTCTCACGAATGAGCTGCACCAGAGAACCACAAAGTACTATTTCAGAGGGTCTAACAGATAAGCTGTAACAGAGACCCACAAAGTACTGCTTCAGAGGGCCTCACCGACAAGCTGTGCCAGAGATCCACAAAGTACTTTTTCAAAGGCCCTCACAAATGAGCAGAGGAGCAAAGTGCAGTGTCTCACCTGTGAGGTGTTGTGGTCAAAGTACTGCTTCAGAATGCTTCAAAGGTGAGTCGCACCAAAAAGCCACAAAGTACTGCTTCAGAACACCTCAAGGATGAGCTGCACAAGACAGCCACAACATAGTGCTTCAGAGGGCCTCACGGAAAAGCTGTGTCAGAGAGCCACACAGCATGTACAAGACGCACCACAAGCAAGTCATCTACAGTAATGTACAGCAATACTTCAGGGGGCCTCACAGATGAGCTGCACCAGAGAGCCGCAAACGAGAAGCCAGGTGTGCATTTTCATTTCCCAGAAAGACAAACAAGCATGTTTGTGTTGATTTTACATTTTTTGTATCACAATATTTGCTTAACCTTTCGTCACGGGGGAAATAAATCAGCAGTTTGGGACACCCTTCGGCGCCACCATATGTATTTCCAACTTCAACTAGGAACAACAAAAGAAAAAGGCCCCTAAAAAGTCCAGCAAAAGACATCATATCAGTGTGGCTACTTACATCATAAAGTACCATTTCTCTCATTTTAAATGAGATACAGTAGTATAGTACTATTTGCTATTAGATCAATCAACATACAGGCACATTAGTTGGTTAAATCTTTAACATGGACCTTACAGTTTTGAGAAGATAAATACATCAGATATATGATCATTCACATTATTAATATTAGCTGATTTGTTTGTTGCTAATAAAAGACAAGCCTTCATAGAGGTGCCAATGGTTTTCCACATTTTATAGCTAAAATGTGCAGAGGTCAAAAGATAAGTAATTCCATGCAAGTTCCCATTTCTGAGTTAAATTGGGTGCAGTATCAATCATGGGGATCATTAAAAGCAAGTCTTAGCTTTTGGAAATGCAGATTTTCAAAGCTGTGGCATGAAAGCCCCTCCTAAAACGTGCAAAGCCAGCAGAGGCCATGTTTGCATGTACCAGACCTAACGCTTTCATGCGTGACTCGTGGTACTGCCTGGGGAAAGCCATACCACATAAAATACCACATCTTTGGGACATATGTGTGTATTGTGTAATATGAGTTATGTAGTGTGTATGTCTGTCCTCACCATAAACAGGATGTGTGTGGGGGACGAGGTAAACACTTGAGGAAGGCAGAGGGGGGAAAAAAGGAGACTGCGTGATCTGGGAACAACATGAGAGTGAGAAGTGAGTGAAGAGGAGGAGACAAGAGAGGCAGGAGAAAGAAAAAAAATGCACTATCACTGCAGGTAAGTGTAATTAACTTGTTTGCTCTTCAGCACTCAGGCCAGTGAGGCCATGTCCAGTCAGGCAGCCTGAAATCAGAGCATTAACAGAGCATTTGGTGTGAAAAACAAATTCAGCATTTTTCCACCAAACCAGTGTTGGAGAGTAATCAGCTACAAGCAGCGATGCTACTAGCTTAACTACATTTTTAGTAGCATGGCAGTAGCTGAGCTATTTTGAAAATAATGGAGGTTTTCCAGTAACAAGCTTTCCCCCTTTCATTTCAACATTATTTTTATATTGTTATTTTTGAAATCACCAAATGCAAACTGTCCTATCTATCGATCTATCTATATCTATCCATCTGTATAGTTCAATACTACTAACTAGAGTAGAACAAGCAATAATATGTGCACCCCATATCATAAGCTCTCTGGGAATAACAGGATTGCACTATTATGACCATGTATGGCCATATTTATCAATGTTTCTGAGCGTGAAATATTCATATGTCAATGTATACATGTTTAATTGTAACCTATGCAGACTGGAAATAAAAATAATGTTGATGTCCAAAATTTTAAGCACCAAAGAAGGCCAGTGATGGTCAGGTGTCTACAAACTTTTGGCCATATATTATATGTATCTTTTTTTGGAGCACGACAGCTGACCTCAGGTATTTGATCACTGATCACTGATCACTTGTTAGCTAGCATCAGCCAATATGCCAAAATAACAATGAAAGATGATAAGTTTTATTATTCACATTATTCAGCTATATTATCTTAGTGTAGCTAGCTACTTTATCAAGCCTGGCTATTTTAAAGCATGAATAGCTTATAGCTTGACAAGTCATAGTTGCAGAGTAGCTTCCATAACACTAGTCTGACCAGTCAAGTCGCATGCCATGAGCAGCTGAGACACAAAGATAAGATGACCACCTGTCCCACATTTCACAAGACAGTCCTGAAAAGTAAAAAGGTGCTTCCGCAGCCAGCAAACACTATGTTTAAAATATATTATTTAAAATAGGCTCTGTCTAATCCTGTCTAATATTGTATATATATTCAGTGGCATATGTAGTACCTATTCGCTTTCATCCAATAATCATTTCCCAGTAGCAAGTACATTTGTGGCTTTTTGCTCATCATTTTCTGGATGGCCCACCAACGATTAAGCAGAATTTCAGACAAAAAAAATCTGCTATTTCACCACTCATTTTCCCATTAGATTCCATTAACTTATTTTGTCTCCATAATTAACAATGCTTTCCTGGAGAAAAGCAAATCAACTCAGTGCACAGCCATAAGTGTTGGTGGAGTCAAATCAGAAGCGGTGATGATGAGGAAAGGCAAATGCTATTATAACAAGCTTTTTCTCGTAACCAAAATACACAACAGAGAGCAACTGGCTAAAGTAACTAAAGTCCCATAAAGTGCAGCATGGTTTATATCACTCAAGTGACTAGAGGTCTAAACTTTCCACTCATAAATTTTATTACTTATAATCTTTTTTTAAAGGTTTAAAATGTAAGAAACATCCTACACTAAGCAGGTGTTCACTGTGAAACTGCACACAGCTAGTTTATAGCCTATCACTTTTTTTCGTACATGCTATTAGCCTTTTCTAATTAGCCTATGTTTTATTCACGTTGCTGCTGATTTACAGCAGGTTAAACACAATGCACTGCACATGCTATCTTTTAAATCAAGGCTATTAAAAGATATTTATTTAGCTGCATGCTGCCTTTCTGTGGTGTTATGCTGCCCAGATGAGAGCGGTTTCTGGGTGTCCTGCACTGTCCTGGAAAAGCAGCTGTGTGTTCATGAGACAGAAGAGCACTGGTCATCTGGTCATCTGGTGCATTTAAAAATTCTTCTGTCATGAGCCATGAGGAGTTCTGTTGCTGTTATCTGCACCAAAAACATTAGGAACTATGATTGGACTTTATTTAAATCATGATCCATCTTCATGATGGTAGCTATCTAACTAGATAGATAACTTTTGCCTGATCTGCGACGCGTGTCCGAGAAATGTGAACAGACAAACAAATGGGAGTGAAATCAGATCTGATCACTTGTTAGCTGCAATGCAGATTTAAGACTAAATATTTCCTGCTGTGTGAACAAAGCCTAGGCACCAGCAGGAATCTGCTACCGGGCACATTCATCCCAGCACACCCTTGTTTTGTTCAATCTCTTTAGTATGTATACGCGCACACACACACACACACACACACACACACAGATAGGAACAGCAGGTCAGAGCAGGTAGTTACACAGGTCAAGAAGGCAGGAGTGTTATTTCAGACATGCATAAACTAGAGCTTTTTAACTGTGTTTGCTATATTGTCCTTTGCTACACTACTATCACAGAAAGCTGCTACGGCCAATTAGAAATCTGTTGGATCACTAAATATTTCCCAGAATTTTCCCATCCAGTCACAGGACCATACAAGTATAGAATGTGGACAACATAACATTTTTTTTTACCAACGTGAGAAACTGCAGAGCGATATTTTAGTTTATCAGTAGAAGTATCACATTATCAAAATGTAGAAAAATAATCCCTCTATAATAAATTACACAGACACATTCTTAGATAAGATTCGTAAGTAACTGGCCACCGCCAAGGCCTTTACATACACAAACACTGAATACAATTAATCTAATATCAACCAAAAAGCCAGAGAGGGAGAGGGAGAATGAAAGAACTATATGGTATGAGTGTGTGTGTGAGAGAGAGAGACAGAGAGAGAGAGAGAGAGGCGATAAAGTCAGGAGAGATAATAAAGGGAAGAAAAAGACAGGGACAGAGAGACACAGTAAGGGAGACACATGGGGAGAGAAGGAGCTAAAAGAGAGATACAGGGAGAGTAAGACTTGGGGTAAGAGAGAGATAAAGGGAGAGAGACATGGGTAAAGAAAAAGATACAAGAGAGAGACATGAGAGAGACATGAGAGAGAAACACAGGAAGAGAGAGATATGGGGGGAGAGAGAGAGAGAGATAGAGAAATGAGAGCCATGGGAAAGACAGGGAAAGAGAGACATGAGAGAGAAACACAGGAAGAGAAAGAGATACAGAGGAAAGAAACAGGGGAAAGAAAGCTACAGAGAGAGACAGAGAAACAAAGACACACTGGAAGAGAGATACACAAAGAGAGAAACACAAGAGAGAGTCATGAGGAGACAGAAGCACAGCGACAGGAAGAGATGCAGGGAAAGGCACTAAGAGAGAGAGAGACAATGAGAGAGTAAAAGAGTTACAAGAAGAAAGCGAAACATGGGGAGAGAAAGAGATGCTGAGACAGAGACACAGGAAGAAAGAGGGACAGAGAGAAACATTTTGGCTCTGGATGCAATCTAGACCAGGAAGTTATTTGGAGAGAAATGTACACACAGTCGCATGCACACCCAAACAAGACGCGCTCGTACAAACATGGAGAGGTTCTCTGTGAGACGTCATCACTACGCCGGGTTTGCTACACGCTGAGACGGAGCTACAGCAACGTGCTACACGTACAACCCTGTACAACACAGAGATATGCAGAATAACCGGACTAAAATTCTCTATCTGTGAAACATAGGTCACGGGGGTTTGTTTCATTAATGTGGTTATTTAAGCATAAACGCAGCCTTTAGAGACACTAGCTAAATAACGATGGTGCTTATACACAATAAAGAGCACAAATAAAAAGCATAAGAGTAGAAGTCAGTTTAGAGCAAACAGATTTTCTTTTCCTTTCTCAGTACAGGGAAGCGTCTAAAAATTCTAGTCTACAGTAATCACACTTGCACCACAGATGATAATGAATATTTACTCCAGTTAACTTCCTGCAATATGAAAAGTAACAATGGCAATAAAGCACATTTTCGATAACTCTTTCTTTCAATCACTCTCTTGCCTTCCCAGCATCCCTGACACATCTCTTCCACTGTTTCTTCAGTCACATCTCTTCTGTATGAAACATCGCTTTTTCACACTCACACACACTTACATCAGTCCCTTTTTCTCCCTTGCACGCCTTTTCTGACTCATGGCCACTCCACACCATGGAGAAAAAGCCTCATGTTGTCTCTCACAGTTCACACAGTCGATCCCAACCCTAAATACTTCCTGCAAATTCCCTCTGAGAAAGCACGAGAGAGCGATTCGTGAAGATTGTGGAGTCAGCGTCATTTTTCATCACAGCTCAACAGATGGTTTAGATACGGATACTCAATGAGAACAGCAAACTTTACTATACACTGGAGACTACAAGGGGGGAAAAAAATACAAAAACATTAATGTGCAACACGGAAATCAGTTCATTCATTTCGTCTTCAGTAACCGCTTTAATCCTGAGCAGGGTGGCGGTGGATCCGGAGCCTATCCCGTGAAAAGCTGGAGAATTCACCCTGCCAGTCCATCGCAGGGCAAGCAAATCAGTTCCCTGGAATATTATGATATGCACCGTGCTTGGTATTTCCATCATGACATTGAATTACAATCTCCCTGAATAAAGTTTGTCCTTTTCAACATACAGCATCAGGAAAGCAGTTTTCCAGGCTAATGTTTTTTTGGGCAATTTCAAGATATTATTTCAAGTATCCTACTTCAAGGCAATCCCAGACACATACTAACAAGCACCTTCTGGCTTTAGTTTTTATTCATTTTTATTTACACAACAAAGTGCGCTGCTCCAGTATCCATGCTAAGAAACAAATCATCCATGTGGTGCTTAGACTTAGAGGTAGTGTCTGTTGGTTTTCCAATGTCCGGTGCACTATGGGTAATAATCTGTCCACTGGGAATTTGGAACACAACAAAATGGCAGCACACAACATACCACACTATGCTGAGAGTAGGAAATGAATTCAGACATGGCGTAAATCATATTTACCTGGCTAGATAACTGCTAGTAAATTTCCTTTAATTTGTCACATGCAGACACGAGTGGGATCAGTGTCCATTCCTTATTTCTGTTTGTACTCTATATACTATGCACTGTATAAAATATCTATAATATTTTATAAAGAACTTGGCTGATTCTGTTTACCAAAATTTAAACAGATAATTAGAGATGCCACTGATCAGATCGCTATTGGAATGATACAAGCAAAAAATGATGGATCATATATCAGAGCCAAAAAAAAAAAAAAGAACTTAAAAGATCTGATCCTGTAACACATATAACTTGAAATATCAGAGAATTTGTTGTAGCACAACAAGGTAAAGCAGTGTTAAAGTATATCGCACAATAACAACAGCAGCCACGTGGCCTAACGTTAACATATTTTTGTTAAGATTCATTTTAACATATTTTATGAATTATTATAGTTATTTGGATTTTTTTTTGTGTGTTTATGTTTAAATAAATAAAAAAGCTGCAGTTTTGTGTAAGTCATTTGTTATGTACAGTTATGTACTTTTTTCCCCTTGTATTTTTTCAACTGAATTGCTTCAGTAAATTTTAATGACTAGTACTATTTAAATTGGATAGAGATCAATATCAGGAGATACCCAAGGTTTCAGTATCAGTATCGGAAAAGAGGTATCTCTACAAATAAGTAATTTAAACCAATTAACTTGTTTTTTAATAAACCAATCAGAGTGGTTTTTCCACTGCTGGATTTGCTAAGAAATAACAGCATTATGACCTGTATTTTGGAAGTATGGAAGTATTGTGTTTGTATAAAATAAGACATTTAATGGAGTTTTACTGAACATTATTGGAATTGTGTGATCTCTCTCTGTTTTGTGAACTTTATATCTGACTGCCTGAGTAAATACTTGCTGCTCATGTGACTTTTCAGTTCAGTCCCATGAGATCCCAGTCCTGATGCATACCTCTAATTTCCATTGTCATGTTGTCAGCGGTTAATTTTAGATATTATATTACATTATAACATTGTCCATGCCGGTCAAGATAAAGCTTAACAACTTCAGTTTGCTGAATATTGATATTAGTATGCTAGCTATCTGGCTAGATTAGCATGCAAGGCTAAGTTTATGGGTACTATAACAATTTGCATGTCAGGTGTGATGGGCTCAATGGCTTTAGATGCATTCAGTGAGATCTGAAACTGAGCTCATACATAATGTTCCCTGAAATAGATGCAAGTACTGAGAAACTTTTGGTTTTAAATGGGAAAAATTAAATTTAGATACGTGTTAACACATTTTTTTACCGTAACATCCACTTGAATCAGCCATGCAAAAGGAGTTAAGTTCTTCGACTGCTTGTTTTGTAGCTAACATTGTCCTGTCTTCTGTTAAATCCTTCCCACTGTTAGTGTCCTAACATTAGGCATCCTGACAGGCAGACTTAACTAATTAGCTGGTTAATTATGCTAGTTCATTTGTTCTTCAAGACGAGAGTCATATACTGTGTACTAGATTGTAGCCTAACCTTACTGTGTTGTCTGTTTATCTAGATAGAGAAGATATTCAATTGTGAAAAACTGCCACATGCACAGTGAAATGATGATATATGATGATATCCAGCATCCTCAAAATTCAAAACAGACACAAGTAATCATGCAATTTTTTTTAAACAACATCTTGATGATATTGTATCCTATGATGGAGCATTAGGCAATTACTGCGATATGAAAATTGAATTTGACCACATGCCCATTACACCCATAACATTCACCATAACAAGGGTAATTCAATACGTGTACCCATTAGCTTGTGAATCCATTAGCCTGCATCTGTCCATTCCATTAAATGTTCCAACAGCTGGATGTAAGGTGTGAAGAGTGTGCATGTGTGTGTTGTTGTGTTTAGAGTCTGTCCCATTCTGTAGCCTCTAATAGATACACCAATTCCCATTAAACATATATCAAAGCTACACCTATCAAAAAGTTATGCTGAATTTAATGTGTGCTTGAGCCGTGCCATAACCAAATATCTGTGCTGAATTTTCTTGCCAGGTACCAAACGTATTGATTAGGGAAATATGGGTGGGGCTAGAAATAGTGATGTGCATTGATTTGTCAAATGCAGTTGTCACTGAATCATCACTCAAGCCATATTAGAAAAGAAAAAACCCACTAGGGTTGTGTTCCAAATCACATCACATCATTCACTCATTTATTCTTATTCAGTAACTGCTTTATCCTTTTAAGGGTCATGGTGGATACGGGTCAGGAACACTGGGAATGAAGAAGGAATACACCCTGGATGGGACACCATACACGCAAACACACAAACACATACACTCATTGACACCTAGTAGCCAATTCACCTCCCAGCATGGTTTTGGCAGGTGAGAGGAAACCAGAGAACCCTGAGGAACCCCACTCAGACACATGTGAAACTCCGCCCAGACAGCAACTCGTGCTCAGGATCGGACCAGGGACCCTGGAGCTGTGAAGCGCCAACGCTACCAACTGCACCACAGTGCCACCCCCCACATCACATCATACCAAATAATACATACAAATAGTATGCCACATCTGTTGCTTCATATAGTGCACCATTTTATACATATAGAAAGCATTTAGAACAATAGTATGTGGTTTGGAACGTAGCCTAGCTAGCTATAATTGCTTTCTCCCAGACTATACGGCAGCTTTAATATGAGTGCCTGGTAAGCATTTGCAGTGGAAAATTCTCACTGCCTCTGTCTCTTCACATCAAACTGAATATGGAATAAAAGGTAAACCAAGAAATGATGTCACCACCTTACAACCTCCAGAGAACTCCACCTACTTTCACGGCTAATGTTATGTAATTACAAATGGCAACAGTCCCTTGACCCAGGCATCGACAGATTTGGATACAATCAGATTAGTAATCATCTGGTCCACTCTGTTGTGAAAAAGCACTTTTTAAGTCAGTGTGATGCCACTCTATACGACAGCCCCAAAGGTAAGTGTCTTTATTCCATGCATGTGCTTCACACAATCCACTGTGTAGTACTGAGTCTCTGTTTGTCTGTGTGTATCAGAATTCAGCTATTCCTTGGGCAGTAATCAAATGAGAGAAGCTTTATCTATCTGTCATAAATCAATCGCGAATACACACACAATTGATATTTGGATGGGTAAACATCATACTAGATTTCAGACAGTAAGGTTTACTTATGATTGTACTCACTTTCTCACTCAAACACTGTCTCTAATACCAATTTTTACCAAGTGGTGCAGTATGGCGACTAATCCAAATCCAGAACTTTCTAGACCCTTTAGACGTAACCTGTGAGTTCTGTTTAGGTTGTGGTTGGTGACATCAGTTCAGTACCCTTGGTAGCCTGGCCAGTAGGGTAGCCAAAATTAGCACTGGCAGCTACATACCAATGAAAAAACAACAAAATATGGAATCATGAATCTGTTATCATATCATACTGCACTGTCCAGTAAAAACATTCTATCTGTCTAACACACACACCTACACACAAGTATGTCTGCTAAGAAAACCGAACATTGTTATAGACCATGCAAATACATTAAGGCGAGCCACTCATGTACAATCGTGGCTTGTACAGTTAATTATTAATGAGACACTGGTCTGGTGAGATGAACAAACTCTGCAGTTCAACAACTTCTTACACAATCCTGTCCTAATACAGGCTTCCTTCATGTCAACTGCCACATCGCTAACTGGCAGCAGTTACAACACTTTAAGAGAAAAAGAAAAGCTCAACAGGGAGTTTTATCACCTGGAAACGTTCTGAACAATAAACCTAAAACCTCTCTATATGGAACACACACACACACACACACTCTCTTCCATGTATACACTTGAATCATTGGTGCAAGTTGCGCAAAAACTGGGTGGAAGAGGTCTAATGTTACTGACATTTTTGAAATATAGGCATATAGACTCATATAGACTCATATAGACTCTCGAGTAAGTTGAAAAGTAAGCAGGGTTGAGCTTTGATACTATAATTAGGCAGAAATGGCGATAATGAAAATGATGAGGTAACGGTTTCAAACTTGCTTATAAGAAAAACTGTCAAATCTATTCCTTCGATCAATGCAGCTGTTAATTCATTCATTCATCTTCAGGATTTATCCTGATCAGGATGGAGGCGGATCTGGACCATATCGCAGGAACACAAGGTGCGAGGTAGAAATACACCCCAGGTGGGACATCAGTCCATCTCAGGGCACCATGCGCACACAATCACACATAGGGGAAATTTTAGCTGAGCCAATCCATCTATGGGCATGTTTTTGGGAAGTGGAAGGAAACTGGATAACCTGGAGAATTCCTGACACAAGGAGAACATGTAAAACTCCATACAGAGAGTAACCTGAGGTCATGATCGAACCCGGGACCCCAGAGCTGTGAGGCGGCAACTCTACCATGCTGTCCTGTGTATGTACATTTTTATCATGAAATTAATATAAATTTTCATTTTATTACTTGAAAGGTTTTACTATCATGTATCTTTGCCAGCTCTGCAGAAAAAGAAAAAAAAACAACAGAAACCATCACAGATATTCTAATGGTTTCCACTACAAATACCATTACAAACCATCAGCTAACCATTAAAACCATTACCATGACTGGTCCTTAATGATGTCCACTCGACATAACATGTCACCAATAGTACAGACCCACAGGGACCATTCCAGTTTCCATTAAAACCAATATAATTCCCATTATAACCATTAAAACTATTACAAATTCTATTGTTTTTTTTTTTTTTTAACAAGGTGGCAAAACCAACAAGAAGTTCTGAAAACTTATAAATGTCCTGACAGAAGTCACCAAACTGTAGTTAAACCCTTAACACAAAAACACAGCTGGACTATATACTTTTCTTTAAACATTTTGTTTGTCAAATGTTGAGAATTCTATAAAACACAAGATAAACTGAACAATTCTGTTCCCACAGATTAGCACTTCTGAAAGAAGCAGAGCTTCTCCACCTTCTAAATCCCAACTTAACCCCTGAAAATCACACATTTCTGACACATCTGGCTCAAAGTACTGACAGTCCAAACTTCTGAATGTTGCACCAGCATGTTTTAGAATAAAACCTATAAAAACACTAAGGCACTTTCATGTGTCATTTGCCATGTTATCATTACTTCCGCAAAATGCCCAAGTAAACAAATAAACATAAGAGGCGCGCGAGGGACATCTACACCGAAAAGTGCCTCTGGAGTGGAATGCACAAGCAGTGTGCAGTGTAGTGTGGAGTGTGTAGGGAGGTAAAAACCTGCATGTTAGGGAAACTTGTTGGACAGGAATGCATGTTGGCTCGGAAACACAACAGAGGAGCGTTTAGCTCATTAGCACTCGGCTGTCAGTCATGTGCTGCGTCTCTGATTACTCCAGGAGTCATGACAAGCTCTCAGACAGGACACTCCACCGACCCCAAGTGCACTTCAGGAGGCACACTATGAACCCACAGACAGACTCTGCTTACCTCGTCCCATTTGATAAACTTGCTTCCCCCTTTGAGGATCTCGTGCACGGAGACCGGTTTGAGCTGGAGCGCGTGCACTCCCGGTTTCGCCCCGGCCATGGCTGCAACAACAGCCTGTCCTCGTCTTCCTCAGAGCCACACTCAGATCCTCAGCTCACACTCTCAGATCCTCAGCTCACACACTCACGCACACTTCTGAGAGGGAACCTGACGCGAGTTTCCGACTCCGGTGATGACTGCACGAAGTTGAGGGGAGAGAGGCAGGAGAGCGAGTGTGCGCGAGCCGCTCAGCTCGGAGTCCCACATGAACGAGCAGGCGAGCTGCTTCCAGTCTCTTACAGTCGGTTACACTTTATGACTCCATATGCTCGCTTCATTCGCGTAGTGCGGTTGAATTGCGCCTTTCCTTCCCTTCCACGTCCTCCTGCTTCCTCTATCCTTCCACAAACTTTCACTCGACTCCGACGCGCCCGGCCAAGTGGCCTTCCTTTTCCTTCATGGTTTTTTTTTTTTCTTCTTGAAGTGAACGACGGAGAGACAGAGGGAGAGAGTGAGTGAAGGGCAGGGAGAGAGAGAGAGAGAGAGAGAGAGAGAGAGACGGGGGAGGTGAGGAAGTGAGTGAGTAAAGCGAACAGACGAGGGAGTGCTGCTTTTCTTTCTCCTTCCCTTCTTTTCTTCGTCTTCTTCTGCTATCGTTTACAGTTTGTCACTGCTACTTTCCTTTTCTCTCGCAGAGGCGGGTTCTGCCTCCATGGCGCAGCACTGACGGGTAAAACAGCATGATTTAAACACACTCAACCCGGCCACACACACACACACACACACACAGAGTCCCCATCGGTTTGTCATTGCATGTTGTCCTTGTCTGTAGAATTGCTGAAATCAAACCAGGCTTAAATTCTCACCAGGGAAAGGGACTTGAGAGAATTCCTGAAATACTTCAAATCCTTGCTTTGCTCCCTATAAAGTCCACAGACTCATTGACTTTGTGTTAAAGAAGAACATTACCAGTTGTTTCACTTCACTAGCATCAGTTCACCAAAACCCAAAGCCAGACAAATCAACTCTGCCATTACTTTATAATGTCAATGTCTTACTTTATGAAACAGTTTTTATTCTTGAACATGTAGTAGGTATCAACACTAGGGATCTTACTATCTGTGTACATGGTTGCAAACACACACACACACACACACACACACACACAGAAGTCTCAAGCATCTATCAGTAATCACTTGGCTTTGTTCATGCCTGTCTTCAGTTTCTCATAACTGAGGATGTTGAAGTCATGATAAATCACTAAATGCATGCTGAAGTTTTAATAGTGCACACTTCCATCAGACTATTTCTAATGAAATGGACCTACAGTCATGGACTTTATTCAGTGCCCCGAGCCAAGGTCTCCACCAAAACCCAAGTTGTGACAACCTCAGACAATATCAATTATCTAATAATAAAAGCCATCCATATTCTCAAACCTAAAGTAGTAACAGTCATCAGAACTAGGGATCCCAACACGTAACACATTTTTTCCTGTATGATACTAGTCAGAGCTCTGGGTATGGGCCAAGATCTAATAAAGATCAAATCAGAGGAGTACTGACATACTCCCTGGTATTCGAGCTGATTCTCTGTATGCTTTTGTTGCCAAGTTATGCATGGCATAATGCGTAACTCATGGCAGCATGTTGGAAAAGTTGTGTCCTGAGGTGATATGCTAGATTGTGTCCATCAACAGTTGTTTCTGGAATAAAATACATGATAAAAAAGAGAAATCTGACTGATTTCAAATCAATATCAAACCAAAGGCAAAATGCCCAGCTGAAGCACAAACACAAGCCTCAACACAATGACAAAAAAAACAAAGCAACACCTGGTCAAGTAGCCATGATGCATGTATAATACAGTAGCTACAGCAGTTATGAAACACACATCCGTGTCAGCGGATTGAGCAGCTATGGCAGTTAAATTGTTAAAATACACACACGCTATACACTACACATCGGCAAATATTCTCTGTGTTAGCTGTCTCACTGGCTGTCAGCGTCCATGCACAGCTTTCTTTGAAATCAGAATGGTATAATATTTTGGATATTCATCTGGCATACCAGAGTACCTTTATTGTCATCGTATGAAATTAGGTGAGAGCACAAGTCCAGGCAGAATTCCATGAATGCATGAGTGCATGCACGCCACCATTTTGAAAATGGCTGACAGGAGTGGAACCCAACGTAGTCTTCTGCTGTTTTATGCCACCTGCCTCAAGGTTCGGTATGTTGTGTGTTCTGAGATGCTTTTCTGCCTACCACAGTTTTACAAAGTGATTATTTGACTTAACAAGCCTCCTTGTCAGCTCGAACCAGTTTGGCCATTCTCTTCTGCCCTCATTCGTCAACAAATTGCTGCTCACTGGATGTTTTTTGTGTAAACTCTAGCTACTGTTGCGTGTGAAAATCTGAAATACTCAAACCAGCCCGTCTGCCACCAACAACCATGCCATGGTCAAAGTCACTGAGATCACATTTCCCCTCATTCGAGTGTTTTATGTGAACATTAACTGAAGCTCTTGATGTGTGTCTGTATGATTTTATGCATTGTGGTACTGCCCCATGATTGGCTGAGTGGATAATTGCACTCTTAACGTGGCCAGTGAGAGTATATTAGGATATAGAGCATAGAAGAATATCAACCCTCCCACCCATTCAGTCATTTATGCAAGTGGAAGTGGTAGCTTAGTCATTTTTGGGGCTACTTGTCAGAATAATTTGAGTTCAAATCCCAGCACTGCCAAGCTGCTGAGTCTTGGAGCAAGACACTTAACCCTCAACTACTTGGTTGTATCCTGTCTCAGTGGTAAGTCACTTTGGATAAAAGCATCAGCTAAATTTATAAATGCATTGAGATATAGAACTCAGAAATGTGTAGTGTTAAAGTGTGTCGATCAGATGAAGTGATAGTCAGCACAATGGGTAGGGCTGTTGCTTTACAGCTCCAGGGTTCGATCCTGAGCTCTGGTTTCTGTGCGGGGGTTTCCTCCTGTTTCCTCCTGTTTCCTCCCACCTCACAAAACATTCCAGTAGGTTGGTTGGCTATTCTAAATTGCCCCTAGGTGTGAAGGAGCATGCAAATGTGTGTTTGATGCTGTGATGGACAGGTGTCCTTTTCATGATAAAGGTTTAAGTGAAGTAGATGGTGGCATACAGGCCTGCAGTCTCACACACATACGTCTCAAGGATCTTTATCTTTCCTGCATTACACAGCCTTACATAGCCTACTAAGAAGAATGGCCAGCCTGAATCACCTCTGATTTATATAATAGTTTTAAATATTGTGTACTTTATGTACTAAATTGAGACTATGTCCTTTGCCTCTGAACATAAACATGGCCATGTATTCTGTTTAACTCAGAATCAAACTCTCCTCATAAACAACTGCAGACTGTAATCAGACGAAGTGATGTAGATGATGTACAGAACTTTAGTCTCTCTCTCTCTCTCTCTCTCTCTCTCTCTCACACACACACACACACACACACATACAAGACAAGTGACTGGGTATGACACAATGAAGCAAATAATCATGGGTCATGGTACAGTTCAAATGTGTCCATAAGACTATTTCTCTGGAAATTGACATTATTTAACAAAATACTTCAATCATAATCCTTGAGTTATTGTAACATCATATGCTAAATATGGTCCAACTGAAATTCTTGAAATGTTTTAGAGCATTCTTTTAGCTCATAGGCCTGAAAAGCAGGTGATTTTGCAGACCTGTCATCATGACGTTTTAGTTTGTGTTTGTGCTCTTCAGCAACTGTGAATGCCGGCCCCTTTTCTCCATATTTCCACAACAGGTGTTTCCTTCCCAGCTAAATGTCCACATTTATTCACACAGGTGCTGACCAGTGAGGGAACTGGCTGCCCTGGATCATATTTCAGAGAGTGAGACACTATGCTTGTGCTCCTACTGTGTCACGTTGTCCTTGATTGAGATTGAGAATGTAGATACAGAGACATAGTGTATATAAAAAGACAAGCAGTAGGGGTAATGAAGACTGAAGGAGGTGAGTGATGATAATTAAAGGGTTTTCTCTCTCTCAGTGTCTGTATTCCCCATTACTCTAATCAGACCATTTCTGACTGTATGCCAAAAACTTACAGAGACACATTGTATTAGGGCACAGAGGAACTTTAAGGGAGACTTGGAAAGACACACACACAGTGTGTTTACCAGTTCCTGTGTTATCTGAAAAAAATAAGTTAATAGTAAGAACCAGCACTATTCAAAATCTGTACATTTTTCATCTTACATTCTCCCACAATCCTCTTTTCTCTCCATTTTCCTCCATGTTTTCCTTTCTTCATAACAAAGTCCTGTCTCAGTCCCAGCAGCAGTGTGAGGTTGATCACATTACTCTGCAGAAAGCAGAAATTTGCTGGCCAGCAGCTCTAAAAAGCTTCAAAAGCCTCATTGTTGAAGCCTCAGGATTCTCAAAGCTTTATCTGCAGGGCCTTGTCCAAAATCAGAGAATACACTGTCGCCCCCTAGTGCATCAACACACACAGCAAAAGGACTGGGAAAGCGCTGCATGTACACCGACTCCTAACTTTTAAGCCTGAAACTTAAATGAGAGGGTGTAACAGTAATTAGGACAGTGCCTTATGCTATGCTATCAACTGATTGAGTCTATTTAGGTACATTAATTACAGTATAATAACATGTTTTGATCCTAAAAAAGGATGCCACCTAAATAGGAAATAGAACAAGCTACATCAGCTTGCACATATTTCAGCATGTGATTTAGTATGAAGCATGTTTTCACTGATCTTAATGAATATTGAAATGGATTCAATGAGATGGATTCATTAGATTTTTATCCCTCTCTGGTTTGAACACCATTTGCCTGTAGCAGCAAAACCCATCTTCTTCACTTAGTGTTGATCATATCATTTATTGTGGCCTGGGGAATTTTGTCCCACTCTTCTGCTACAGCTGTCAGATGTTGGTGGGAGCTAGAAAACGCTGGTGTATACACCGATCCAGAGCATTCCAAAGATGTGCCTTGTCTGATGAGGTCATATGAAGGTCATTGAAGAACTGGGACATTTTGAGCTGCCACAAAATGTGCACAGATCCCTGCAGCATGGGACCATGTATTGTCATGCTGAAAGGTGAGGTCATGGTGGTGAATAAATTATATGACAATGTACCTCAGGATCTCGTTTTGGTATCTCTGCGTATTCATATATCACTGATGAAATGCATTTGGGATATGCCTTAGGATATGCCTGCTTCTACCCAAACCCCACCACTGTCATGGGCCACTCTGTTCACACCAACGACACCAGCAAAATGTTCACTCGCATGGTACCATACACGCTGTCAGGATTCATCTATCTAGAGGACTGCTCACTCTTGTCTCTTACAATGCTGAACTGAAATGCTGAAATGCTGATCAATGCTCCAGATCAATACAAATGACGTTCCATAAAACAATTTCTGACTGGAGAAATTCTTCAATTGTGAAAACCATCTGCTGTCTGCATGGCTGGTGTCATAAAATCCCGCAGATGAAGTGATTTTATATATCTGGTCAGTATACATTTGGTATATAATGTTTTTATATGTTACAAATAAAAAATAAACCCACACCATGCATTTATATACATGCAACAAGCCAAGCACGAAAGGCAAGGACTGCATGTTGAGATTTTATGATAAAGTATTAAAAAAAAAAAGTTTTTCTTTCTTTCTTTCTTTCTTACTTACTTATCTTCAGGGTCAAATATGAAACACTGATGTGGCGATGTCATCAAGTAATAATGGAGCTTGTGAAGATGCAGAGATTGAGGATCTCAAAAATTCTGGCTGTAATGACGAAACCAGAAAGCATGAAACAAACATCTATTAAGTCTTGGCAGTGTGGAATCCCATGCGGTGCAGTTTGTAGGTTGTAATGTTGGATCTATGAAGGATTTTTATTGTAATTATTAGAGTTTTTTATTGTAAGAATTGAAGGTCATATTGCATATGCTCTGGCAGTCGATGTGAGATTGTTGGTTCTCTGTGGTTCTTCATTTCTCATTTGAAAGAGATAGCTGTAAGGAGAGATGGGGACTGTGTCTATGACGTATTCTGATATTGACTGTCTTCTTTATGGCTTCTGTCAGCTGGATATACTGAAATTAAGAGCGATCTGATGTGCTATATTTTTCCTTGATGGTGTCAAATGCCATAAATTTGAATTTGAATTTTCCTGTCCATATTATTTCCTCAGGGTTAGCTGTTGGCGATTCCCACCCTTATTGCGACTCCCTTACCATATGATATCTGCCAGTTTGGGAGGGTGAAGGCTAACACATCCTTCCTCCATAACATGTTTAGACAGCAAATACATCTTTTCCAGCTGACACTGCCAGAAGAATGCACTCTGTGGGGAATGATATGTGCCAAATTCTCTTCATGCGATCGAGTATCTCAGATCAAGACAGGAGAAGAAGTAAGCCCCTCTTCCTACATAATAAAAGTATGACCTTCATGAGACCTGTGTGTAGACTCCTGGCCTTGGATAGAACCCATGGCAACGCTAGAACAAAATCATATTAGCTGATTTCACTCCTCAGCAGCAATTATAATTAAAGTTAATGGCATATAAACAGATGTGAATTACACAAACACACACACACATACACATTTCCAGTCATTCTGTGGTTCTACTGACTCCTGGTTTCTGACTCACTCTGTTAAGCCCGTTTTATTCTCTCCAGCTCCAGTCAAATCGAACTAATCAATCTAATCTTTTACTCATCAAAATAACAAACACTTCCTGTCTCCTCTCTACATCTCTCTCCCCTTCTCTAAATTGTATACTCATCATAAGATCAACTGTATTATAGTAGTGGACCAAATATAGGGCAATGTCTTCCTGTAAAATCCCTTTCAAAGCCGCAGCTCGCAATTACTGTGTATTAGTGGTGGAACATTATGGAGAATTCCAGTTATAATAACACCTAACGACTGAACATTATGTTTTCAACATAGCAGTGTTTGGCAAAGCTATTATACATGAAGAATGATTTCCTCTGAGTTTTACCTTGTATGCTTTTTCTTTCTAAAAAAAAAAAAAGTAGGCTCTCCTGCATTAAAGGAGCCATTTGTCATTTTAGAGCCCTCTGCTGCCTGTGAGAGGAATTGCAATTGCATTTAAAAATACATTTTTCTCCTTCCTCTTAACCACCATCTCTGTTAAAAACACTCTCGACCCCACCATCTCATGTTGAAACTATGTACAGTATGCCTTGCATAGTGCCTTTTAAGGAAAAGGTTTCAGCTGAGGATTGAGCGAATATTCAGGGAAAATAAATGAAAGCCTGAAATGAAGAAAGTCAGCCAAATCTATTGTGTGCTAATATTACAAATCACAGTCTTTAACATTATGTGATTATTATAGATCTAAAAAAAATACTTTTTAAAAATACAAACGGCACCTTTAAGACCATACAACATATCTCAAGGTGTGCATGGAAATGTTTTGTCACTTTATTATCTGTACTTGTGCACCATTATGTGAACACTATAACCATTTCAGTAATATCCTTATTACAAATATTTAAATAATTTGTGCTTTACTGGTGCACAGTGACATCAGTGACAGTTTCAGCCAGGTGGCAGCACTAACACAACATCCACTGTCATATAAGCCTCCATGTCTAATGTCATGTGACACACCTGAAGCGAGAAAGTTCATACATGATTATACAATACCATGGAAACTTGGGCGGTTTGTAAAATGGATCTATATTTGCTCTTATTCAATAAGAATTGATCCTATATCATCAAGCTGAACTTTGCTAAGTATGCTAAAGTTACCTAGAAGCTGCTCCAAGTTCCTTGGCAAATAGGGGGTTTGCTGGCACATCAGCAGAGGTTTAGCTTACATTTCAGCTTTGTAATACAGCCATTTTGGACTGAGGTTGAACTGTGACATTTAGCAGTAGGACAGGTGAATGGCTAAGACAAGATGAAGCACAGGTTGTAGCTGAACTCTCTTTCTGCTCATGTCTTTGTCTGTTTCTTTGTGCTAGTCATTTTTGTGGCCTTCTGCTACAAAAAAAAAACACTTACACACTATAACAAGTGTGCTAAACTTTGTAATTTAGTGCATTTTGCTTCCACTATTTAAGATTTAATCATGGCATATGGTGATTTGAAACACTTTGAAAAATGCTGACAAATGCACACAGACACCTTCAACCAGTGCTGTATGAGGAAAATCCTGCACTGCCCACACACACATTCCTGTCACACGCTGTTTAAGACTCTGTAGTGCTGCTTGGGACTCTAGGAAACCAGAGAGGCATGAAAAAAAATGCCCCCACACATACACTGCTTACTTAATATTATATTACAATGCAGCTTTTGATGGAAGGAGGATGGCAGACAGCAATACAGCATCACTCTGAAATATTAAATGCTGATAAAACATTCTGTACTTAGAGATGCTGATGGCTACTTCATTACCTTGGGCTTGTGTAAGTAAGTAAGTAAGTAAGTAAGTAATCTTTACTTGTATAGCACTTTTCTAGACATGACAAAGTGCTTCGAATTACTTAAACCACAACCTTCACATGGCTTACTGAAAATGAGACATAAAGCAAAACACAAAAGATTATATATATATATATATATATATATATATATATATATATATATATATATAAACACATTACAGTTATAACTATGATTTCTTTTTTAAAAAACCCTACTACTAAGAGCTATTAAAAGCAAGGTTGTAAAATGGGTTAAAGATGCTCACTGATCTGGTGACCTAATAAGAGACAAAAATGAAAAGTGTGTTAAGGCATGTCTGTCTGGGTTTATTGAACTGTAAGATCCAGACATGGTATTGAATAATTTATATAATCAAAACCCACTGGCTTGTGAAAAGCAGTGGCGAGGGCTGATTAAGGACGGGCAGCTTTCACATAACAAGTTTCGACTCCATGGAATCCACAAGCAAGGTCAGGTCTAATAAACTGCTGGACCCCTGGAGCGCTGCCATTTCGCCTCAACACACTTTAAAGTATCATGCTGAAACGCTGCAGTTTATGTTAAACTTCACTGCATGTTTAATGCTTGTTTTTCTTGTATCTCTGTCCTTCCACAAACCAGTATAACAAGTCAGGTGTGTGTGTGAATCAGCCAGTGGGACATTTTGGAAGGAGTTTAAAATAAAAATTAAGTTAGTCAGCAGTTACGAAAGTTGCTCATAGGCTTTTTCTTGTTTCTCTCGCATTGTGGCCTACATTGATATTAACAAGTGTTTCTCAAGTTTCATGTGCTGGCTGATTGTGAGACGTGTTTGTGTATGTCTTTATCTTCCCAAGGCTGAGTTTCTGTAGAGTCTGTACTATAATAAACAGATGAACTGAAAGAAATGTGTAAATCTTTATTGACCCAGCACTGTTTGAACGGACTGTCGTAAGTGCCGTAAAACCCCTCACTGAGTGATCAGGTAGACTTTTTATTTCATCCTTTATTTTAATTAAAAAATAGTTTGTAGGCCATGACTCTATATATTCACACATGGATAGGTGATAGGGTGAAATATATGGAGCATATCCATATATTTCTAAAGATTTTATTCAGCCACCACTGAGATAAGGTTGTACACCCCTGATTTATCTCATGCTTTCAGTAAAAAAAGAAAGACAAAGATTCTAAAAGTAAATAGGTGACTCTTGTTCTATAATAGGTTACCCAGAATACGTATAACTTGTTATGCCTACGAAGTGTAAGCCTATCATTTAGAATTAGCCTCTTTGTGGGTTTCTTCACTTGTAATAACAAGCTTGTTTGTGTTTGAATTTGTTAGTGGGAGCTGTTGGCTGAACCTATTCTCATTAGAGAGAGAGAGAGAGAGAGAGAGAGACTGCTGACTGGTAGAAAGACTTTTCTCTAGAGAGACATTCTCTCTCTCTCTCTCTCTCTCTCTCTCTGTCTCTCTCTCTCTCTAGTTGACTGATCCACCTTTAGAGAAATGCTTTTCCCTAAAAACTATTATTTAAAAAAATTAAAAATGTGAAAAGATTTCTTTTAAGTGGTTTAGTTGCTTAAAGATTTCAGGTTAGGGTTTCAGCTGTAAGGTAAGGTGTATGGACACATTATTTGGATAAAATTAACTTTAAGAAACATCTTTTGTTCTGTCACTGGTAGGTGCTTTTAGGAAGCCTTTTGCAAATGTCATGAAATATGAATTGTTCCTAAACTAAGGAACTCCAAAAACAAACTTCATTTTCTTCACGATTACACAATTTAGTGAAAAGTACATAAAAAAAGATAGTAAAACCAACATGTGTGTGTGTGTGTGTGTGTGTGCGCGTGTGTGTTTATATGCTGGTGGGGACCAAAAGTTTCCACAAGGATAGAAATATCTGACAGTTTTGACCTTGTGGAGACATTTTTTTAAACTGTAGCTTTTATTTAATAATATAAAATATTTAAATAGAACATAAAAGTTTCCTTTTGGTTTCTGAGGTTAAGGTTGTGGTCAGATTCAGGTGTAGCATTACATTAATTAGCTGCATTAATAACTGTGTCAGTGGAAGGATAGTAAGACAAGTGTGGAAAGATAGTGTGTGTGTGTGTGTGTGTGTGTGTGTGTGTGTGTGTGTGTGTGTGTGTGTGTGTGTGAGACTGTCTGTCTGTCTGTAGAGGGGGTTACACACAGTGATCTACAGCAGCAGAAGAGGAAGAGAGAAGGGAGAGAGGAGGGGAAAAGGAAGGACAAAACGACTGGTGAGAAGAAAAGAGGAGGAATAGAGGACTGTTTGTTTTCACTGTTTTATGTCGATTTGAATAACGTTAAGGAGGAAAAAAAACCGCGTTCAGAAGAGCAAGTTGATTTGCACCAGTTTTGCATGAGCTGGAGAAAGAGAGCGCAGAGAGAGAGAGAGAGAGAGAGAGAGAGAGAAACCCTGAGTGTGTAAGTGTGTGTCTTCTTCTCAGCTCACAAACCGACACGTGTTGAGCTTCACTCTACTTCATCTAGAGTTTAACCTGCTCTAACGTTCATCCAGGAGTGGAGCTTTAGCTGTGTGTGTGTGTGAGAGTGTGTATGTGTTTGTGTGTGTGTGTTTACTGAGACGGACACACTCTGTTTCATCTTCACGTGGCGTTTTTCACTCACACTGAGCTGAGCAACACGGCGAGGAAAAGCCCAGAGCAGAGTTTTGTCCCGCTGCTCTTCCTGAAGCGTCCCGGACTATGGCAGCGGTAACAACCCCGGAGTCGAGCCCTCAGCCCCGGGTCTACTTCCAAACCCCCCCCGGTACCGAAGAGAGCGAGCCCCCGGCCCGGAAACAAGGCCGGGTTACGGTGAAATACGACCGGAAGGAGCTGAGGAAGAGACTGAACTTGGAGGAGTGGATCATAGATCAGCTTACAGAGCTGTACGACTGTGAGGTGAGTGATCGAGTCAGATCCACAAACAGCAGCCTGTAGATCCGTCTGCAGTGGCGGTGTAGCTGATCTGAAGTGGTGCTGTGTGCTGATATGGACTTATTCCTGGGAATGTAGTTTAGTTGGGCTACATTATTACTAAACAGGTCCAATCTGAACCGAATTTACAGTTTACAACTGAGGTTCACTGCCTGCGCGCGCGACCTGTGTGTGTGTACGTGTGTGTGTGTACGTGTGTGTGTGTTTAAGCAAGCGGTGTGGCTCTGACCCACATTCTGTTCCTGGTAGAGGAGTTGAAAGAGTTAAAATGCAAGAGGCCATCGTCTTTTTTTTAAAAAAACACATTACCTCTATGGAGCGCGTGCAGTGCAGTGCAGTTAGACCGTTCACACTTTACACGGATTTTTTTTTTTCCAAATTGGGAAACTACTTTCCAGAGTATGGGTCATTTTTTGCTTTTCGGATTCTCTAACACTCGGTGAAGCAAATCCAAAAGTTCCTAAAGTCATTCGTGTACAGTGGCTTGTGACTTCCTGAAAGGGGTGAGGGATTTAACAGAGTTAGATCAGAGGCTCTAAACCGGTTCAGGCAGACAGATCATCTCCTGCTCATTACAACAAAAGAGCTCTGCATGTGGCTCATAACCCACTCCCCTTCCTTCTCTTCCCTTCCCTCCCTCCCCTCCCTCCCTCCCTCCCTCCCTCCCTCCCTGTCCCGGCTGTCTGACACCCCCTTCCCCCCTGACTCCACACCACCGGCACAGAAACACACACACACACACACACACAGTTCTTCCTAAAGTCTCCCTCAGGAGTTACTCTTCAAAGTAGCTACTCTCTGTGTAAAACTTCCTCAGCGTTAAACACAGTAACACACAACACTTTGAGACAGCACACAACACTCTGGTGTCAGCTTCTAAACGTGTTACCAACAAACCAATCACACCGCTGTGGCCTTCGCCTTTATCGCGCCCGCGTGGCACAGCGCCACAGATTACCGCATACTAGCCTACTAAATAGTAGCCTATACAGTATGGTCTTCTACACACAATACGCATACTAGCGTACTAAATAGTAGCCTATACAGTATGGTCTTTTACACACAATACGCATACTAGCCTACTAAATAGTAGCCTATACAGTATGGTCTTTTACACACATTACGCATACTAGCGTACTAAATAGTAGCCTATACAGTATGGTCTTCTACACACAATACGCATACTAGCCTACTAAATAGTAGCCTATACAGTATGGTCTTCTACACACAATACGCATACTAGCCTACTAAATAGTAGCCTATACAGTATGGTCTTTTACACACAAGACGCATACTAGCGTACTAAATAGTAGCCTATACAGTATGGTCTTTTACACACAATACGCATACTAGCGTACTAAATAGTAGCCTATACAGTATGGTCTTCTACACACAATACGCATACTAGCATACTAAATAGTAGCCTATACTCTATGGGCACTATTTTGTACACACATGACCGCATACTAGCGTACTAAATAGTAGCCTATACAGTATGATCTTTTACACACAAGACGCATACTAGCGTACTAAATAGTAGCCTATACAGTATGGTCTTTTACACACATTACGCATACTAGCGTACTAAATAGTAGCCTATACAGTATGGTCTTTTACACACAATACGCATACTAGCCTACTAAATAGTAGCCTATACAGTATGGTCTTCTACACACAATACGCATACTAGCCTACTAAATAGTAGCCTATACAGTATGGTCTTTTACACACAAGACGCATACTAGCGTACTAAATAGTAGCCTATACAGTATGGTCTTCTACACACAATACGCATACTAGCCTACTAAATAGTAGCCTATACAGTATGGTCTTTTACACACATTACGCATACTAGCGTACTAAATAGTAGCCTATACAGTATGGTCTTTTACACACATTACGCATACTAGCGTACTAAATAGTAGCCTATACAGTATGGTCTTTTACACACAATACGCATACTAGCGTACTAAATAGTAGCCTATACAGTATGGTCTTCTACACACAATACGCATACTAGCCTACTAAATAGTAGCCTATACAGTATGGTCTTTTACACACAAGACGCATACTAGCGTACTAAATAGTAGCCTATACAGTATGGTCTTCTACACACAATACGCATACTAGCCTACTAAATAGTAGCCTATACAGTATGGTCTTTTACACACAATACGCATACTAGCGTACTAAATAGTAGCCTATACAGTATGGTCTTCTACACACAATACGCATACTAGCCTACTAAATAGTAGCCTATACAGTATGGTCTTTTACACACATTACGCATACTAGCCTACTAAATAGTAGTCTATACAGTATGGTCACTATTTTTACACACAATACGCATACTAGCGTACTAAATAGTAGCCTATACAGTATGGTCACTACTTTTACACACAAAACAGCACACTACCATACTAAATAGTAGCCTTGACTCTGTGGGCACTATTTTGTACACACATGACCACATACTACCGTACTAAATAGTAGCCTATACTCTTTGAGCACCTATACTCTTTTACACAATAAATAGCATACTACTGTACTAAATATTAGCCTATACAGAATGGTCACTACTTTTACACACAAAACAGCATACTACAATACTAAATAGTAGCCTGTAGTATATTTTTACTATTTTTACACAAAAGACAGCATACCACTGTTCTAAATAGCCTATAGACCTACTGTATGGGCACAATTTTACACAGAAGGCAGCATACTACTGTACTAAATAGTAGCCTATACTGTATGGTCCCTATTTTTTATACATAAGACAGCATACTGCCATACTAAATAGTAGCCTATACTGTTTGAACATAATTTTTGCACACAAGACAGTATTGAACTATACGAAATAGTATACTATGTATTCCTCATGGTTTTGTACAACATCATATACTACCATACGTATACATAGCGACTGTTTTTATGTTGGTAAAAGAAGTAGTATGATACTACCATACTAAATAGTAAGCTAAAGTGTATAGTCATTACATTTTACATGCAAAACAGCATGCTACCCTCATACTACCTTACTAAATAGTATACTGTTTAGTACACACACATACTGTACTAAATAGTATACGTTGTAATCTAAATAGTAAATTTGATATCATCACTGTGGTTAAGTTTAAGTCTACATACTACTGGGCTAAATAGTATTCTATAGAGTTGCAATGACTATGTCCAGTATTGCATACTACTGTACTAAATAGCATACTGTATAGTCACTAGGCTATGCCCAAAATTGTATGCTCTTGTTTTACATAGTATACTGTATAATCACTGTAGCTCTGTCTAAAACTGCATACTGCCATACCTAATAGCATACTGTATAATTTTTATGGTTATATACAAAGCCACAAGCTACCATACACATCTGTACCATACACCCTGCATGCTACTGTACTGAACCATGTACTGTATAATCACTATGGCATGATTGCATACTCCTGTACTAAGTAGTACGTAAAAATAGTATGCCACCATAGCATGTGGTTTTCATTGTAGCCACAGTGTCTATGCATAAGCATTCTTGTTTTCCCTTCAACTGTTTTTTTTTTCTTCTTCTTTAACCAACTTTCAGTGAGAGTAATGGACCAGGTGGCAGGAACTGGCACCCAGAGAAGAGAGGAAAAAAGGTGATAGGATGAATAGGGTGATATAAAGATAATGGAGGAGGAGACAGGAACAAGGAAGAGGGCAATCTGAGCAAGTGTGTCGATATGCAAACACTCTTAACAATACGTGTGAGTTTGCTTTGATACTTGGTAAAGAGTGGCCCAGATTTCCTTCTGTACACAATGAGGCAGGGCAAACACTGCAGTAATTTATGGAGGAAAAGTTGTCTGATGAACCGCTATGTTGTTCAGGCAGTAGTTGCATCTGGTTAGGAAAGCAAAGCAAGTGTGTGTGTGAGTGTGTGTGTGTGTGTGTGTGTGTGTGGAAAAGGAGAGGTAATTCAGATAGGAATACAGAGAGAAGGAAAAAGCAGATGTCAAGAAATAAGCAGATGATCATTGACAGACTAACAGCCAAACCATGAGCAAGAGATGGAAAAGGACAGCTGTGGTTTTAACCTCTGGCCAAAAGCACAAGAAGTGCACATGATTTTTCCTAAGGACCACACACACACACACACACACACACACACACACATACATACAGTTTCACACTTTGGTTATAGCCTGTCACATAGCAACATGAATCACTATAGGCTTCTCCTGTACACCAGTATTAAGCTGTTTGGCCTCAAGACCTGAATGACATCACCAAGATGGTTCAGTTGTTTACATGTAACGGCCTTTGACCACATTAAGGAGACAGGGTTCATCTCTCTCTTGTATGTTTCATATTTAGTTTAGCATGAATCAGCAAATTCTTGGCGTGGTGAACAAATATAGATTCAGAGAGAGGCAAGGGGCCATAACACACAGTTGAATCAGATACTATTACACTCATAAGCGTCTGTCACATCCAAAAGAAATGCTAGTCATAGTCAAAGCATAGGAATGCATGTACGCAGGTTTTGTATGCCATAACGTAATTTTAAACTCATAAAAAGGTTGTTTGAAATGCCTGAGAACATCTCTACACTTTTACAGGAATTAAAAAAAAGTAAGAATTGAATATGAGGTGAATATGCAAATTGGAAACAACCTGATGTCCTCCTGTCATTGCTAATAGCTAACAGGCTAGTTAACCCCTTTCTTTTATCGCAGGTAAGTGTATTTTCAGGATCAGAGACTCGGTTTTCTCATATTCTCAGTGATTTATTTAGCCAAAATATACCATAACGACATACTCATCATTAACAATAGCCAAGTTAGCTAGTTAGCGCACAGGTTCTGGGGTTAAAAGTGTTACCACACTGTTATCTTCTAATGATTATTATACCAAATGAAAGTATAAATGTAGCTCATACGCAGTACTCCACCTTTATTTATTTATTTATTTTTTACAGAAGTACTGAGATAGTCAATGTGATTTTGAGCCAAAAACAGTCCATCCCAGAGGAGTCAAATCTTCAAAAATCCCATTTTAAGTTCAGGGGTGCTTCAAAGTCTAGAGTAAACTAACATTAAAGAGATTTTTCTGTGAGACTCATGAGTCAGGATCTTATCCACTGACTAAACACACTCACACACTGCATTCACACTGAAGTCATCAGACTGTTGTGACCTTTGCATCTGTCCTTCAACATTGTGGAATCACCCCCCTGATATATTTATATAAACATACACACACCTGCTCATGCCAATCTAGCTTTTTCTGTCATGCTCACACCTTTGTGTGGGTGTGTGGGTGTGCGGGTGTGTGGTAATGGAGCAGGTTTAGACCTGCCTTTCCCAGGCTTTGCAGTCAGCACACTCAGTGGGAATTGCTGCGCTGAATTTATCAGCAGTTTTGCTTGATAACATTTGCAGAAATATCACACAGTGGGAATATTTGAAATCAAGGCTTGAAAACAAGTTCGCATATTATCGTAATGGTCATTGTCTCTCGCACTTCCCGTTGAGTCAAAACAAGCCCATTAAAGAGGAAGCACTTTTTATTATTAAGGGAACAAAGCCTGACACTTAATTGAATTCTCACTCACCTTCAGCAGTGGCAGATATGGAAGTGATTCCTGACTGATGTCCAATTCAAATTAGCAATGAATTATTTAGAAACTGCACAATGTAACACTTTCTGTTTTATACAGCTTCATCTGCTGTTCTGTACAGGATTGATATTTTTTGTTCTAGTGATTTATACATCAGTATGGACAATGCCGTGGGAGTTCAATGTTCGATCACCAGGTGCTCACGGCTACATGGCTCACAAACTCTTATAGCTTCTTATGCAAAAAGCAAATGAAACAGCCTGTTATAAATTGCTTAATATACGTCTGCATTTGAGTACTGCCATTATTTTGGATGTTGAATTTATGCACATTGAGTTATTTATCATGTTGAATGAACGTTTATGCGTACAGGGAGTTCTACATGTGGGGCTTAACTGTGGTAATAATTAACCACTTCCCTTTTCTGGATTCTTAATTTCACTTTATGTCTCTAGTTTTCTAGTTTGGCTAGAAAGTGCTTTACTGTGGAACAGATTTAACAAGCATGACAAATCAAAAGACCACTCCAACTTTAAAATTTGTTTCTTGGCAGTGTGGACTAAATTACTAAAGACAGCCTGATAAAACAGAAAGCACTCCCTCTCTCTCTCTCTCTCTCACACACACACACACACACACACACACACACACACACACACACACAGAGCGAGAGAGAGAGAGACAGAAGTGTCACAACATTAGCATCATGCGTTGAGATAACTAAATAAATGTAAATAAATTGGCATATCTACATCTCTCTCTGATTGTAATCTGGTTTTAATGTTATAATCGGATCATGTCCTTATCTCAGTAATTCAGCGGAACGCAGCATATTTAATAGGAGAAAGTTGGGATGTGTGTTTTTACAAGTCTGTATTCTTCAAGAATCACCTCAGATCAGCAACTGAACGCATATTAAATGTACTCACACACATTACTTTTCTATTTAATTATACTTATTCATTAAATACAGTAACCCACAAACCACCACATTGCACCTTCTGTTAGCTAAAATTACTACATGGTAGTTGTAAGAATCCTAATTGAGCAACACTTGTTTTGTGGATGCTCCACTGCATTAAATATGAGTATAAACAGATAAAAAGTATTGTTATCTGTTTATACTCATATGTTCTCATGCTCATGCTCATACGTTTATACTCATATGTTCTTTAATAAATAAAAATTGTAATTGTTGGCCATTTGCTGTGGTATAAGGGATGTGATGTTACAGGAAAAATAATCAACTTATGGTGGGTGGTAATGTCATTACAACACCCTGTCGCTGATTATTTTCCTATAACAGCACACGCTGTTGTGTTTTATTCCTTATTTATATAATTAATCCTGATGAAGTTAGTGTGTGATGTCCTTCAAATCTGACTGAACCCTATTCCATATTCAAACTCTGCCATTATAAATACTTATTATACTTATTAAACATTTAGCTTTGAGCTCCCTTTGCTGTTCTTTTAAATAAGGCTTATTGCGAACTATATGTCAGTGTTATAGTAAAACCGTGACATTAATTGCTGGTTCATATGACTGTAGTAGGAGTGTTAAAGCCGCACATGGACATTCACGTGGAGATAAAGAGATAAACACAACTCGGCCAGGTCTGCAGGCTGGACTCTGAAGCGTGCTATGTGATCCCGTCTTTTCCCAGAAGGAATAAGGAAGATTAAAAAGCTTTGTGTGGTGAGGAGACTCCGAGACCAGCGGGTCTGCTGGAAATAGCTGTTCTCTCAGTCCACATGCTTTATTCAGCAAGAGTCGCACAGCAGACAGTCTTGAGGAGACAGACAGACTGCCTGCTTTGATAACTTGGCGTACTGTCACTATAGTTCTGTGCCCTGTGACCCTAACAGCTTTAAGGGAAACCTACGTGTTCTTCAAAGTCATTTCTGTCTACTGCATCAGTAGCATATGAGTGATTATCACTAACAGTTTCAGCATGTGTTTTTTTCTGTGCTAAGAAAGACATGCTTACTCAAAACTGATGATGTTTAAGGATATAAATATGTATCAATGAATGTGTATCATAGTTTTGTAGAATGCTTTAATATATTCATCAGTCAAAAGTATTTGTAAAGTTCAGAGGTGGCACCACTTTTTCAAAGAGAAGAATTTGTGATTGTGTTACGCATAGATACCACAAAACCTAAAAAAGCCCAGGGTAACCAAAATAACATTTTTACTGTATTGCTCCAGTGTTGGAAAACTGGATATAATTGCATAATAACAGCTTTAGTAAGACATTCTGTCTGGTCTGTCTCATCTTAAGACTTTTATTGTGAGTGCAATGGTTGTAGTTTCAGTCACTTATTTTCAAAGTTTTTTGATGGAATTTGATAACTGCCTTGACTGGATTTCTCAGTACAGGGAAACATGTTGAAATGCGTGCTTGTGGTAATCACACAGACGCAGTGGTACATCTTGACACTGTAAAAGTGACCTTGCGTTTCAGAAAGGAGTTTAGAAACGATTCCAGAATAAAATGCGGTGAAGCTGGTTTTGTTTATGTTTTGGTGAGGTCAAATTGTGTAATGTTATTGAAACTTGTAGTGGTAGTGGAAACTGTCTTACTCACTTAATAATTATGTTCAGTGTGAATGGTTGTAGTGTGTTTTTATGCACTATCCAGGCAGCTTCTCAGTTTTTAGTTTCAAAAATCTCACAAGGAAACAGCAGGAATGAAAAGCTTTAATACGTCGTTCATCCTTCGGCCCTTCTTTCCTTCTCTTCACCATTTCCCCCAAACTTGTCTTTCTCCCCTGAAATCTTGAAAGTTTGAAGACAATCTTGTCCCGTGTTTATGCCAACCAATTAAAACCACAAGTCGAGGGCTTGAGGCTTCCCGTGGCTCATGGGGCAGTAGTAAACCCCCTCACTGTGTTTAATCAAGCCCAGGTGCTTTCACTGGCTTAAAGAACCTTGAGGAAATTACTGTTAGAAACCTGTAATTAGTGAGAGCAGAGCAGAGGAGGACAGCACCCGTCTTCCATTTACACTTCAGCATGGTCCAAGTGTAGATTAAACCTCTCGAATTACGATGAACAATAGGCCTCATTTATCAAGCTGGATATGAACAGATTTATTCGCAGGAGCATGTACACAAGAAATGTAATCTTCATGAAAATCCCGCTATTTCGGAAAAATATTTGTATCCTTCTTGCTCCTGAGTTTGTGTACATTTACTATCTAATATAAACCTCGACTGATCAAATCATATAATTGTCATGGACTACTGCAATTTTTTATATGGATTATGCTGTCAAGTTTAATTCGCTTATTTATTTACATTTACAGCATTAGAATAGAAATATTAGTTCACTAGATCAGGGACTAAGAATATCCTCGAGATAAAACCCTGTATTTCATTTACACACACAAATTTAATGAAAATTTTGTGAAACCCAGTCGTTTCTGTTAGGCTACTAATTTATATTTGGCGTACATGTGAATGAAAATAACTTCCACTTCTGCCTTTGAGAAATTCCTTTTCTTTCGCAGTTTAGTCATCATTTCATGTTTCAAGCCCTCTGTATGCTTTACCTTTTTTGGAGTTCTGTGGGCGTCACCAAATGCAAATGAGCTGTGTCTTGCGGGTATGAAGAAAATCAACTTTTCCAAAACTTTCATAAATCTGGTGGAAATCTTTAGTTTGGTATGGCTTACGCAAACATTTACACACAATTTTACTGAAAGATTGATCAAATCTGTGTGTTTCTTCATACTCCTGTATATAATTTTCTGTAATTTTTAACATGTAACTGGTAACTTTTTTGCACTGATAATATTTTGTTGGAATTATGAAGTGAGCAAGAGCCTCTCGCCTAACCACACTTTCATAGCATGTTAATATACAAACTCGTATACAAACCTTCACACGCTGTCAAACTCAATATCCTGAAGAGTATTGATGCAGGGAATATGATGTACACAGTGCAGTTTTTTTCTCATCCAGAAATGATACACTCTATCAGAGAACAGAGGGAAGAAATGAGAGTGAGAAAAGTCTGAAGTAGAGCTGGGTGATATGACACAAATGTCATATTGCTGAACCTGAAAACATTTACACAATACACAATATGTATCACAATTAGTTTAGTATTGGTTTTACTATTGGTATTGGTTTATTAACAAACCGCCAGCAAATAGTGGAGCTGCATTACAAAACCTGTGAAGTGTTGACTTCGATGATACTTTTATTTCATGTTTACAAAAAAATTTAACATAGAAAATGAATAAAAACAACAAAAAAAATCTACACAAAATTTTGACCTAAAGAACAACTTCAAGAAAAGATTCAGTACAACATTTTAACATCAGAGCAGCTTCTTCCAATCAGAGATCGTAATTTTTATACTGACAATACCCACTTTTAATTTAGAAAAGTATATTATGACATAATTTATCACAATAGCAATTTATCAGTTGTCATATTGTCCAACCCAAGTCTGAGCTATATGTATATATCTGTATACACTTCTATGCAAAAGTCTGGGTACCCCTGCCCTGTTATTTCTTTTAAATAGTTTGCTGCAGCGCTTGTGTTTACTCCTTTTCACCTAAAAATTAAACAAAATATGTAATTTGGTGACGGATGCCCAAACTTTTGCATACAACTGTATAACTATATGTAAAAAAAACCCTAGTTAGTGGGAGTTACAGTGTGGAAAGGGGGAAAGTATGCTGAACAGTGATAAATTAAGGAGCAGTGATAAATTAAGAAAAGAGAGATTTCCTCTTAGTCACTGACACAGTACCACCTTGTACCTGTATTGCACAGACGTTTCCACATCCTATATCCAGTAAAACACACACACGCACACTTCTGCTGTTGTAGCCCACAAGGTTCAGAGTCTTGCACATTTAGAGAAGCTTTTCTGCTCATCATGGTTGTAAAGAGTGGTTATTTGAGTTACCATATCCTTCCTGTCAGCTTGAACCAGTCTGGCCATTCTCCTCTGACCTCTCTGGTCAACAAGGCAGTTTGTGCACGCAGAAGTGCAGACGCATTTTGCTTTTTGACCCATTCTGTGTAAACTCTAGAGACTTTTGAGCATGAAAATTGCAGTTTCTGAAATACTCAAACCAGCCTGTCTGGGACCAACAACCATGTAATGGTCACTGAGATCACATTTTCCACCATTCTGATGTTTGATGTGAACGTTATCTGAAGCTTTTGACCTGTATCTGCATGATTTTATGCCGTGCCACATGATTAGCTGATTGGATAATTGCATTTTAGTGACCAGTGAGTGTATCTATATATCCAAAATATGTGTGTACATAATATGCATTATGCCCAGGTCAATTTCTCAGATACCTCTTGGCCCCCAACCAACCCAGACTCAATTTCCTGAGTTGTCCTGATGTGATGGCTAGACGGTTAATTAAATTCACTAGTGGTTGTTCGCCATCAGTTACACAGCATGAGGCAAATGAAGCGAAGTGACCATGGGATTTTTCATTTCAGCATGAACATCGACTGGCCATCCCAGGCTGGAGGGCGTCAGGCCTTTTAAACGATTTTTTTTTTTGCTCTCAAGAAAAGCCTTTGTTTGAGATCCAAGGCTTGATTTATTGTTCTCTGTAACAAAGGGCTGGCTTCAGTGCGTTCTGCTCATTGCCTGTCCAGTCAGGCTCACTGGACTCATGATTTAACTGCAGTTCATCATGTAAGATCACTTATCTTCATTAAGCCTCCCTGTGTACTACAGGCGCCCCTACACTCTTCCCATCATCCTACTCTCTCATGCTCACCACTCTTTCATTTATTCTGTTATTTTTTCCCCTTCAGTTGTTGATGAGCAGGAAATAGGAAGTTAACCCCATAGTAACCTGCTGAGGGAGTGTGTACGTGTGTGAGTGTGTGTGATGGTGGACTGTAGCTATAGAAACTCTTCCCATGTGAAAAGCCCTCATGTGGACGGAGAACTTGCTTCTGTAATCTGCACAATCATAGAGTTGTCTCAGGTGAATACATTAGACTGTATGATGCATTAACACTTTTTGCATTTCACGCATAGTCTCTCTTATCAACACTCATAACTGACACATGGAGGCTTACTGCTATGCTTCTGTTCAAAGCATTTATTCAAGTTCACTCTCTATCTACTGCATCTGTAAAGCATGTGTGATTATGAATTTCAATGTTTCTCTGCTCTGGGAAAAGAACAGAAAACCTGTTTATTCAAAACTCGCTTATAATGGAAGTCTAAGGGCAGTGTTAGGGCAGTTACTGAATGATTAAATTCACACCTATATAACATGAATTAAAAACTACAGTCTAACAATAAAAGTCTAAGGATAAGACAGACATGAGAGAAAGTCTTATTTAAACTGGTTCTTATGCAGGTTTATCTAACTTTCTCACCCCATAGCAATACATTAAGAAGTTTAAAGTACTTATTTTTTCTCCAAGTGTAGGTTAAGGGGTATTTGTGAATCGTCAGATGTTCATAACATAACCAAAATACCCTGAAAAATTCACAAGAGACTTACAGAAATATATTTTCACACATGACAGAAGTTAACAACTGCCCTTTGGCTTCAGTTGTAAGTAAGTTTCAGGTCACCAAGATTTCAAAGCACGTATTGAAACTCTTGTCTGCTGTAAGCGATTGTATGCTACAGAGGTGATAAATAGATTTTACGTTGAAAAACACTGCAGTTTTCCTTTGACTGAAAGCGAGGATGTAACTGATTATTTTCTCTCACTGGGGGACAGAAAGTGGTCTGTCTCTACTCACTGTGTATTTGGTTGTTATTCTTCAGAATGCCGAGGGCTGATAAGTCAGTGTGTGTGATGAGAGACAGCAGGCAGTGACCAACACGGTCCTCCTCCACCATTCTGCATTATTATACCACAGTTATGATATTACACCAACATCCTTTTAAAGTGCCACGGGCCTTCATCGATGATGTGGCTGTGATAAAGTGACAGAATTTTCCGAATGTCTGAGTGTGCGAAACGGCGCAGGCAGCAAAGATTAGATAAAGTGAATTTAAGATTGAGAAAGGCAGATGATGACTACCTTTAAGAAAGATTTTATAAGATATAAACAGAGAGGGTGGAGGGAGAGGAAAAAAAGTGTACTCCCACTGTTTTTCCACTGGCAGCTGTGCATCGGTGAATACCATATCTGTATCTCATATCACCTACTTGTGTACTATTTGAAATAATTTATGAGTATACTCAACTGTCCAACATTCATATTGAGAAATACAAACAAATGGTGGACTAAATGTGCTGAATAAGTGTGGAGCAAGAGATGCTTTCTGGGCTAAACTGTACCAGAGTGGAAGGGGAGAGGGCTGTAGCAGATTTCAGGCAGAACCAACAGCTAGTATGTCTGAAGTGTCACTTCTGTATCCATCTCAGATCTGTAATTGTTGATCAACGGTACATAGAAATGAAAACATCATAGTACAGCAAATGTTGTTGGTTAAGTCAGGTAAGCTTGCATTAGCTAGCACCGAACTCCAGCACTGTTGTTTACATGACATGCACTTTTAACATCACTTCCCTTAAGTATAAAAATGGTTTGAATTTTAACAAGCCTCTCGTACAAATCCAAATGTTCTAAACATATGTTCTAAATAATAATCTTCTAGATCTTCTAGTGCTAGTTAATAGTAAGTGATTTGACACACAGCTCATGACCCACCTCATTTGCAGTTCAGTAATACTAATGAAATTGCAGTATCCATAGTTTTATAATTAGGCTTCTGTTCATTATCACATGTCCCACATGTCACATGAGAAGGAACATGTCTCATTTCAGGCATCTCTCATTATCTAGCGCACACACACACACACACACACACACACACACACACACACACACACACGTGTCTGTTTTAATCCTACAACACATGAACCGGAAATGGAAAGGCTTCTCCTATATTACTGCTTTAAGATTCTTGAAACCAGCAGTTAAGCTTTGAAATATGCCGACTATGTCCAGCATCATGAGTCTGGTCATGGCTATAGGATTTCCTCATGCAACAATTTAGTCACACACTAACAGTCATTAACAACATACTCTTTTACTCACGCACTTACTCACACACACACATACACGCGGTCCTTTAACTGAACATGCATTGTTCCAACTGATATGAACATCCTGTTTCAGCTTATTTGTTTGGGTTGTGAGTTTATATTGACTGGGCCGGATGTGAGTTTCAAGTTTTGACTTGTGAGTTTGTTCCTAATTATTTGAAATGATGTTGAGATGCAGCAACATGTCAATGTGTTAAGCAACTCTGTACAAGCTTGTGTAAGTCTGGAGAGGAAGAGAAGAGATTAGCTAAAGAGATAGTAGGTCAGTCTGGATTTTTGACTCTGACCTTTAGCTTCTTACTTCCTACTTCCTGTTTGAACATAATTACTCTTTCCGTCTTTCTCTGTTTTATCTCAGTACCAGCAATTAGTATAATAATAGTATAAGAAGAATAGTATAAGCTCATGTTAAACGCTGTGAACATGTAAGTAAAGCACTATAAAAATGTAAAATTATTAATAATAATAAATATATAAACCTATTGTTGAAATGCTCAAATCATTTACTAGACAATAAACAAAGCTCTCTAACAAAAATTATGAAAAGAAATAATGTACAACTACAACTCATTATGAACATTGTCAATATTACTGTGTTCCATTACTGAACATAGTTTCTAATAGATCGCGGATTAAAGCTTTCTTTGGTGGATAGTGATTAAAATGTAATGGTGAAGTGGATAATTTATATCAATAAACTCATTGAGAATAAATTATTATTATAAATAAATTATTATTATTATTGCCTGCATACAGTACTGTGCTAGACAATCACAGGCATCTGTTAGCTTATGTATAAAGAGGAAGTAGATCAAACCATGTTAGTCATGCTTCTAAAAACGCCTGAAAATCTGGAACGGTTCATAGCTATTTTCAAACCGGCCATCAAACAGATTGGAGCGGCAAATATTGACACAGATATCGCAATATCTGATGTTTCTTCTCATTAGGGCTATATGTCAAAGTCTCGGGATTGTTGAACAAGCTACTTTAAAACTACAGTTAGCTATTTTAATAAGTACTGTCTCTATAAAAAACAGCTCCATCGTTTTGACTTGAAAGTGAAAGCTTCCTCCAGTTAACCATCAAGAATATCCTGATGGAATAGAAATATAACTCTTCTCCATTACATGGCTGATAATTGTTTAACACTACTTAATAAGAAGGAACAACACTTCAACCTTGCTACTGGGAAATGTAGTAAAAACGATGGCGATTGTATCCAAGACATAATGCTGTGTGGCTATCATCTTCTCAAATCGGGTCACATCCTGACAACTCCCACCTTTTCACACTACTGGTTAAATCTCTGTTTTGGAGAGTGTTTTTCTGAGACTTCTGAGTGCCTTTTTTTTTTTTTTTTTTTACCTTCTGAGGAATGATCTTAAGGAAACGTAATCTAGTCTTGAGCTCTCTCCTTCAAGTGTGTTCAGCTGTCCTGTGACTTGGCATGAGCAGCCGTTTGGAAAGATAAGATGACTTCACATGTGATGGACAAAGCACATGCCTAGCAGATTGGTTAGCTGTCATGTGAGAGGAGAGACTTGGCTATGAATGAAGTGGGAGAAATATTACGTTAAAAAATTGTGGCTGGAAGTTAAGCATTGGATATGTCTTATAAGAGTGACTTTTCTACCCTACAGTAACACAGAGAATATATATATATATATATATACAGTATATATATATATATATATATAATGTGTGTGCGTGTGTGTATATATGTGTGTATATATATGTGTGTGTGTGAACTAAATATATTCTTGTAATTTGATGGAGGTTATTTTAAGAATAGAGGATGTTGGAGGTCGAAGTGGTTGAGTGTTACATGCGCTGCTGCTCAGAAAACCTAGTGCATGCATTCATGCTTGTTCAATAATACTACCTTCTGGATCTACTTGTCTATACATGTCACTTCATTTATACTGTATATACTGCAAATTATGGTTATGAAGATTCATTCTGTGGTCCTATATATTTATAGTAATGTGCTACACTTGTAGCACAGAAATGGTAGGTTTGTACACTGCTCTGGTCTTCAACTATTGCACTTTATACTGTATGGTACTGCATTCAGAGCAACTGTTTTGTCTTGTGGGTCGTGTTATGGTGCTGTAGACGCTATATTTTGTCCCACTCTCTGTGTGTATACAGAGGGGATGTCAACAAATACTGAACTGGAACTTTGACTTGACAGAATTTATTGCTTTTTCCTGTAACATCACACATTTTGATCTTTGGTTCCGTGTTACTGTTTAGTACAGAGCTGCCTAGCAGCAGAAGACCCTTGGGGAATAGTTAAGAGAGTCTGAGTGTGTGTGTTGGAGAAGTTTGTCTCGGAGCCTGCACATAGCAGCCAGTTATTATCCCTCGTCTTCCTCCGTGATGAAGGAAGTCATGTGATATGGGGGTCAGATGAGTGCAGGAGCTGAGATTGACCCACCCTCATACTGTCAGGTCACACTCAGAGTGAGTGAATGCTGCCTGGAGCGCACACACACACACACGCACACACACACACACAAAACAGACATACACATGGAGACAAGCGCACGTTGATGCAGACTTGCTTTAGCAAACTCTGTACTGATTAGCCTGTTAAGACGCATGCTAACACGCCCCCACTGACGCATATAACAGCTAACTGGAAAGTTTTTCCCAGTCATTCTGATTCACATTAACACAAAATGAATCATACAGACACACATGATTAAGTGCCACACTCTCATTTGGCTTTGGCCTTGGCCATGCTGTGTAGTTATTGTGTCCTCAGGCAGTAAATGTTAGTATTGGAATTTCATAGAATCTGGAAAGACATGGATTATGATGAATTTTTTTACAGAATTAATTTACTTCATGAGGAATTAACTTTCTTGAATAAGTTCAAGTGTGTGACTCATTTTAAGTCCTGACTTCCTTCTCTCTCTCTCTCTCTCTCTCTCTCTATCTCTATCTCACACACACACACACATACATACATACACATACTCAAAGGGTGTCTTAAATGGCCAACTTTGTGAATCTGTGATGTTTAAAGTTAGGTTTACTGAGCAGCTCATTAGCTTGTTAGTTAACTACCTTATCTGTCTTTACCATCTGGGAATGCTTCTGTGCGTCAGACCCATAGACCGTATGATCAGATCAAGTTCTGCATTGCTAGAGGAAACTCTGGAATTGGTTGAGAGAGTCAAATCAAAGGAGGAGTGTAGATATTGTTAGAGGTCCGTTCATTTTCTATGTGCACGTTCAACACAGAGGCGAACCGTTTCAGTAAGCGTCAAAGTGACAGAAAAACAGGAGTCAGAAAGTGACAAAGTGACAGAAAAACAAGCGTCATTTTAATGCCTCGGTTCTATTCAAATTAGGTAAATCTGAGTTGGCGAAGAGACAGATCCAAACGACTGGCTTAAATACTTACTCAGACAGATGCTGTGGCACGTGTGGTCCAACGTTTCTTCAGTTCCCCAGTCAGAACTTTAGTTTCCACCTGCAGTTAGTTCACATTTAAAGTCTGATATGCAAAAATGAAAGAGAAACTTATAAGCATGGTTTCGTCTTACGCTCTCATATACAACCTCTCACTGAATATGTATAGAGACATTACGAAGGAAAATAAAGCTTGGCAGGAGGTAGCAGAGATTGTTGGTGCTTCTGGTGAGTGTAATAGCACAGTTTAGATCTTTTGTTAATCTGATAGTGAAGCTAGCATGTAAATCAAACAAACAATTTTCACACTGACTAGTGCATTATTTAATCTGGGTTTAAAAGCTATATATTGTGTAACTACTACTGTTTCTCATTCTCAAACGCTGGAGAGTAGCCATCACTACTTGTTGCTTTCTGGTGTGAACGTAGGGTTCGTTTCTGTGTTTCTAATAAGCGTGTGTAATTCAGAGAAATCGAGGGAAATCAGGAACAGAGCCATATTGTGGCAGTTTCAGTATACAACTCTGTTCCTGAGTGAAAGGTCGTTTGTGTGAAGAGTGACTGCTTGTGTGTGTGTGTAAGAGTGAGAGAGATTTGGGTAGGGGGCAGTTGGGCAGGTGCAATGACAGCTGGTGTGGGCAGCCCAAACCGAGGGGGAGGAAGAGAGGAACGAGTGAACATGGCAGTGGAAAAGAGGACGTGTGAGTGCCGCCAGCAGCACTTCCAACCAGATTTAATTTTCCACTGCAGAACACGGAGAGTGTTTTTAAGCTTCAAGGACGTTTTAATGTTCATTAAAGCAGTATGGCTTTTAATTTCACTCTTGTAGCATTGGCTGTATTTGCCACTGAGTAACTATTCAGGATCGACAATGGGGTTGTGTGCATGTGCGTGTGTGTAGTGAGAGAGAGAGAGAGAGAGAGAGAGAGAGAGAGAGAGAGAGAGATGGGGTGGGCTGAAGAAAGAGGAGGACTATTAACCAGCCTTCACTGAACAACACTTTATGGAAGGGAAAAGAATAAAAGCAGTAGAGGGAGGAGAGAGAGGAGAGAAAGTGCAGTGTGTAATTTGGGTTTGGCGTTTCCAGTCGTGTGCGCTATTTTTACACCCGAAATGAAGCGCACATCTAAACTACACATTCAACAGGCAGATTACAGCGCAATGAAACTAGTAGGACAAATGAAACATGGAAGTGAAATGGAAGGGAAAACAGAAACAATATTAGGAAGGATGAGCTAATGGCTGCAGGACGGCATGGAGACAGCAGACGTGAGGACGAGGCGAGCCAAGCGAGAGGAATGGAAAACACACACAGAGCCAGTGACAGCTGTATGTGCAAACTTCACTGAATCAACCATATTAACACAGCAGTAGATGGAAATGACAATGTTGAGCAAACAAAGGGATAAAATCAAATTAAGGTTGATTATGTCTTAAAAAGATTTCCTATGCTTCCTTAAAGGCATTAGTGGAGGAAGAAGGCTCTGAGAAAGAAAGGTTAAACTGAAGCACCTTCCACACACATTAATCTATCAGTTCTGCTCTATAGTCTGTTTTACTGCTGAGCCTTGGGGAGGTTTTGGATTCTGTCTCATGTCAGATTAGTTTTTGTTTTTAGATCAAGTGGCATAAATAGCCTACATGAGCTAATGTTAGTTTCCAGCTCTTATCAACATTTCTGGTCAGCTTTGTAGCAAAGAGTTCTGGGCTCTGTGTTCACATGTAGCTAGTTGTTGGGAACTCAAAATCATTTACATTCTGAAGGAAAATGGTAACATTTTACTCACCATTAGCTGTATATAAATATGGCCCGGACTGAACCATTTGCACTTTTTATGGGGGTGGTTAGACTGTAGGCAGAGGGCTGGGTGGAAATTTCAGTCTACCAACTTATTTATTCTACCAAAATCACTTTCTTTGTGACTTAATGAATTACTAGAACCAAGAATCTGCCAGTTCATTTAAAAAAATGTGATAAAATGTGGTCCAGCTTCCCAAAGCACTGTGGTGCCAAAAATGCCTAAACTGTTGGAGAATGTGAAGTGATGCACTACTTCAGTGTTAAAACGGCATGCATGCTGATGATTGTCGATCTAATGTCACAAAAGTAGGCCAGATGGATTTTGGGTGATGTTTGTCTGACAAACTTTGTTTGGAGCTTTAGTCAAGTCCTAAATTTTTAATTGTCGGTATTTATAATCGTAATCAGAATTTTAATGTTGATGTTTCATTAATTGAACAAAATCAAATGCAGTATTGGTGAGCTTAGCTAAAGTTAAATAATTGACTAATGCTAGATGTCGGTGTTTATTTATATGTTTGAACTGTTTGGCTCTATGCTGTGGTAATATATCCATTTAATTATTTATAGTGAAAACAAAAGATATATCCATGTAAATATAAGAGTATAAAGTGGGTCTCTGGAGGACTATTGGGGCTGCACATGAGAGTACACTCCCAGTGCTGGTCCCAAGTCCGGATTAAATTGGGGAGGGTTGCATCAGGAAGGGCATCCGGCATAAAAACTGTGCCAAATCAAATATATGTGGCCCGAAAGAAGAAGAACAACAACAAATATAAGCTTGTAAAGTACAGTGTGGGAGTAAAGATTGTTTTTTTTATGTTCAAAGTACAATTTTTTATACAAAAATGTATAAAAGAGTGCAAGGTCATGTTATGTTTTCATGTACACTATATGGCCAAAAGTATGTGGACACCTGACCATCACACCCATATGTGGTTCTTCCCCAAACTCAAATTTGGAAGCACACATTTGTATAGAATGCCTTTGTATGCTGGAGCATTACAATTTCCCTTCACTGGAACTAAAAGGCCAAACCTGTTTCAGCATGACAATGCTCCCGTGCACAAAACGAGATCCATGAAGACATAATTTGCTGAATTCGGTGTGGAAGAACTCGAGTGGCCTGCACAGGTCACTCACTCTAACGCTCTTGTGGCTGAATGAGCAAATCCCCACAGGCACGTTCCAAAATCTAGTGGAAAGCCTTCTCAGAAGAGTGGAGGTTATTATAACAGCAAAGAGGGACTAAATCTGGAATGGGATGTTCAGAAAGCATGAGTTTTGTGGACATCTGTCATAGTCAGATGTCCACAAACTTTTGGCCATATGGTGTATTACATTTCACATATTTTTAAAGACCAAAAAAAAAAAAAAAAAACCCTGTAGATTTAATTTCAGGCCAGAATGTTGCATATTGTACATGATCACCTTCATCATAGAGACCTCTTGTGGTGAGCAGCTGCTACTACACTGTTTTTGTAGCAAAGATGATTTAATCCTATATCTATTCATCACTTTTAAGCATGTGTTTACATAGGCATAACATATCATTTTTGTTTGGCACAAATCATAAGTGCAGATCTCTTACCACTGTCTTTCTGTGTCCCTTTCTTTTTGTGTGTGTGTGTGTGTGTGTGTGTGTGTGTGTGTGTGTGTGTGTGTGTGCTACAGGAGGAGGCGATTCCTGAACTGGAGATAGATGTGGATGAGTTATTGGACATGCAGAATGATGAGGATCGCGCTGCACGTGTTAAGGTACTGCGACTCACATCCTCTACCAATGTCATTTTATTATTTTTACAGTACTTTTAGGAAGGATTGTTTTTATTAACTGAATATTTCTTCTGTTCTTTCACAGGATCTGCTGGTGGACTGTTACAAACCTACTGAAGTAAGCACATTTTTCAGCCAGCAAGTTACAGTGAAATAAATATGTTTTTTTCCCCAGTTATTTTTTTTTTCCTCTTTTGGCCGAAAATTGAAAGTGTGTTTTTTTTTTTTGGCTGAGATTTTTTCCCTAATAAATATACTTAGCTGCTGTTATCTGGACCCACATTGATAGATGTTATTTCATATTAGTGAACTCAAAAAAATCTCCATTATGCGTGAACGTGAGGATGCTGCACATCAGTTAGGCCGAGAGCTCAAAACACCTGTGCAACCATCAGTCATTGTTGATTCACATACTGATTGGCTCATCTGCCATTTTTATTAAGAAAAAAGTAGACTGCTCTGTTGGCATATTTTTGTGTTCCACTGGTAAAATGCGAAGCTCCTGCGCAAAATGTGTAAAGGTTGGCAGGTCTGAATATATAAATATTTAAATATTTATATGGTATTTTCCATCTGACCCGTGCCTCCCCATGCCAATTCCCCACAGTTTGAATACCTCTAGTCTAAGTTAAAAAAATGCTAACATAATGACTAGGTTAGAAAGCAGTACAATATAATTAAATGGCAAGATAGTTCACAAATTAAATAGATTAATATAGACTAAGGGAAATGAAAGAATATAAAAAAAAAACCAGACACGATCTGTCCAGGCTACTGACGTGTCCACCCTGCAGCAATAAAGTATTTTAATGAGAAAACCTAAAAACTTAAGTTACTTGATACAGTGAGTAATAATGACAATTGACCGTACACATAATACATCGAAAAGTGTATCATTATATTAATATTGCAATATTTTTATTATTTGTCATATTCCCCAGCCCTAACAAATATATTTTGCCAGCATTTTTATTACTTTAGTGAGTACAGGCACAATATGCAAACCAGCTGCTATATTGGAGTCCCATTTGTGCAAATCTTTTGAAAAGCTGTTAATCTTCTGTCCCTCATTCTTCCTGTCCCCCCCCCCCCGCAGGACTTCGTAGTCGAGTTGCTTGACAAAATCCGCGGCATGCAGAAGCTCAGCACACCTCAGAAGAAATGATGCACCTATAGCCTCGGCTCCTCCTCCTAACCCTCCCCCAGCCAATCCCAGCTTCTTCCTCTGCTTCGCCAGGTGCTCGATCACATGAGGTGGAGGGGGAAGTGAGGTGACTGGGGAATCTAGCCAGTCAGATTCTTATAAGCAGGGCTTATTTTTGTTTTCTTCATTTTGTTAACTTTATGGTATATTATTTTTTTTCTAAAAGGGGAAAAGACTTCATAGTGTTTTGAAGCATTTGTAGAAATCCTAGCAATATATTTCTACACATACATTTTTAGATGTTAGGTGACTGTGTGAAATTTTGCTCTGATGCAATACTGTACGCGTGTCCCCAGTGGACAACACTCGCTTCAAACATGCTGTTTGTAATTCTCAAATGTCAAAATGTTATGACCCTTACTGCAATATAGTAAGTTGGAAAAAGATAAGATATGCGGCCTTGTCCTTTTTTTCTGTTTTTTTTTTTTAAATGTATTCCTTCATTTTATCTTGGGGGTTTTTCATACAGCATGAAAGAGCTTTGCAAGGGAGTGATGTAGATCTGTTCTGGGTATGATCTGGATGAGGATGAGGTGGATGGTAGTGGAAAACTGGAGCTTTTTTGAGACAAGCAAACCCACATACATAGAAACACACGTTTACACACACACATGCAGACAGACGGGCGTCACCCCCCTCAGGGATCAGTGGGAACATATACCACACACCACAGCTGTGGTTATTAGGCCCCAAACTCACACACAGATGTGCACGATGCATGTGGAGCACAGAGGGAGATGACGGCATGCTGGAGAATCTCGTGGCTTGCCATGAGGTCTGCCAGTTTATAAGATCCCGATTAATGTTTTCATTTGATTCTGTTAAATCATCTTCTTTAGAAAGCCATCTGCTTCCTTTCTCATAGCCGATCAAACACAACAATAATAGGGCTAATCACATATTCCATGCCTGTCAGTGGACTGAGTGGCCCAGTGCTTCACTTTCAATCCCCCATTTTTCACATTCATTCAATATACACAAACGAGTGCACAGCCTGTTAATGGGTATGATATGTTATCTTGTAATGACTGTAATTAGTAACTCCACATGATCGGGAGTCAAATACAAGACAGAGAGTCCCTCTAACCACAGCTCCTATGTAGTTCCTACTAATTTGTGTCCTCCTCTCTCCATCCAGCCTTCATCTTTTCCCAGTAAAAATACCCTTTTCTATATCAGACGTTGCCTTAGTACATACCTGTATACTACGTTACACAAACCAAATAAATGGAAGCATTCATTATAAAAGAGCAATTTGAAACTTTTCAGGCTGTAGGGTTCAAAACCTCCTCATAGTACTTTCCTTGATTCTGCTTTCTAGAAAAAATAAGTTGAATCCATTTGAAAGTTGAATACAAGTTGAAAGGTAATTTTTAGATGTGCATAAAATAAAATGGACTTGTCCATTTTATTAGTGTGTGTATTATATCAGGTAAAGCTGTTGTTTTTTTTTCCTACAACAGCACACAGAATATGCTAAAATCATTAACTAAATTTAGTAAGACACATGATGTATTTGATAAAATGCAGACATCTGACATTAGTCTGTAATTGAAGGTCATATTTGGTGGGGTGGGGGGAATTTATGAGAAAATGTAGCAATAAATTTTTGTTAGTTTCCTGGGTTTGTTAAACTTTATGCAACTTTAATAAAAAATATTGAAAATACCAATTTCTGCCTTACAGTGTGTGATGTTTCATTTGTGATACATATTTGCATATAAATTATAAAATAGAGACAAGACAACGGTTCACTTACAGGCATGCACAAGACACATTGCGTCTTCACTTGAGAAGAAGGCTATGTTCTCAGGAATGGATACTTCGAGGTGGAAACAAACATGAAAACCCAGTGTCCTTGCAAAATACTTTTTCTGGAAGCTTGGCAAAATAACAATTATTATCCAACATAAAAACATGGATAATAATGCACATATAATGAAAGACAGAATGTGAATGCTGTCTATGACTCTATACAATGGTTTTCATACAGCCATAGCCTACGGTCCTAGCTTCAGATCTATACACGGGGGATAAAGGAATACTGTATATCTGTATGTACAGTGTTTGGTCATTATGATGAAAGGACACAGCATTTCATTTTTTTAAGAATAGGTTCTCAAACGGTTTACAGTCCCTGATTAACCCTGTTTTTGATAAAACCAAAAACAAAAACATTAACGGGAAAAAAAAAAAACAAAACATCCATGGCTCCCCAAAGTAGAGATTTATTTTACAAACTACACTATATGGCCAAACGTATGTGGACACCTGCCCATCACAACCATATGTGGTTCTTCCTTACACTGTTGCCAGAATTGTCTAGAATGTCTTTGTATGCTGTAGCATTATAATTTCACCTCACTGGACCTAAGGGGCCCAAACATGTTCCAGCATGACAATGCCCCTGACAGACATGATTTGCCAAAGTTGGAGTGGAAGAACTTGAGCACTGACCTCAACCCCACTGAACACCTTTGAGATGATATTGAGCACTTACTGCACCCCACATGGCCTCCTCATGATGTTGGCCTCCTCACCTCAACAACAAAATCTAGTGGAAAGCCTTCCCAGAAGAGTAAAAGTGATTATAACAGCAAAGGGGGACTAAATCTGGAATGGGATGTTTACAAAGCACATAGGGATGTCACTGGTCAGGTGTCCACATACTTTTGGCCACTTAATTTGTCCACCTTGTGGTCCACCACTGGTCAGGTGTCCACATACTTTTGGCCATATTTGTCCACCTTGTGTTCCACCACTGATCAGGTGTCCACATACTTTTGGCCACTTAATTTGTCCACCTTGTGCTCATTGTTTCTGTTGCGGACCAGGATGAAGTGCTTACTGAAGATGAATGAATGAATGAATGAATGAATGAACTTTGATAATGGGCAGCTGTGGTTCTCTGGCTGTGCTTCAGGGATCTGTGGGATTCCCCGGACTTTGAGAACCATGTGTCTGAAGAACTAGCACTACAGCCTGCAGCCTTTTATTCAGTGTTTCTGAGAGAACTCTTGGTGATAAACTCACAACAAAGAACCAGAATAACACCCTTTAGTGACTATAAACAAATAATGACACGTTAATGAAACGTTAATAAACTGAATTATGTGATACATGCGACACTGGAGTGTTTTATGAAAGAAATTAATTCATGATATCATGTAGGCTACTATTAAATGTAACTTAGTCTCTTGGCGGAAGTTCCCGTTCCAAGAAATTCCGCTCCTGTTAGACAGAGATTCGGTTAGCATTTTTCATCTTAATCCCTATTGGACGGTTCTGGGTTGCACATTTCATCGATGAGTCAGCGCTGTACAGTTCTCATGATCCTATTGGACCGCGTGGATTTTGACGTGCTCTCTGATTGGCCAGAAAGCGGAAACGGCTAAGACGACGGGAAGCGAGCAGCGCAAATCCTGAGGAAGTCGAAGTTGTCCTAGTTGGTAGAAATATTCAGGCGCAAATATTTCCGCTGCTGCGCGACTTGAGCACAAACTGAGGCTGAGGTAAGGCTTTTGGATGCTGTTAATGTCGCCATTATTCGAGTCAAGCGCTTTGTGAGTTGTGAACGCAGCACTACAGGGGCTCGGTTTTCACAGCGAGTTTAGGTGAATGATACACACACACACACACACACACACACAGAGCTACACGTCTGCTGCCTCTAAACACAGACAGAAGGAGTGAATTTAACCAGCAGCATGTTGTCAAGCTGAGTACCTTGTAATAGGCCTTCTTTTAATGCATTAAGGCTACAAAACACATCACACAAACACTTAGGCATTATGAGTTGCAAAGGGTTGCCATTACTGAGGGCAAAACCCGCAGGCCATGAGGTCAGTGAGACAAAGCTGCACTGAGTTAATGCCACACTGCTGGGGAAATAAGGAAAAGTTTATCATTTATTACTTGTTTTTGAAATATTGGTCTTTGCAGAAGGCTATAATGAGCACATTAGCTCTAGAAACCAGTATTCTAGTAATTCTAGATGAATTCTACTTAAATGTTTTAATGTTTTTGATGAATCCTGCGATTCAGATGATCCAAGACAGATTCAGTCAAAAACAATGCAGGTTTATTAAAAATGGACTCCTAAGTGCATGACAGTTCTGACTTGCCACATCCTATGATTCAAAAAATCTGACTTGTTCATAGGTGTATGCATAAATATAGGAGACGCACCTATTCCACATGCCAATATCAGTCTTGCTGAAAAAAATTGGAATAGGTGCATCAATAATATTTAGGCATACACCTATACATCTACATAATTCTTTTCATAATTCCATTATGAAAAATGCTATTTGCTTTATTTATTCCTCATCATATATTCTTATCATCAGATTTGACAAATTTTCCACTACAACCCATTGATATGTTTTATGTAAACATGTTATGTTGACTGATATGGCAGATTTTACACAGGAAGTTAGGACTTTCTCTTAGAATGCCAGTAAAAGTCTTGTTGAAAAGTCCTGAGTTCTCGTGCAAAGATCTGTGTCATATCATTCAACATAACATGTTTACAAGAAATACATCAGTGCATTGTATTGGAAAATAGGTAAAATCTGATGTGATACTGATCTTAAAATTTTTAAAAATTTTTTAAATAAAAACATATTTAATGAGGACTATATTAAGCAAATATACTGTGTGTAAGGAATAAAACATGATGGGACATACTGTTACAGGAAAATAATCAACATGGTGGTGTGATGCAGCCTGGAATGAAGCAGAGTTACTGTTACCATACTGCTTCCTCTCCAACCGCTCTCTTTTTTTTTTCTCTTGTGAAGTTAATAAAAGAATTGCTGCTGGTCATGTTACTGAGAAACCACAAAGCCCTCTGTTCTGAAGACTCCTGTTTCAGAAAAAGTTACAGCTTTACCTATGACTGTTACAAAGTGCAGACACTGGAGACTCCTTTCAAAAATGCTAAATAAACACCTTCTCACAAAAACCATCACCATAGCAACAATTACACAGGTTTCTTTTTTTAAAACGGATTGTGTGTATTGTCTGTCTTACAAGTCCCTGTGTAAGTTGCTAGTATAGAAATGGCAACATATTAGAATGAGCACATTAATATAAACAATGCAGTTGGAACTATTGTTCAAGCCATGTTGTTATAGGAAAAAAAAACAACAACTTCTGACCAATCAGAACTGAGCATTCAAAGGCACTGTGGTATATGTTTAAAAGTAGAAAAAAAAAACAAAAAAAAAAACAACACCAGCTCTCGACCAATCACGTGACATGGAAGAGGAAGCAAGGTGACTGGGGAGTCTAGCCAATCAGATTCTTATAAGAATCGACACCTTGTCACCAATCAGAATCAAGCATTTGACAGCACTGTGATATAATATATTAATATAGAAATAAAGGATGCAACAGGAATTTTTTTTGGCACGCTGAATCTATTTTAAGTGTGTAAGACAAGCACAACACAGGAAAAATTATAATTATAATAGAAATTGTCTATACCATGCAATCCTAATGTAAATTAAGAATGAGTTTTTGTACATGGAGTAGCAGCTTAAAGCAGATTTAATAGCACTTTGCGTAATGGGACTTCAGCTTGGTTGTAGTTATCGTCTACCTCACTGTACTTATCATAAAAGTGTATCTGCTTTGGGTCCACATGTGTGTTTAATTTTATACACTATAATTTTGGCAGTGAAGTTGGTAAGGACTTTGCCTTCATCCTAATATAGTGTGTATTGCTCTTTTAATACGCAGTAAATTAAGGGCGAGTGCAGCGGCAATGCCAGCCCAGCCTGCTCCGCGTGAAGCAGAAGAGGAGATGGAGACGGAGCCTGACTCTGAGGTGCCTCACGCTAACGGAGAGACGGAGGAGGAGAGGGAGCGGGAGGGAGGAGAGGCAGAGGAGACAGTGGAGGAGAGTGGAGAGGAGCGAGAGAGTGACCTCGAGGAGAGTGAAGCAGAGGAAGAGGAGGAGGAAGAAGAGGAGAGTTCAGGTGTGTTTATTAAACATATTAACAAAACATTTATTAGCCTGTCTGACGTTCTGTTTAGGTTGAGGTGTTTAGGTTAAGCTGTAGAGGATCTTATGCTGAATGAGGATCAGCTCTCCTCATGCATGTTTAAGCTGATTGAGAATCAGATCGCAGATAAGTGTAAAAGGAGAGTCTTTAATGATTTAATGTTATATCACATAATATCACCTGATCGCAGCTGATGAGTGTGTATGTAATCTTCTGTCAGAGATTGATGATGAAGATTGTGAAAGGAGGAGAATGGAGTGTCTGGATGAGATGTCTGATCTGGAGAAGCAGTTCCTGGAACTCAAAGAAAAGTAAGAGTGTTCTTTGATTGAGTATACAGGACCATATGACACTATTTGCAGATTTCTGGATTAAAATATATGACCTTGTGTTGCTATAGCAATAAAGGGCTATAGATGATGGGTCTGGAAAGCCAGTGTGAGCTCTGTCACTGATTAAATCTTTGTTGTTCTTCTTACTGAATGAACCTGAAATCAAAGATTCCAAAGGCATCCTTGAGAGATTTCATATAATGAAACATGTCTGGAATGAACAGTCTATGATACAGTTATTGAGGGAAATAGATTAAAGAAAAGACGTAACCTCCTTAATCTTACTGGTTATTGAGCCCTCTCTAAGGGCCATAATCCCTGTATCGCTATCTGGCATGCTATAATGAAGAGGACTCGGGAGAGTTGTGAGAAAGAGGTTTAATAACAAATCCAAAAATCAGTGAAAAACAGTCTGAGGTCCAAAACACAGCTATTGTCAATAAGTCCAAACAAAGGTCAAAGTAGTCCTTACACAAAGTAAGGGTCAAGATCACGGAGATAGCATTCACTGGATCAATGACTCAAACAGGAATGTTGGCAAGATTACTGGTGTGATCCAGCTTTACATAGTCTGTAAACAGGAAGTAGTGATGAGTGAAGAAGAAGTGGGAGGCGGGACCTCAGCAGGCATGGCTCTGAAATGTCCAAGGTGGATGTGACACATGCAAACAATCACACTCAGTGCATGATACCGGCATGTTCTCTCTTCTGTCTTCTTTTATCTGTCTATTTTTCCCCCACTCCATTATTTTTAAAAAAGAGCAAATGTTATACATATTTAGGTCCTAACTATACCTGTTGCCATCCAATCAATCGTTACTGTACACGCTGGAACATAATTTCATACATTATTTCCATTTTTTTTTATTTGTTCAATGTCATTATAACCCTTTTAGCACCTGTTAAGATGGATGTGGGGTGTTAGGTGGAGCTGATGTATCTTTAGACACTCTGGAGTTATAAGTGAATAACAAAACCATAACATGAGTGCTTATAGAAGATGCCTACATAAAGTCTCTTTCAAACCAAAGCCTAAAGAGGATTCTTAAAGGAGCAGAAAACATACTTTATCGGAGTAATAATCATAATCATCATAGTTTATAGTTGTATGAAGCAAACAAAGTGGGAAAGAGTCATGGCTGAAGTCTCACACTTTTTTGTTTGGCACTCTGTGTAGGTGCGGTTTATACTGTGTATACAGAGCAAAACATGATGGTGTGTGCTGTTATAGAAAAACAATCTCTAACAGTGTTGTGATGCAATGTAAAGTGTTACCATCCCAAAAGTCTATCATTTTCCATTAACAGCAGGTCCAGACTTTTATTCATCTTATACCACAGCAATTTGCCAATGCTGACCATTTTTTTTTTTTATTGAAGAAAGACGTCATACTGTTAATTCGGTAATAGTTCTATTTAATGTTGTGGAATGTCCTCGAAACATGTTAGCACTTATTTTAAAACTGTTAAACAGTTATTCTCTCACCATCCTTGTTATGCTACCCAGAAAAAAAAAAAACCAAAAAACAAAACATAAAGCCTTTTCCCATTTCAGAAAACTTCAAGTTGCAGCTTGTTACTATAGAAACGATAATGACCTTGTGAGATTTCAACAGCGCTGTTTTATAAATATAATAATAATTATCCTACCTAAAGTTGTTCACAATACATGACATGTGTTTTTGAAGTACTCTATATGGCCAAAGGTTTGTGGACACCTGTGTTTGTGGACACATCTCACTCATATGTGCTTGTTGAACATCCCATTCCAGATTTAGTCCCCCTTTACTGTCATCATAACCTTCACTTTTCTGGGAAGGCTTTCCACTAAATTTGTCACTCGATTTCTTCTACACCAAACTTGGCAAACCATGTCTTCATGGATCTCGTTTTGTGCACAGGGGCATTGTCTTGCTGAAACAGGTTTAAGCCATTCAGTTCCAGTTAAGGGAAATTGTAATTCTATGGCATAAAGACAATACAATCAATTGTATACAATCAAACTTTGTGGCAACAGTTTGGGGAAGAACCACATATAGGAGTGATGGTCAGGTGTCTACATACTTCTGGGAATATAATGTATTTACGTTTGTTAGTTAGCGGTTAATGCACCAGTAAAACACTAGGGCCCCATTCACCCCTATTTACAAAAGCCTGTATTAACCTTTTACAAAATAATGTATTTAACATGGAACAGTACAGAAAATCAAATAATGGGATCCTAATGAGAGCCAGTGAATGACCTGATATTTAACTGTTGAAATCTGACAGTGTGACACTACTGGTTTTGACAACAGGCTCTCGTGATCACTTTAACATCCACCCCAAGTGATGTCCTTTTCTTTCTATCGAACAGTTTGTCAGTGTTTTAGTCGTACTGACTTTGATACACTCAGCACAAGTATGCAGTCATGTCATTTCTCACAGTAATGTGCACATATGGCCACGTCTCCCACCATTACACTGCCCTCTCTGCCCCTGGCAACTCACCCCTGTTCCCTGTTTGGCTGTGTGTAGGTTATTTCGCGAGAGGCTGGACCAGGTGAAAGTGAAGCTGGACGAGGTGCTGACAGGAAAAGCAGGAGAGTACAGAGAGCCACTGGCCACACTTCAGAAAAACATGCAGCTACGCACTCAGGTAGCAGGTAATAATAAATCAGGAACTAATGTAAAAGAATGGCATGTACAGCAAAGAGATATGCTAACTGGCTCAGTTGTAAATGGGATTAACTGTCGAAGCATACACACAGATAGACAGAATAAAACACAATCTGGTGCACTGGGGCACTTTTTGCCAACAAAAGCAAAAACGTGCTTTATTTCTGCACCTGAACTAATGCTTACTTTTACACAATGTTTTGTACGGCACAGTATCACCACCAGCGTACAGAAATTGAATCAGTTTTTTGATTATTTGTGGTGCTTATTTGACAGAGGTGTTTAATGCATTCATAACACAGGGGTGTGCAGATCATAAATTCATTAGCTAGACCTCCAGGCAAGTAAATACTCCAGTGCGCTGCCTAGTCCCATGTTTTATTTGCCTGGAAACCTAACTGACCAGGCTAAAGAGTGCTGGCTAATGTAGTGGTGAGTGTAGCTAATGTAGTGATGAATGAGTATATGATCATGTAGCACGCTGATGTGACAATCAAGTTTCCACTGTCAGAAATAGTCAGCAAGTCGGTGGCTGACATTTTAGCTATGAGATGTGGCGTAAAATATACTATTTGAGTTATTACGTGGCATGTTTAACTGTGTAGTACGCAGGACAATGGCTTTGTGCTACACTTAATTTTGCTCGGTTTCAGTGTTTCCACATATTTGCCTGTTCCAGATTCTTAAAACAGTATCTGTCATCCATGCATGCTAATTAATTCACCATTTAAAAGCCTTTCTACTGTCAAACCACACCTTTTTCAAAGCGTGTAGTGCAGCAGGAGGCGGGGTTCAGTAGCATTTGTACAGCGTTGAAGTCCCTCTCTCTAATCTGAAGCACATTAATTTTAAGCACGCACACAAAAAGCAAAGTTCTGTTCTATATACACTATATGGCCAAACGTTTATAGTCACCTGACCATATGTGCTTTTTGAACATCCCATTCCAGATTTAGTCCCCCTTTTGCTGTTATAATAACCTCCACTCTTCTGGGAAGGCTTTCTACTAGATTTTGGAGCATGGCTGTGGGCATTTGCTCATTCAGACACTGATGCTGGACAGAAGGCCTGGGGTGCAGTCACTGTTCCAATTCATCCCAGAGGTGTTCAGTGGGGTTGAGGGCAGGGATCTGTGCAGGCCACTCGAGTTCTTCCACCCCAAACTTGGCAAATCATGTCTTCATGGATCTCGTTTTGTGCACAGGAGCATTGTCATGCTGGAACAGGTTTGGGGCTCTTAGTTCTAGTGAAGGGAAATTGCAATGGTCCAGCATACAGAGACATTCTATACAAATGTGTGCTTCCAAATTTTGTGGCAACGGTTTGGGGAAGAACCACATATGGGTGTGATGGTCAGGTGTCCACATAATTTAGGCCATATAGTGTAAGCATATAAGGAGTAAGGTTTTTTCCTGGTTGAACCTACTTGTCTGACAGACAACTATGAATTTAAACAAAAAAAACAAACAAACAAACAAACAAACAAAAAAAACCCTAATAGCCTGGAAATGAAATCTGCTTGTCCACCCCTTACAAAGTTGTTTTCAATTCATCACATATTTATTAGCCATGGGGTGAAATTTAAATCCTTTTTTTTGTTTTGACAACTTATTGTTGACAAAATTCAAAAAAGCCTTTAACGTTGAGCATTTTTGTCACAAATTATGTTTCAGCTAATATAAACTGTAATACCTGTTCAGACAATGAACTAGAGTTAATCCAAGCACTTCTTCCATGTTGAATGTAACAGTGCTGCTGCTGCGCTGTAACGATGATTCAGTCACTGTGACTGTTCCTCTCATTTCTCAATTACTGCCAATTCCCATTTGGGCTTAGACTGAGATTAACTGGTCTTGGTGCAGATTTGAATCTACTCACTGTGTGTTCTTCTCTGTAGGTGTTTACAGAGAGCTGTGCCTTCAGGTGATCAAACACAAGCATGAGTGTGAGATACAGGGGGCAAAACAACATCTGGAGGTAACACGATTGAGAAAGCAAAGAACATGCACATGTGCCCACACACACAGACACACACACGCACTATCAGCCTGAGAGCCAGTATGATTTAGTGGTGGTGTTGTAGAAAGTGCCACTCTAAGTAGTTTGTGTTTGGATGCTCACAGAGTGAGAGGATCCTGCTGTTTGACACCATGAAGACAGAGCTTCTGGAAAAGATCCGCAGGCTGGAGGAGGACAAGCAGAGTGTGGACATCACCTCAGGTACGCGTGCACACACACACACACACACACACACACACACAAACACACTACAGAGAAAGCACTATCAAATGCAAGAAAAAACAAATAGAAGTGCACTTAATAAATGAACATCTCTCTCTCTTTTCTCTCAGAGTGGTGGAGTGATGAAGTGAGGATGAAGAAGTGTAAGAAGCGAAGTCACCTAAGCCACCTGGAGAGGAAGAAAAAGCCAGCACTCGTGTCAGGTAACACATCCATCAAGCCATCCTTCTGTAGAGGTGGGCGATATGACGACATCGATTTCGATATTGCGATATATTAACATACTGATACTTTTCTGAATATCATCAGGTATCAATGCTTATTAAAAGCAATTTTTAGCAAAACTTCAGCAAAATTGAATGTTGTGTTGAACATTGAGTATTGTAAAAATGTCAGGTATTGCGATATGATGAGTTTACCATATCGCCCACCCCTATCCTCATGTGTACATACCCATCCCTTTTTCATCACCTCATCCATCCCTGTCATACATGGCCATCTGTCTCTCTTTCTCTCTCTCTCTTTCTCTCTCTCTCTCTCTCTCTCTCTCTCAGGACCCTACATAGTGTACATGCTGAGGGACATTGACATACTGGAAGACTGGACAGCCATCAAGAAGGTAGTCAACTGTCACCACCTGTCCAATCATCCATGATCACAAATCACTTACTGATATTTCTCTCCTGTGTGTCTGTGTGTGTGTGTGTGTGTGTGTGTGTGTGTGTGTGTGTGTGTTGAGATGCAAAATGGAATTTTGATCGCTGTGCCTTTGCCATTATCTCTAGGCTAAAGCAGCACTAATCCCCTTGAAGAAGAAGTCAGACAGTAAGTCCCAGTGTGTGTCGCTTGACAGTTAATCAATGTGTGTGTGTGTGTGTGTGTGTGTGTGTGTGTGCGTGTGTGTGTGTGTGATGTGTGTAACCACAGCTTGTGCTGTCTAACCTTCTAATCCCTAGAAGTGTCTCTCTCTCAATGTCCTATAATGCGGTGCATCAGTCAGCTGTCTCTTTCTCAGTCAGAGGTCAATAGAGAGAGACGCCTGTAAAAACCGTAATAAACTGCCTCATCACTAATGAGCTCTGAACTGCATCATGCCTCCAACAGCCTCTAATTCATTACTTGCAGATTAACTCGATCCCTATCAAAGCCCTCACTATGAGCCAAGACGATTTCAGCCGTAATTTGCTTCTCCAGAAAGTCTCAATGTATATTATGGCTCAAATTAAGACTCTTCTCTCCTTCCCTCTGTGTTTGTTTCTCTGCTTTGCTTGCCTAACTATAATCTATATAACTTTTAATTCAAATCATTCATTATGGTTATTATTATAGCTCAATTACCTCAGAGGATTAGACTGCGAGTGTATGCATGCATTACAGGATTTGTCCTCTACAGCAAATAAACTGGTGTGTGTGTGTGCGCAGCTGGTGCAGAATTTATATATTATAATATCATCTCTAACATGCCTGGGGCAATGTAGCATAAGTAAGAATTTCAGTGGAATGAGTGCAGAACTGCATAGCAGCATCATCACACGAACATCTGCACTCTCTCAAGCACCCCATTAAACTGAGTATGCAGACAAAAAACACCTGGGGCAGGTGGGTCTTGTGTTTGTTCTTTCTTCCTTTTATTTGTTTTCATCCTTTTGTTTGTTCTTTCTTTCACTTGTTCTTTTTTCCTTTTGTTTTATTCTTTCTTCCTATTTGTTGTTCTATCTTGCTTGTTTTTCACCCTTGATTCTTTTTTTTTTGTTATTTTGTTCATTCCTTGGGCTTTTTTCTTTCGTTCTTTTGCATTCATTCTTTTTTTCCATTTTTTTCTTTTTTCCTTTGTTTGCTTTCTTTTGTTTGCTTCTTGCTTTCTTTCGCTTGCTTTCTTGCTTTCTTTCTGAAAAGGGAAAGTTAGCTGAAAAGGGCTCATGCTGTGTCTCATATTGCTACATTAATTAACACTGGCTGCATAATAGCAAATAAGCAAATATTTTCCAACTCATTCTAGTTGAAACTGCCTTTTTTTTAAATCAATGTTCCTTTTTCTTTTTCGTTTGGTCAGCAATGTTGACTGACCCAAATTAACTGGCTAGCTAGCATTGTGAGGTAGCTTGATAGCCAGACAGTGGGCATAAATGACGCTGAGCTTTAATGTAAAATAGTATTTGTTGATATTAGCTGCCAGAATATATTCATACATTATATACGTTCTGTATGAATACATATTTCATTGGTTTAGTGTTTTATATGCTTGTTATTTATTAGTTTTTACCATAATTATAAGAATAGTAATATATTTTTAATAGGCCACAGTCTGGCAGCACATTTTCAGCATTGTACAGGGTTCTGTCTGGGCCAAGGGCAGCAAGTTGATTAGGTCTGCTGTAGACTGTTCAATAGTAGAGAAACTTTAGTAGTTTGCTTTGACCTCACCACACAAAACCTCAAGGTGTTACACTTACATCAGAGCTGAAATAATGAACAGCACACACACAGGCACGCCAGTGCTAATTCTAAAAAGCTCAGGCTGTCAGAAATGAAGGTGTTCTTGTGATTGCAAAACTATACTACACTGACACGTTATTATTCCCCTAATTCCTCTCTGCGAACTTGTCAACCCATATGTCTCTGTCTGTCTCTCGCTGTCTCTCTGTCTTCCCTTCTGTCTCTGGCAGGTCGTCAGTTGTCAGTGCGCAGTGAAGGAGGCACTCTGTTTTATGAGGGAGAGAGATTCTCAAAGGGCAACACTGTTCTGTTGGAAGTCAATGATGAAAGCCCAGCACAGTCAGTATTCCCGCCTCTCTCTCTCTCTCTCTCTCTCTCTCTATTTTTAAGCACAAAATCTATTTTAAGGAATACTCCAACATTATTCAACCTAACCTCTATATACCTGTATCCCAAGAATATATGTGAATACCAAGAACAAGAACCTGTTTTCCTGTACTGGAGATAAAAAGTGAATATAATGGAGGTAGTGGACGTGTAAAGTGCAGTTGTTGGGGAACAATTAAAAAAAAAACATTTGTTTAGAAATATTTGATGAATTCTTCAGTCAGATGTATTAATAATATAAATTTTATATCTGTATAAATTGCCATCGTCTCTGCATTACTAGTGTATTGTGTGGGTGTGATGGCTTCACCAAACCTCAGAAGGAAGCATAAAGAACCTGAAATACCTTTTATTGTACTGTTACAGTTTTGAAAAGATGGATAAGTACATGAGATTCAGTATCTGGTATGAAGGTATAAAGGTATTAGGATGTCTGTCTCACCCTAATAGTCTTTCTTTTAAAGTTTACTGGTTCACGAATGCCCTTAGACTTCTATCACAAGCAAGTTTCATGTCAGCAGGTTTTCTCAGTATGCTGAGGTTCTTGTCTGTGGTAAACACACATAGGCTACAGATGTGGTAGTCAGAGATTAAGTTTAAAAAACACTAGAGTATTTCTTTAATCTGCAGTATAACAGAGCTTAATATAGCTTTGCAGGAAGCAGTTAAATGCTTTTAATGCCCTTGACTTTACAGCCTTACTTGGGATTTTGAACACATAGTAAGCTTTCCTAGGAAATGCAGTTGTTATACTTAACACTTTCATCCCTCTCTCTCTCTCTCTCTCTCTCTCTCTCTCTCTCTCAGGGCAGTAATAACAGCAGTCAGTGCAGGGGAAGTGTGGTTCAAAAGGACAGATGGCAGCAAAACCAAAATCTACATTTCACAGCTACAGAAAGGCAAATACACAATAAGGAGAGCCTAGAGTAAACACACACACACACACACACACACACACACACACACACACACACACATACACACACTGCAACCATGTGCTGCAGGAGTGTATATGGGTCAAAGGTCAGGTGTGTCTTTTTTGACATCTTTTTCATGTTCATTTTCCAAAAAAATGACTAACATGCCAACATCATTCCAGTCGTACTTCTCTGATGTAAAAAAAGACATTAAAGGGAAAAAAGTTCTAAACTGCAAAATAGTGATTCAGAATAACAGTCTACATTACCAAAGTGTTAAAGAAAAACTAATAGTCACAAAAAAAGAAATTAATTTATGAAGAATATTCTTAAGACTACTAAAACTCCTGATTCTTTCCTTTTTGTCTTTGACCCATGTACACTATATTAACACTGTTGTAACATCAGGACATCCTGTCAAGTACATCCTTCTGCACCAATATACTGCTTGGTAATTCCTAACAGACTTACAGACAGACAGCTAGTTGTCAGAGCTTCATCAATAAACACAATATGGCACTGGAAGGAGTGCTTCACTAACACAGAGGCTTTCCACTGAGCAGACGGCATAACGGCAGCTTCTGTTCATCAGCACACACAGCGTATGGCTCAGCAACGGAAACTGCTGAATCACTGTTCCCCCAACTGCAGGCACACTCCCACGGCTATACACCGCTACACACAGCTACACACCACTATGGAGAAACGCAAAACTGTAGACCAAATAGGGATCATATAGATGCTTATAGCCCAATATATGTATCTTTACCCTTACCATATCCTAGTCTAACAAACTGGATTACCTAAAGCCAAAAGTAGAGCATTTTGTGTAAACTTAACCACAACATGCCCCTAACGTGGTTAAAACAATGCTCCTATAAAGAAGTACACTAAAGATTTTTCCAAAGGCCTCAACGACTGCATTCACACATTGCTTATCTACGCTAGTACAGCTGTGGTCACACTGGAAAATTGCACTTTGAGTCTCCTTGTAAAATTGGTGTGACCAAGGCGGGCTGAATGGTGACAAAAAAAAGTTCCTTATAGTGCAGTTAGCTTTTAGCCAACTTTGAAGACTGTGTCTCAACTTTGTTAATGCAATTCAACTTTACTAAAGGGGTAATAAAACAAGTCCTGTACCATCCAGGGTCTATTCCCACCTCATGCCCAGTGTTTCTGTGACAGGCTCCGGATTTAACATGAGCCTGACCAGAATAAAGCATTTATTGCATATGAATGAAGAAATAAAGTCCTATGTAAACACAAATCTTTGTGTTGGTTGGTAGCAAGCTGGCTAACTTGGCCAACCGTTGACAGTAAAAAACCGAAAACATAGTTATACCATCAGTTCCAGCCTCCAGAAATCCTGTGTACTATGCATACTTTATAGTCAGGTCTAGAATTATGTCTAATCTCATGCCTTCCCACTGTTAAAATGAGCTCTTTGAAAATTTTAGACCTTCTGCAGTGCTATAAAAGTACCACCCCCTTCAGAGATCAACTGCTTCACAAATGAAGCAGTGATTGATCCATGATTTGATTTCACATATAAACAGTTCACCAAAGTTGAATTTGACACAAAGTTTAAGGACTAAATTTATTTGCTTTGGAAACTAAAGTGTTGAACTCCACTGAATTGAAATGAATGTAATTCAGAAAGCTAGTGTGACTGGGTCTTATTACACACCCTGGTGCTATTCCCTGTTTCTATAATGACACCAGGATTGTAGATTAATAGCGCCAAGTTGGAAAATGTCGCTTTAATTACAATTGCACTTCAGAAGGAGAAGTAGATTTGTGATAGAGATTTTTGAGCTCATTTTGATAAGCCTTGAGTGCAAAGAGTATTTATATGTTTGTAAGCTGATTTGGAAACTGAGGGTGCTTATAAAACTTATTTAAAAGTGTTTAATATAATCATGTATTTATAACAAAAATTTTTATTAAAATCTGGTCTTTTATTAAACAGTTTACTGTTTTTTTTTTGTTGCCTAACACCGTGAACTCCTAGATATAAAACACAGAAGATATCACTTTAGCCAAAGATTAGTCAACTCGATCTCAAACACAAACTAATCTTACTCCCACAACAAAAGATTACATATCTATGATGAGTGTAATGTGGGAGTAAAATAACAGTAAAGTGCAGCGTCTGTGACTTTTTCAAGTGGGAAAATTGAGTCGAGACAACAGCACCTGGTAAAAGGCTGTTAATGTGAGACGAAGGGACGGTCCGGGGTTTCCAGAGGATGTCAGATAATATCCGAGTTGCATTCAAGCCAGGAACAGGCCAAGAACAGCATCTCTAAAACCAAGCCCTGCCTGTTGTCTGCCCTGGTGACTCAGCAGCCAGGTAAGCATATGTCTCAGTGTGACAATCACAGTTCAAGCCTGGGCTCAGGTGGGCCATCAATAACTAAAAGTCAAGATTTGTCTTTAGAAGTACACATCTTTGTGTGTAGGTGATGTACAGTGAAGATAAAATAAGCTCAGTCCTCTGAAGGCACCGGTGGCTCAGTGGTTTGTGGGGCGAGGTCTGCTCTGTCACTGTGATGCACACAGGATCGAGACCGCTGTTAGACTCAGGTGGAGCAATAAATCCAGCAGCGAGATAGAGAGAGAATGACCGATCTGTCCCACCTGGGGCTCCAGGAGATGAGAACAGGGATTATGCTGCACTGTCTAGAATAGATGATCAGCTAGTAATTTTATATCCATCCAGTACTAGAGTTAACCGTTTACTCGCTATGCTATTTTACATTATTACGTACATTAATCACAGCATTAGATACTATGTTATTATATTTAAACTCGGGTCATTAAATATTTAAATAACTTTTAATTTTTTATTTATTTATTTTTTTTGTAAAGCTGTCTACCACAGTATATAGGAGATTAAATTAAATAATGAATACGAACTTAGTGCAGACTTTCACCTTTAATGTAAGGGCATTTACATTCAAATCTGGTGCATGGTATAGGAATTATAACCCTTTATGTGAGTTATTATAACACTTATGTGTGTTCCTGGACCAAAAGTAATTGGCTGCTCAGCCATGGCCAGGTGTTATTCCCTCATTATTTCACTTACAAGTAAGAACATAAAAAGTAGAGTTAATTTCAAGTGTGGCATTTGGAATCTGTTACTGATAACTCTCAATATGAAGTCCAAAGAACTGTCCCTGCCAGTGAAGCAAGCCATCAGTAGGCTGAAAAATCAAAACAACCCCATCAGAGAGATAGCAAAAACATTCGATGTGGCTAAATCAACTATATGGTACATTCTTAAAAAGAAAAAGAAAAAAATGCATTGATGGGCTTAGGAACACTAAAAAACCTGGAAGACCATGGATAACGTCTGTGGTGGTTGATAGGAGAATTCTTTCCCTTGTAAAGACAATCCCTTTCACAACAGTTGGCCAGATCAAGAACATCCTCCAGGAGGTAGGCGTATCAGTGTCAAAGTCAACAATCAAGAGAAGATTTCAGGAGAGTAAACACAGAGGGTTTACCACAAGATGTTAACCAATGATGAGTCTCAAAAACAGGAAAAGCAGAACAGAGTTTGCCAAAAACATATTTTAAAAAGCCCATACAGTTCTGGAATTACATCCTATGGACAGATTAGACAAAGATCAACTTGTACGAGAACGATGGTAAGGGAAGAGTATGAAGAAGGGAAGGAACTGCTCATGATCCAAAGAATATCACTTCATCTTATGGCATAGGCATGTATGGCAGCAGCTGGATGAATTCTGAAGAGTACAGGGCTATATTTTTCAGAATATATATATACTTCACAATAAAAATCCCTACTATTTTTGTATTTATTGTACTATAAGATAAGATAAGATAAGATAAACTTTATTAATCCCCAAAGGGAAATTCATAAACTTTATCTTATCTTATCTTATCGTACAATAAATACAAAAATAGTAGGTTTTTTTTATATACATCTACTTGCTATATTACAAAGTAATAAAGGTTTATTTTAATCCAGATTAGCATAACCCCCATGTTTCTTCATGCAAATTTTCAGTCCGACTTGGGCATCAAACCCTGAGTTTCAGCAACACAAACACACATCTACTTGCTGAATCACTGGTGCTGACAGAAAGTAGGGCTTTTGTTTAGCATACCATTCAAAAGCAGCCATGATGTCTGATAAACAGTCACCCAAGAGGAAAATGAAACGAGGCCAGAATCGAACCAGCAACATCAGTGATAAGAGGCAAGACCTTTCCTACAAAGCCTCGCATGGGCCAGCCTGTTATTAAAGAGTTTATCCTGAATAGTAACCGACCAAATCCGCCATCCTACAACCTCCTTTCATCCATTTCTTGTTCAGGATTTGACCTGAGGCATGACTCATACCTCCTGCTCTCTGTCTGAACTGGTGGCTCAGTGAGCAGGTAAGCGTATGGCTCAGTGTGACAATCACAGTCCAAGGCTGGGCTCAGGTGGACCTTCAACAACTACAAGTCAAGATTTCTCTTTATAAGCACTTACATTTGTGTGTAGGTGATTAAAGTGGAAGATAAATCCCTCTAAGTAAGCTCCTTTCTCTGAAGGCACCAGTGGCTCAGTGGTCTGGGGTAAGGTCTGACCGGTCACTGTGAGGCACACAAGATTATGACTTCTGCACGTGAGCTCACGCCGATGACCTTTTTTGCCCTTTTGAAATTCACAGCAGCATTTGAGACTCTAACTTTCCGCTAATTTCTATACCACTAGAGCTTAGATATCACCTTCTTATGTTCTGATATAAATACATACATTTACAGTACATACTTAATATTTATATTAGACCACAATCTTCAGTAATTTTGTCAGTTATTCCACCTTTTTGCATAGCTGATGCAAATCTCCCCAGTCAGATCCAGCCAGACTTTTTTTGGGAGCATAAAGACTAATCACAAGATGACATGATACTCAAATCAAATGTTAGCTCTGACGGAAGTTGGCTCACTGCCAAATCCAGGCAATCACAGACAATCCGGAGTGCACGCGATTTTAGAGATGACTGAGACTTGTGAATTCATAGGTTAAACTTCTAGATAAAGTTAATCTAGACTGGCTTTTCCACCAGCTGAATTTTATTCACATTTGGTCTGACTGCTGCTTTATCTGAAAAAGCAGAAAAGCACAGATTTCAGGTGTCTCCCATATTGCCATGGCAAGGATTCAAATATAATAAATTCTATAGCTAAAATGTAGATGTTGCTAACTCTGAAATTGATAGGCATATCATAAATATTTCAATGCAAGCATATTTAATGTGTTTCAGTGTGGACTATTCCTTTAACTAAGAACTGCAGTCAAGATAACAGAGCTAAACAGTAATAAATGGCAATTTATATACCCTCCCTATAAAGCAACTATAGCCCTGCCTTAACTCATAAAATAAAATGAAAACACACACACTGTCAGATTGTTCACCTGGGAAATACAATTCCTTGTTTTGAGTGATACTTACATCCAGACGCTGCACAGTATTGCAATTTTAGAGGAAATTCAAGCTGATGTTTTACATTCGGTTCAGGTGACTGAGTTTAAGCTGGAAACCTGTCAAACCTGGAAAGACGACATCTTTCTCCACTGACATTTCCACCTTCATATGTATGGATCATGTCTTTAAATTGTACCTGCATATCTTTCTTTAGCCAATAGATGGCACTGTGATTATTATAAGATTATTGGCTGTAGCCTGATGAGACAGAATGGAGAAAAAAATTACCTTTTCTGTTTATTTCGTTGTGCCACACAGACTCACTGATCATACACACTGATTCCACCCTCACTAGTACACTGAAAGGATCTGTGCTGCTTTTTTCCCCCCATATTAGTTTACAAACGTGTAAATGAGCACTCCAGTCTTGGCATGCATCCAGGAGCCTCTCAGCAGGTTTAATTTACTGGGCCGATGGGGTTTAATGAATCTAATGATTACAGTGGGTGTGCGCATGTGTGAAATTCTTGATTAGTTCGATCTGGGTTAGTTTTGTTATCTTACAGATTGCACTATGAGGCATCTGTCCCTTGGGAAGGTTTGCTTCACATGGATATGACAGGCACTTGGAGTGTGTGAGTGAGAGTGTGTGTGTGTGTGTGTGTGTGTGTGTGTGTGTGTGTGTGTGTGGGTGGCTGGGGGGTGGGTGTGAATGTTGCCTCACTCAAGTCTACAAACACACACACACGCATGGCTGGTTTGGACTAGAAATGTCTCATGTGACAGTCTGTCAATCTGAAGTGCACACACACATCCACACCCTTAATTAAGACTGTACACACTCTTCGTGTGGAAGAGTCCCCTGCTGAGGCACTTCTCTCCTCCTTCTCACACACACACACACACACACACACACACACACACACGCACCTTGCCTGTTTCCTTATTCTTCATCTCTGACTAACACCCCCCACCCCCAGTTCCCATGCAGCTCTTCCTCCTGAGACCCCGCTCTCCCAGAGCACGGAAGAAAAGTGCAAGATGGATGGAGGCACCTACGATCTCTACTCTTCTACCTGCTCTTTGTGCTCCTGTGGCCTAGTTTACTCATTTCTACTCACTCGGTGGGAGCAAGGGATCACACGTCCCAGTGTGTAAATGAGAAGAGAGAAGTGGGGATAATAGTATAAACTGATCATGATTCATGAGGGTGGATGCTCGCAGCATTACTTCAAACCATCTCTCTCCTCTCTATTCATACATGGGCATCTCTTCATCTCAGCCTTGATCTGTTCTTCTTTCATTTTTTTATTATTGTATGTAAGACTACAGGCCTATTCCCAGCACCACCCAGCTTTTCTCTTTTCCTCTTTTGAAATGCTTTTCTCTTACTTTCTCTTGATCGTAATCTGTGACCTCCTCTTTTCTCCCTCAATCCCAGCATGCCTAAATACCACAAGATATCTCTCTCTGCTCCTTCTTCTCTCAGCCCAGTTTCAAATGGACCGCTATTATCCATCCACTATGTGTGAATTTGGAAAGTGTGTGCGTGTTGGGGAAGCAGATTGTGTGCATGCAGACACATTTTAATTCATTAAACGTGCGAACCTCTGATAAATGCTTTTCCCAAAGAGGTAGAGAGAGAAAGAAAAATGGGATGGAGAAGAACATTACTGTATTCAGTGTGATGAAAAGTGTGTGAGACAGGCAGAAAGAGAAAGAGAGAAAACATTATAATGCAAGCGGAGTCTGATGAGACAGAGGGAGAAAGAGAAAATGAGAGGATAAGTACATCAGGCAGGTGCGAAAGGAAGTGCTAAAGAAAGTGTATGTGTCAAGACTGCAAGGCTTGGTGAGTCAGACAAAACTTAGCCTCGGAAAAGACCAAGCATCTCCTTTAAAGTACTGCTAAATGTGTCAATTTTAACCCAATAAAGTAATCTATGGCGTTTAATATATTGCTTATTGGTTTTAAACCACAAGAAACTACCAATAATGGCCTAGGAAAATGTCTCCACCTTTAAACTCTTAATAAATACAAATAGGAAACACCACCTTTTATACAACAATATACAAATAGGAAACTCACCCTTTTAACTGCTACCCTATTGCTATTACAAAAAAGGTGAAATGCTGATGTTGTATGTATTCGAACCTCAGACAGAACCTCCAGAAATCTGAAATGTTCATGTATCAGAACAGTTAATGACTTGAGTTAATGATCAAACACAGGCAAAGGAACCATGTAAAAATGAGATATTTTTGGAGGATTAAATGCATGCTTTCTTTCTTAAACTTAATGGTGAAAAAAACCCAAATAAATAAAAAGTCATTTTAAGAGTTACAAACCCTAAATGGACCACAATTATGTAATCACCCATCTCACTGTAGGTAGTGTTAGGATATAGCTACCCGGTTAGTTAATTATTAATAAACTTTCTCAC